>NW_022196786.1:277500-640733 GCF_008641045.1 Pistacia vera
CTTAAGCCTAGAGGTTCTTCCACCCATCAAGCCGGTCTTTTGGGTTGGGCTCTCCCTTGGGTTTAAGTTCCAACATCACATCCCATTGTGATTATACATTTCTATTTTTAAAACATTAATGATAATTAGGTAATGTTATTTGTACAAACTTTTTGTACAAAAAAAGTCTGTATAAACGGACGTGACACATCACAAAGCATGCCATGTGGTATTGGGACTCATGTAACTTAATGTCACATTAATGTTATGTGAACCTCATATCACGTGACACTCACACAGTGTGCCACGTCAGTTTGTACAAACTGTCTTTGTATAAAGAGTTTGTACAAACAGCATTACCCATGATAATAATATTTGATCTTCCATCAGCCGAAGAAATCCTAACATCTTATTAGGCTACAGTTGCTGTAGCAATGTTACATTCCATTTATGTCGACAATAATCAAAATCTTTCAAGAACATCTACAAGAGTGTTTCTGTATCATGGTTTCACCATAGTCAAATGGGAAAGTATTTAAGTGGCTTGAATTTCTTGTAGTGTACGATCCTCGGTCTCTGGTACTAAGAATGCAACATATAGGACTGCTGAAGCACAAATACCACCCAACATGAAAAATGTACCCGCGAATACGAGTAGCCAATACATAAATATTTGCATGAGTATAAAAGGCGAGCAACAAGGAGAGGATGAGAAGCAAGGGTGGCGTGGCGAGGGGTATTTAGTTACCAGATGTATTCCATTGCATCATAAATTGAAAGTATAAGTAGAAAGAAAAGCGCAGAACCAGTGAACTAAGGTCACAAGGCTTCCTGCTGAACCCTTGATGTTTATGGGAAATATCTGGAATGCAGCTCAATGACTTATTAATCAGTTCCTGTGAATAAATTTGTGAAAAGATGTGGAGTGTGCTGAATGTTAGGGGTATCGGTTCCGAGTATCCTACATTTTTTGAAAGAATCCGAACTGGCGGGTTTCAGTTCCTCAAAACCTGAAACTAATATTTTTAAACTTGGCTTAGCCCGGTCAGTTTAAGCAGTTCCACTGGGACCTAGCCGCCGAGCTAGTATAAAAATCAGGAATATGCATTCACCCTGTATGACCCACGGTTAGACTGGAGTCATTGTAGTTGATCATCGTTCCAACCAGTTTTGAGGTAAAACCGGATGAAGGCAAAATCTCGGTTTTCAACCCCTAAAATGCTAAAATTGATTTTTTTTTTTTTTTTTTTTTCCACACTTCTTCTTCGTGCATCCTTCAATTTCCAATTCTACATCTTGAATCTTCATTCTTCACTCTAAAGAAGATTGAACCCAATCCTAAATCTCAAACAAAGCCAACAACCGAAGAAATAGAAGAAAGCATGAAATTCTGGCACCTTCTTCAATCTCAAGCAGAGCTAGATCTCACCTTCTTCGTATTCTTCATCATCAAAATCCAATTAAAATCTCAATCAAAATCTTATTTGTTTCTATATACTTCCAGGCATATAACGACTAAAGAAATAGAATCAATAGATCTTCAATCTCGTAGCAGAGCCATATCTCACCTTCTTCTTCTTCATCAAAATCCAACTAAAATTTCAATCAAGATCTCATTTGTCTCTATAAACTTCCAAGCATACAATAATTGAAGAAATGGAATAAAGCTTTAAAATTCTGTCAGCCAAGTAAACAGACCTTACATACTTGCGTGGAGTTTCATTGAAAATTGTACTAGAAATCATTTTTTAATCGAAAATGAAATATATTTTTTTTATTATTTTGAGTAGCATTTTTTAAAAAATTGAGTTTGAATTATCATTACTTTGAATTTAAAAATGTGTTTGGTATGATTATTTTTTAATTCTCTATATTTGTTAGTTCAGTAAACATTATCTATAATAAAAGTTTTAAAATTAATAAAAATATACTTATTCATTAATTAAATGTCGGTTGTCAGAAATTTGTGGATGGGTAAAAATATTTTTATTAATCTATAAATTTTTATTATTAACGGTATTTAGTTAAATTAACGGATCTATACTACTAAAAAATTTAAATATTTTAAATTAAATAAAATATAATTAAATTTTAAGAATAATAAAATAAACCGCCAGTTTTAAGCAGATAGGATGGAAATAATAAAATAAACACATCCCGATTATTTTCACTTTCCATTATAAAAAAATATGACTTCTCTTTTACTATTTTAACAAAAGGTGTTCCATATTAAATAACCTTATCTTCATATCTTCGGTGCAAGACATCTCGTATCACCGTCATTTATGAATTTTCTGATCAATTACTTTATTTTGAAAACAATCATTCTCTTTTTGAATTCTTACTTTCGGTTTATTTATTTGAAAACATCTTTTTTTTTTTTTTAAATATAGGACATATCATATTCATCACGAATCTGGTTTAAAAGATTTAAATCATGATCAGATCAGTTGTCGGACAATCATAAAAGTTTGACGATAAAAAATATATCACGTATATGACTCAATCGAACCAATAGCATCAGATTCTAATCATTTTTCGTCATTTAGGACAAATTTTAAACCACCATTGATATGATTGTAGAATCTGATAATTATGAGGTGAGTAAATATGTTTTTGTTAATTTTAAAAATTTTTTTGAAAGTGTTTCAATCATGAATTAATAAATTTAAAGAGTTTTAAAATAATTAAATATAATTAATAATATTTTTAATAATAAAAATAATTATTTGTAAAATAGACTATAGAGAAGAGTAAAAAAAGACATACCCACCAGCTCAAATAAAACCTAATTTAAATAGATAGAATATAAATATAATAACGAACACTACACCCTCATTTTAATGTCGATTAAAACAAAAAAAAAAAAACAAAACTTCTCTTTAACTATTTAAGTAAGAAGGTGTTCCATATTAAAAAAACCCTTATTTTATATATGTCATATACCAGACTTGTCAAGGACATGTGATTCACCGCCATGTTATGAATTTCCTGATCAATACTTTATTTGAAACAATCATTCCTTTTTTACTTTTGGTTATTTCTGGAACACTTCCTCTATCTTTTGTTTGTTTTTTTTTTTTTTTTAATAAGAACATGTCATTCACCTATAACAGCCCCCCGCATTTATGATTTTGTCAATACGTTTTTTTTTTTTGAAAACAAACAATCAACTTTTTTAATTCTACTTTCGGTTATTTCTGAAAACATAACTTTTTTATTTTATTTACTTTATTTTATACCTGTGTTAGATGGTACAACCACAAATATATAAAAGTTTTTTTGGCATTCTGATACAAGACACACTAGGTCAACCCGCCGGTCAAACCGGTTGGATGGGACTAGGCCTTTGACCGGGTCAAGGTTGGACCAGATTTTAAAACATTGTTAGAACTAAATTCGGTTCAGATACATGGATGAATTTATACCCCTTTCTTTAAAAAAAAAAACAATATACCGCCAAAAATTACAAATATTAACCTTAATAATTAAAAAATTATAAGTAATCCCAGTTCCTATACAGGTATCCAGATCTGGTTCCGATTCTGTTCTAGTTCCGATTAATACATAAGAACCAAAACCAACCAGAAAATTCTCGATTTCCAATTTCTAGAACTAAACTGAACCCTAATAAGGTCGATTCCAATTTACCTAGAACCGAGAATAGGTAACCACGTTAGTGTCCTATTATACCATTACACCAGGTGCTCACCCTTATAAATAGAATAACATACCTCAGATATTCATGACATTACTACGGTCTTCCTTGGGATTCCTTTAGCAGTTATCAGTCAAGAAATGTCTTGTTAATATACGTTCTTAAGATTATATAATTTATTCATCTTGTATGTTGAGTCAACTGTCTTAGAAACAAAAGTTAAGGTTAAATAGGGTTCGTTCGAATCTTCAAAAATATGGTATTTGTTGCTTAAATAATTTTCATTACGACTAAAAAGCAATGAGTGTTTAATATTGGGGGGGAAATATTTGTTATTCTTCTAGAATTAGAGATTATATGAGACAAGCAAGAAAATGTGTCTTGGTTTACATTAACACATGAGGAATATTTTCATGTAACGAATATTCGAAATAGGAATATGCCACATAGTCTTTGCATATATAATTTGTTTCATTCATGTTGACCATATGATATCTCATAGATTTGTAAATATATAGGTGCTATTGTAATATGGAGTAATGTGATCACTACGACGAAAAAATGAGACAAAATCGTAGGGATTCCGGAACAGTCATGAGATACGAGTCTGTTGTGAAACTGACTTTGACAACATGCAACAAAATCTTTACATGATGAATGTTATAAAAAATAACTTTTGACAATTCTTTTAAAACAAAAAAGAAATAGTGTTCAGGCCAGCTGTGCTTCATCAATTTAATCAGTATAAGGACTAAACACTAGGGGTGTTCAAAAAATGCAAAAACCATGAACCGCAACCGAAAAACCTGTTACCCGAAAAAAAAAAAACGTTCGGTTACGGTTCGAAAAATTCAAAAAACAGAATTTTGGTTCGGGTTAACCGTTCGGAAGAAATTAGAAATGGTTAACGAAAATCGGTTTTCTAAACTGGTTTTCAAATACATTATAGATATATATAATATTTGAAAAAACCAGTTTAGAAAACCGGGTATATAATATATAAGTAACTTAGTAACATAAATAAATTAAGTAACTAAACATAAAATAAATCTCTTAAGCAGCAATCTAAAATCCCAACCCAAATTTTTTTTCTTAGTTCCCAATGTATTGTCTATATTTACAATTAAATTTAGGACAAAATTAAAAAAAAAAGGGGAAAACCAGTTCAAAACTGGTTTTCCCTAAAACCGGTTCAGGAAAATTCCTGAACCGAAAATCCGGTTTGGTTTAGAAAAGTGGTTAACCGCTTTTGAACACCCTTAACTAACACAGCAATCCACCACCATAATCACGGATATAGTCAGAATTTTTAGTGAGTGGGTTCAAAACATTTAAGTTAATAAATTTATAATAAAATTTTGTGAGGCCAATATGAATTTAAATGAGATCAAAATTGTAAATATTATAAAATATAAAGCCTTTCCTAATTTTTTTATATAAATTTAAACGGGATCAAAATTGTAAATAATATAAAATATAAAACTTTTTTTTTTTTTTTCAAAGTTTTAGTAGATTTAACTAAACCCATATGTTATAGTGTGTTGCGTCTTTTACCATGATCACCTATTTAAATCCTGAGAGCATGGGGATTACGAACCTAAGACTTTTTGACAACATGCAACAACGTAGATCTTGAAACAAAATCTTTACATGCTGAATGTTATAAAAATTAAAATAGTCTATTGCAAGGCATCTTGCCTGTCAAATAATATATATATATATATATATATTTTTTTTTTTTTTTTTGAGTGTTAGTTAGGTAGTTGAGGTCTTAAAATCAAAGCGGTTAAACACAACTTTCTTATATCTCTAATGTCTGGGGATCGAGCAAAGAGTCGGTAGCCTTAAAGAGTTAGTCAACTCTTTTTCACTTAATTTCTTTACCAAGATTCTACGCAAAGATCGAATAGCTTCTTTGATTGGAGAAGTACGAAACCTAATGAGTATGTTATTCAAATGGCTTACGCAAAGTTTGAAAAAGAACCTTATCCGAAAAATTAAAAAGTCTAATGACATGAACTGGATTTGTTTCTTCTTTGAAAGGTTATAAATATTTGTTTGTTCATCATTTTCAGTACCTCAGATACTCAGTTGTAGTTTCTCTCTTAACTGGGTGCACTCTTGGAGGTTGTATCCTATTTGGGATGTTTATTGCATGTGATTACATACATTCATCTTAATAATTTGTTTTTGTTCCTTGTCTTTCATGAAGAAAGCAAGAGCTAAGAAATGGAGAGACAAAACCTGGAAGAAGGACTGCAAGCAACTTTGCTTGAATCAAAGCGTAATGGCACCGGGATCGATTGCAGCAACACACAGTCGCTGTCCCTGCCGCCACCGAGCAGTTCATCTGTCACCGGGATGCTTGTGTTTAGCACCTTGGTAGCTGTGTGTGGCTACTCCTGCTATGGATTTGCTGTAAGTATATACAGGACTTACTACTTAGGAACGTAAATGTTAGTTTATGTTCTTCAAACATGCGTGGTCAGAACAAACATGAAAATTCATGATGGGTATAAAAGACCTCGCACACACGCTCACAGTATATAGTAGCTGGTAATTTATTTAGTTTCAGACTCTTGTAAAAATAGGTGACCTTATGAGCATGGAAGTATTCCATTAGATTACCGAGCCTATTTTTCCTTGCAGCAGAGTTTTCGGCGTCATGATCCACAAAAAGTAAGCCAGTAGGATTGAATTTAAAACATGAGAAGGTTCACATCAATTGACTTTACAGAAGAGGAGGACTTCGTATGAGCCCATTCTAATTCCTCCCAAGTCCAAAATGTTGTTCAAGTATTAATTGGACAGGTTTGGGTAATTCGAACAGTGGATCTTTAGGGGTTTAGTCCAACCCAATATTTTGGGCCACTCATCAATAAGCCTCATATGTGCATTATTTCATCGGGTGGTAAATAGACTATCTCTATCCAAGTTATGAAAGCATAGCATAACTTTGACTAAAATCAATGGTCTTTTGACTCTTTTCCGATTGTTTTGCAGGTGGGTTACTCATCGCCTGCTGAGTCTGGCATCATGGAAGAACTGGGCCTGTCTGTTGCGGCTGTTAGTACTAATTGTTTCAGCTTCTCCATTATTGCCTTTGTTTCCTTTCAAAATTAACAAGCATAAACATTATTGCTTCTTCAAATTTAAGGCAATGCTACATATATATCATCTTGTTTATCCTGGTCAATTTTAACATTGTATCAACTTATAAATTTTTCTGCATTGGATTGGATTATTCCCTTGTTTATTTTCATGCTTACCTTAATGATTAATTGTGCAGTATTCAGTTTTTGGTTCAATAATGACTGTTGGAGGAATGCTTGGTGCCATATTAAGTGGCAGGATAGCTGATATATTAGGCAGGAAACTTGTAAGTATTATTTAAGTTTCTCTTATCCATAAACTTAAACCATTCTTCTCCATTATGTAACTTGTTGATCTTATTAAGCAGGCTATGCTGTTCTCTGAAATATTTTGTACCCTTGGCTGGTTAGCTATAGTGTTCGCCAAGGTTTAATTCCTTTTTCCCTTCTGTCCTTTTTCATAACCATTTTTCTACACTAGTGTATCAGTAAGATGATTATGAAATTGATCTATAATTCTTGTTCTATTGCAAGGATGTTCTGTGGCTGGATTTGGGAAGACTTTCTATAGGTTTTGGCGTTGGACTTATTTCTTATGTGGCAAGTTAACAAATTAATGCTTTTCATTTCATATTTGATCATTTAGTTGTGTCACCGAATGACAATTGCATTCTTTTTTCCAAAACAGGTACCTGTATATATTGCAGAAATAACACCCAGAGATCTTCGAGGAGTATTTACTGCATTCACTCAGGTAACAAAAACAGTAGTAGAAACAATTCAATCAATAGGTTATTTGTTGGATACATGCAGAGTTCTAATTTTTTTAAGTGTCCAGTTGATGAATACACTCGGCTTTTCACTTGTATTCTTCATTGGAAATGACATTTCTTGGCGCACATTGGCTCTAGTTGGTAATAAATTTCCCTGCTGTATTGTGTTACTTTAATCTAAAACTTCAGTCAAAGATACTTTGTTCTCATTTTTCTCCAGGTGCTACTCCATGCCTGTTGCAAATTGTAACTTTATTTTTCATTCCCGAGTCTCCTAGATGGCTGGTGAGTTCAATTCAGCTTTAATGTTGGGAAAGCAGTTTGATATAGGAGTTCTAAGTACAAAGGACAAGTGCATATATATATTATTTGCAGGCAAAGGTTGGTAGAGAAAAGGAGTTTGAAACAGCATTGCAGCGCCTCAGGGGAGAGACTGCTGATATTTCTCAAGAAGCAGCTGATATTAGAGTATATTTTCCACTTTTTATCTTTCTAATGTAGAATTCAACTTCAACTTGAGGTAATTACAAGTATTTTTCATTGGTTTGTAGGAAAATTTGGAAACCTTTCACCAGGGCTCAGGAACTAGATCTTTGGAGCTGTTCCAGAGGAGATACATAAATTTTCTCATTGTGAGCCTATCAAATATATCTACATCTGTCACCTATCATTTTCATGATTTTCCTAATATTTCCATGGAATTAAAAATTTTTAGATTGGAGTTGGCCTCGTGTTCCTACAGCAATTAGCAGGAGTTAGTGGTATGACATATTATGCTGATAGTATATTCGAAAAAGCTGGTAATTATCCTTCAGGTTTTGGTTACTGATAATATGACGTACAGGAAAAGAGATTTTTAATTCAAATATCTGATTTTTTCCATAGGTGTTTCCACTAGCCTTGGAAGTACATTGGTGGCTATTGCAGCGGTAGTCACTAGACTCTTAGTTATAATCAAATCCAGATTCTCCTAATTGTATTTCTTATATTTGTATACATATATTTTGGCAGATTCCAGCAACAGTTGTTGGAGTCCTATTAATGGATAAAGCAGGAAGAAAACCACTCCTCCTGGTTGGAATAGCAGAAGAATTTTTTTCAAACATTTTATGTTGTTCATCAACAATTCAATAAGCAATGTTTACCAAACATTTGCAGATTTCAGCTGCTGGAATGTGCATCTGTCTCTTCCTTATAGGATTGGCATTCTGTTTCCAGGTTTACCAAATGTTTTAAACACCATTCCACTTCTCTCATCACTATCTATTTTGCTTCTTGTTTTCACAAATCACAAGCCTTCTTGTTTTTAGTGTCTTCTAAACATTTAGAGTACTTTGATGGACAGGGAATTCCCCACTTGGAGCACTACTCTATTTTGGCGCTATTTTTGGCCTTAAAATGTAAGCCATCAAAAAACCTAAATTCAAGCTCTTGCTGATTTCGTGATATTATAATTTGCTAAAATCTCCATCAATTCGAGCAATATATCAACAAATTGTGTGTCAACTAATCTCTACGACAACAGGTAATATCTAGCTAACTCTGTTGGCATGTCAGGAATTCCGGGTTATAAGTGCCGAGGTAAATAGCTTTCATTCGAGACCCCGTATCATTATGAAATTTATGCATGGAATTTAAGTTAAACAAGGTGATAGCTATATTCAAGGAAGTATTTCTATTTCAGATATTCCTATGAATGTCAAGGCCACAGGTGGAAGCCTGGTGACCTTTGTCTGGTCGCTCTTGGGTTATGACTACACTTCAACTTTATGATGGAATGGAGCTCTGCAGGTTATCCTTCTCTCTTTCTCTCTTTCTCAAAAGCCTCACACACACATTGGTTAGAAATAAATGCTCAGAATTTACCACACTGCTGCAGGAACATTTTCATTTTCAGGAGTTAACTTGGCAATGTTATATTCATAGCAAAGATGGTCCCGGAGACTAAAGGACGGACGCTAGAGAAGAAATACAGTCAACAATTAGTACTTCTTTTCTGTGATAAGATAAACATATACCAGAATTAATATGGTAAAATTGCACTTGGTGTATCACATCACACTGACAATATATTTCTATTCCGAAACATTTACGATAATTATATGATTTTCATTAGCTTAAAACTATGGTTCTTTTACATTTAACAAGCATAAACATTATTGCTTCTTCAAATGTAGGCAATGCACAATATATCATCTTGTTTCTCCTGGTCAATTTTAACATTGTATCAACTTATAATTCTTCTGCATTGGATTGGATTATCCTAGTTATTTTTATGCTTACCTTGATGATTATTGTGCAGTATTCAGGTTTTGGTTCAATAATGACTGTTGGAGGAATGCTTGGTGCCATATTAAGTGGCAGGTAGCTGATATATTAGGAGGAGACTGTAAGTATAGTTAAGTTTCTCTTATCAGTAAACTTAACCTTCTTGTCCCTTATGTAACTTGTTGATCTCATTAAGGGGCTATGCTGTTCTCTGAAATATTTTGTACCTGGTGGTTTGCTATAGTGTCGCCAAGTTTAATTCTTTTTCCCTTCTGTCCTTTTTCATAACCATTCTTCTACACTAGTGTATCAGTAAGATGATTATGAATTGATCTATAATTCTTGTTCATCGCAAGGATGTTCTGTGGCTGGATTTGGGAAGACTTCTATAGGTTTGGCGTTGGACTTTTTCTTATGTGGCAAGTAACAAATTAATGCTTTTCATTTCATATTGATCATTAGTTGTGTCACCAATGACAGTTGCATTCTTTATTCCAAAAAAAGGTAACCGTATATATTGCAGAAATAAAACACCAGAGATCTTCGAGGAGTATTTACTGCATTCACTCAGGTAACATAAACAATAATAGAAACAATTCAATCAATAGGTTATTTGGTGGATACATGCAGAGTTCTATTTTTTTTAAGTGTGACAGTTGATGAAACATTCGGCTTTTCACCTGTATTTCTCATTGGAAATGACATTTCTGGCGCACATTGGGTCTAGTGTTAAAAATTTCCCTGCTGTATTGTGTTACTTTAATCTAAAATCAGTCAAAGATACTTTGTTTCATTTCCTCAGGTGCTAATCTATGCCTGTTGCAAATTTAACTTTATTTTCATTCCGAGTCTCTAGGGGCTGGTGAGTTATTCAGCTTTAATGTTGCGAAAGCAGTTTGATAGGAGTTCTGAGTACAAAGGATAAGTGCAATATATATTTTGAGGCACAAGGTGTTAGAGAAAAGGATTTGAAACAGCATTGCAGCGCCTCAGGGGAGAGATGTGACATTTCTCCAAGAAGCAGCTGATATTAGAGTATATTTTCCACTTTTATCTTTCTAATGTAGAATTCAACTTCAACTTGAGGTATTACAAGTATTTTTCTGGTTTGTAGGAAAATTTTGAAACCTTTACCCAGGGCTCAGGAACTGATATTTGGAGCTGTTCCAGAGGGGATACACCAATTTTTCCTTGTGAGTATCAAATATATCTGAATCTGTCACTTTCATTTTCATGATTTTCCATATTTCCATGGAATTAAACTTTTAGATCGGAGTTGGCCTCTGTGTTCCTACAGCAATTAGCAGGAGTTAGTGGTATGACATATTAGCTGATAGTACATTCGAAAAAGCTGGTAATTATCCTTCAGGTTTTGGGTAATGATTATATGACGTACAGGAAAAGAGATTTCTAATTCAAATATCTGATTTTCCATAGGTGTTTTCACTAGCCTTGGAGGGCATTAGTGGCTATGCAGCGGTAGTCACTAGACTCTTAGTTATAACCAAATCCAGATTCTCCTAATCGTATTTCTATTTTTGATACATATCTTTGGCAGATTCCAGCAACAGTTGTGGAGTCCTATTAATTGATAAGCAGGAAGAAAACCACTCCTCCTGTTGGTGGAATAGCAGAAGAATTTTTTAAACATTCATGTTTCATTGACAATCAATAAGCAATGTTTACCAAATTTTTCAGATTTCAGTGCTGGAATGTGCATCTGTCTCTCCTTATAGGATTGGCATTCTGTTTCCAGATTTACCGAATGTTTTAAACATCATTCCATTACTCATCACCATCTATTTTGCTTCTTGTTTTCACAAATCACAAATTCTTGTTTTTAGTGTCTTCTAAACATTTAGAGTACTTGATGGACAGGGAATTCCCACTTGGAGGACCTCACTCCTATTTTGGTGCTTATTAGCTTATTGGTAATCCATCAAAAAAACATAAATTCAATGCTCTTGCTGATTTTTCGTATATTATAATTTGCTAAATCCATAAATTTGAGATATTATCAACAAAATTGTGTGTCAACTAATCTCTACGACAATAGGGTAATACTCTAGCTAACTCTGTTGGCATGTCAGGAATTCCTTGGGTTATAATGTCCGAGGTAAATAGCTTCTTCATTCGGACCCCGTATCATTTATGAAATTTATGCACATGAATTTAACTTAAACAAGGTGATAGCATATATTCAAGGAAGTATTTCTATTTCAGATATTTCCTATGAATGTCAAGGCCACAGGTGGAAGCCTGGTGACCTTTGTCAGCTGATCATGCTCTTGGGTTTGACTTACGCTTTCAACTTTATGATGGAATGGAGCTCTGCAGGTTATCCTCTCTCTCTTTCTCTCTTTCTCAAAAGCCTCAGACACACAATTGGTTAGAAATAAACGCTCAGAATTTACCCACTGCTGCAGGAACATTTTTCATTTCTCAGGAGTCTTGGCAAATGTTTATTCATAGCAAAGATGGTCCCGGAGACTAGGACGGACGCTAGAAGAAATACAGTCAACAATGTACTTCTTTTCTGTGATAAGATAAATATTACCAGAAGTTAATATGTGTAAATGCACACTGGTGGGTATCACTCACACCTGCACTATTTTTCTCCTTTGATAATTTTTGTTTTCCCTTGCTCAGGAAATTCTAACACCTTACGTTGGATACTTCCGTTGTTGTCTGCACTGTTTCACCATATTCATTTTGGAAAATGCTTAATGAATGCTTTCTTCTCTAGTGTGGTTCTTGGTTCCCGGTACTAAAAAGGCAACAAATAGGACACGCTGAAGCACAAATACCAGCCAATATGAAAAATGTACCTGCGAAAGAGAGTAGCCAGTACATAAATTTTTGTGCGAGTACAAAAGAAGAGAGCAACAAAGAGAGGATGAGAAGCAGGGGTAGGGTGATGAGGGATGTTTAGTACAGCTGCACTCCATTGCATCATAAAATTGGAAGTGTAAGTAGAATGAAAAGCACAGAACCAACGAACTAATGTCACAAGGCTTCCTGCTGAACCCTTAATGTTTATAGGAAGTATCTGGAATTCAGGTCAATGGCTTGTTGACGATTCCTGTGAATAAATTTGTGAAAAGATGTACAGTTCGATATAACACGTCTCAGATATTATGACACTTTTATCCCTCCCATGCCTAATTGGTTAGCAACATTATATATACCCTGAGTGCAGATGTGATCTATCAGTTATATTTGTACAATCTGATATATTTCAAAACGAAAGATGCTAAAAAATATAGTAAATAAAATTCAGTCGGAAAATAGCCTTGTTTGGATAAGAATTTGATTGAAGCTATTAACAGAGGTGAAACAAGCATGATCAATCATTGGTCAGCCAGTCAAAAAAAACCAATACTGGTTAACACACAGTTGAAGTTCTGAGTAGAAAATTAGGCTTGAACTAAGTGGACTTGAAATTCAATCATACAAAGTCAACTAACTTTAAAATCAAAAGCAACCACAGATGGAAACCAAAAGGTGAGAACAACCAAAACAACATACGTCATGAGAATCACCATCATCAATGCTGTTAGTTGGTGACTCTGTTTCAGGAACTGAGGACCTTGGTAATAGTCCTTCTCCATGCTTTCCTCCCATGTCTTATTTTCTTGAAAGAAAAAGAAGCTTGTGTTGATGAGTTGGAATGATCTCCAGTGCATTCAGATCAGCACATAGTCCATCAATATGCCATTCTTAGTTGTTTTAGTATATATTATAAATTATAATAAAGATCTGTCATGGTGATGCATCTTGAATTCTGAAAATTCAATTTCCTGAAACATTAATATTGATCCACATCGACATTGGAAGTATCTAAGTCAGTCATTAACATATTTAAACACATGTTGATTATAATTAGTAATATCTATTTGAAACATTGGGTTCATCACAAGGCTTGACTGTGAATCCCAGCATTTAATCTAATATATTGCAGACTGTGAAATGGAAGGTCAAAAGCTCCATTTTAATAAATTCAAGAACCTTCATGCCATACAATATCTGTACAACATATCACAAAAAAGAAAAAAGAAAAAAAAAAAAAAAAAAAAAAGAACAGGGAACCAAACATGTAAGAGATTTCATGCCTCAAAGGGAATTAACACAATATTTCTTCTTATTGAAGGATGATAAATCATTTTTAGCACACATTGCTTCTTTTAAAAAAAAAATCCGTGACAGTAAGCAAAGCAGTTTTTGAGTACAAAAAAATAGCAAATCACACATTTTATTATTTTTTGACAAAATTGTCCAGAGCTTCCAAGGCTAAGATCACTTCAGCAAGCTTTTCTCTTTATTATTTCACCATACTCATTCGAGGAATACGTAAGTGATGCTTGAATTTCTTCGAGTGTTCGGTCCTTGGTTCTCGGTACAGAACTGCAACGAATAGAACAGCTAAAGCGCAAATGCCGGCAGATATGAAAAATGTACCTACCGGAGAGAGCGCCAATACAAATATGGTGTGTAAGTATAAGAAGATCAACAAGGAGAGAGGATGGAGAAGCAGGGGTGTTAGTACCAGGGGACTCCATTGCATCATAAAATTGAAAGTGTAAGAAGAAAGAAAAGCGAAGAACCAACGACTATTGTCGTGAGGCTTCCTGCTGAAACTTTGATGTTTATAGGAAATATCTGGAAGCAGCCCCTTACTGATCAGGTCCTGTAAATAAATTTATGAAAAGATGTAGAGGTGCTCAATATAGTCACATACATACCTCAGAATTATGACACTTGGTACCTGCCATGCCTAAAGACATGGCAATATTATAACCCTGAGAGCAAAATTTAGTATCTATTAGTCACGTTTGCTAAACTGTGTTATTAAAACTCTTCCAAAGATGATGAAGATAGAATGAATAAAGATCTGTAAAAGATGTCCAATTCCTTCTACACTAGTATAAGATCTAGGGGAAAAAAGACAGAAGAAGCATAAAATTTACATTGCTCGTAATCAGGCAAAGTTCACTATATACAGTGCGGAACAGTATTTACAGCAAAAACATCTGAATAAGCTGATAACTGTAATTGATACTTAAGGTAAAAATTACAGATTATTACCATCATGCAAACGTATACCATCACAGGAGTGACATTTTTGAAAGGGTGAAAATCCTACACAAAAGAATTTAAACAAAATACATTATAAATATGAAGACCGAATTGCGAACAAATTTAGAAGAGTAGAAGTTTCTAAAACCTGCACACAGAGTGCTAATGCCATTATGAGAAAACATAAGCACATTCCACTGTTAGAAACCTGCAGTCATAAAATAGTCACCATAAAATTGTTTTCCAACTGAATCAGTAACTTATAATGAACTGTTTGCAAATTTTACCAAAAGAAGGGGTCGTCTTCCAGATTATCTATAAGTAGTGTAGATACACAGGAAGCTGGAATCTGCAAAACAATTTCACATGCCGAATATTGCAAAGGAAAAGAATCCCACATGTGTTTCAGAGTCAAATACCAGAATTATAGCCATTGATACAGTTCCTAAGCTGGTTGAAAAATCTGTAGCAAATAAAATGCTGCTCATTCATCATTTCATTCAATTATAGATACTTTTAGCAATGAATTTTATTTTTTACCAGCTTCTTCAAATATTGAGCTGGCATAATATCCAATTGCAGTTGAACCTCCTAACTGTTGCAAGGCCATCAGTCCAACTACATCTGAAAATATAAGCCATACAGAGCTCAGAGGAACAAATACATCCACTAGGGGATTATCAATTATCTAAATACAGATATAGATACCAGGACTCACCAGGAGTGAATAAGCATATCTTCGCTGGAACATGTTCAAAATTCCTGCTTCCGAGTCCCTCTCAAAGGTCTTTGTATAATCCTGTACAACAGTGGGATCATCAGTTTTGTTTTACACCAGTTAGGTATGTTGAAGTTGAATCCTTTTGGTAGAAGAGGAAGACACGATGAAGAAGAAGAGAGAAGAGCGAGGAAGAAGGCATGGCCAAAGAATTTCAGTGTTTAAATAAAACTGAATTGCGGTTATTTTTAAATTATGAATTTGAATCCTTTTAACTGCTAAGTGTAGTTATTTAGTTTTATCCCTTTAAAACTATAAAAAGGGGGAATGTTAAGTATGGATCGAAGAAATAAATAGTAATGTTTTTCTCTTCCATAGTTACAACATGGTATCAGAGCTCTTTTTTTCCTAAGGGACTGTGGGAGATGAGTTTGGAAAAGACACTCCAACAGACAAATGAGAGGAGAGCCATTCTACAAAAATTGGATGGAAAAGAGACACTCAACCAGGAGATTGGAGGAGAGCCACTCAATAGAATAGATGGAAAAAGAAGACACTCCAATAGAAGATGGAGGAGAGCCATTCCAATAGAGATTGGATGGAAACGAAGCACTCCAATAGAAGATTGGAGGAGAGCCATTCTAATAGAAGAATGGATGGAAAAGAACCACTCCAACAGGAAGATTGGAGGGGGCAGGAGTCAACATGTTTGGCAGCAAGATGGCTGCAAGTTTGTTGAAAAAGCCATGAAAGGCCATGAAGTGAAGAACAGCTTTGGAGTCACTACCAAAAAGATTCAAGGACGGTGTTAGTTTGAATCCTTTGGTAGAAGAGGAAGACACGATGAGAAGAAGAGCGAGGAAGAAGGCATGGCCAAAGAATTAGTTATTTTAGATAAAAATGAATTGCGTTATTTTTAAATTATGAATTTGAATTTCTCTTAACTGCTAAGTGTGTTATTTAGTTTATCCCTTTAAAACTATAAAAAAGGGAATATATAGTGATCGATTGAGAAAGATTGATAATGTTTTCTTCCTCTTCCATAGTTACAACAAGGTACAAAATCTTCCAAAACATATTTCTGTCTGTTGATGAGAACACATAAAATAAGTTGGAATAAAATTACTTTGATGTCAGCTGCTCTGAGGACATCAGCATTCTTTCCCCTAAAACTCTGTAGAGTAGTTTCTAACTCTTTCTCTCGTCCAATCTTGGCCTGTAGAAAAACGAAGATGTTAATTTAGTTGTTTTTAATATGTTGAGGAATTCGAAGAAAATAAGTTTAGCACACATGTTTTTTTTTTTTCCAAAAATATGTCTATATTGCCCGAAAAGAATATTTAAATTCTTTAATAGGATTTACCAGCCATCTAGGAGATTCTGGTATGAAGAATAAGCCGAAAACTTGCAATAGACATGGAACAGAACCTGAAATGAAATGAAACGGAAATATTAACAAATTCTTATGCGTACCTAAAGCTTTAAGATAATTTCCTGCAATAAACATTTGAATGGCTAGAAGTTACCAATAAAGGCCAGTGTGCGCCAAGAAACAATCGTTCCAAGGAAAAACATTAATGAAAAGCCACAAGTCATCATGAGCTGCGTACTTGACAAAGTGTATTCCTGTAAGTATTTGGTTGAATCAATAACACTAAGTTCTGCAATGATTTAAATGTACCTGGCTAGCTTGTGTAAATCCTCCCCGAACATCCTTTGGGGTTATTTCAGCGATATATATAGGTACCTGTATTGATAAAGTGATATAAGGGCTTTCACACACCTTACATGAGAATTGAGCTACAATGAGATTGTTAACAACTCTTACCACATAAGCAATCATTCCAGCACCAATCCCTGTTGAAAGTCGTCCGATATCAAGCAACCAAGCACCCTTTTTCAGCATTAAAATGAAACAAACAGATAAAAATCAGATAGAGCAGGATTGTAGTTGATTCAAACATTGATCCTTTTAGAATCAATTCAAACTAGTGACACAAGCAGTAAGATAGCAAATCAAATTAACCATAATTATTGTGGGAAGGGAGAGAAGGGAAAGATAAGAAACCTTTGAGAATGCTATTGCAAGCCATCCAAAAATGCAGAGTAATTCGGACAACCACATTGTCTGCTTTATAGGAAGTTGAATGAATACTATTAACAAAGGTTAAAAGTGGTAAAAGAGGAAAATTTTTACTAGAAATTCGTAGTGTAATATATTAACTTACTCCTTTTCGACCGATGAGATCAGGTATAATCCCATTCATAAATGAACCTATTATTCCTCCAACCGTTGTCAGTGAACCAAAAACTGAATACTGCATAGTAAAAAGAGAAGAGAGATGGTCAATTATATGGAGCATGATATACCTGCAAGTATAATGAATGAAAGATAATGAGTTCGATTTATCAAGATGATTCACTTAATAATGGTCAATTGGTGTCAACCTTTCCTTGAACATTTCATTATTAATTATAGTTTCTTTACACACAAGGTAAATCATGGCCTATGTTTTGTTCTATGGTTGCCTTAATTTAACATAACGGTTGCCCTATGTATTGATGTGTGTGTGTGTCTGTCCAAGTTGTGATTTTACTCTTGGAAGAAATAGCTTACTGCAGCCACAGAAAGTTGCAGGTCTTCCATGATTCCAGATTCAGCAGGTGATGAATATCCTGCCTGCAAAGCCATAATCAACCATTCGCTCAGTCAAGAAAACCAATCTGGTAAACAGTGGCCTAGATTATTTTTTTTAGCCATTTAGAGCTTGAAGTTCTAAGGAGAGAATTTGGACTGAATTGACTTAAAATTCCGTTGTACAAAGACAACAGATATACAATGTGGTCCTTTAATACACTATATTTAGTTTATGCAAACCACATTACATTCTCAGAATTTTAATGAACAATTTTCCCTTTTATGGGAAAAAAGTATATCATTCCCATTAATTCAGAGCTCAAATTGATGGCCAAATAAGGATATAAAAGTTATGCTGTTAACCTGATAATTAATGGTAGTACACTTACTGTACATCCGTAAGCAAATGAACCACAGATGGAAACCAAAGTGCTGAGAACAACAACAGAAGTAACAGAAGAATCACCATCAGCAATGCTCTTAGTGTTAGACTTTGTTTCAGGAACTGAGGACCTTGGTAACAGTCCTTCCTCCATGTCTTATCTTCTCTGAAAAAAAAAGAAGATTGTGAAATGAATTGGATTAATCTATTTTGTGTTACGTTTTTCTTATTTATGCTGCATGTTATGCATCTTTTTTCTTTTATTTTTGTGTATTGATTCCTTTTTATTGTAAAGCTCATTACCCAAAAAAAAAAAAAAAAAAAAATTATGCTAGCCGATCTGATGGTTCACCCTCTGTCACCACTACTTTGTGTATCACGTTTTGAATAGCTGTAAATGAGTTGAAATTAATTATTGGTACCATTGATTATTGTCGTTATACAGCTCGATGTACCTGTTGATTGAGGTTAGCTTTTCATTTACGTATTTGTTTGTGCAATGTAAGAAGTAAAATTTACCAGAGATTTTGTACTACGGCCATTGCAATTATTTTAAATTACATCTCACTTATGAAATTATTGCAATTATTTTAAGTTTCATGGATACTGTGCACCAACTATTTGTAGTATTTGAAAAATGGGATGTTTAATTGAATTCTAATTTCATAAAAACGAAAGAATTTGTGACATATCATGAGGCTGGTAAATTTCCGTTGATCATAAAGTCGCCTGCCTTGCTTTGCAATGACCCTACTGTCTGTGTCATATCAGCCAAAAATCTACTGATAAAGCAGAAATTAGGACAATTATTGTGTACGCATTAAACTTTGCAATCCACTAACTGAGCTAAATTATTGCACCATCAACTTTACCAATCTCAAACTTGTTAGGATCGAGATGACGCAACAAAAAATATACTTTAGAGATAAATAAATAGGAATAAAATCATACCATACAAAGAGATACGATATTTATGATATTTATGTGGTTTGGCATAACCCGCCTATATCTACGGATGAAAGAAATTTATTATAATTTCATGAACACAATATATAAGAGTACACAATACCATATACCTGATATATAAATAATAGAGTAGAAACAGTCATAGTTTTTAACCATGCTTAACCCAGTACCTAGAGCTAAAACAATCATAGTTTCTAAGACACTCTCTCCATGATGCTTAATAACCTTTATATCAAATACCCTATGTTCTCACATTCTCTCATAACCTTGAATTGATTCTTACTCCTATAGTTATAGATAGCATATGAGACATTCTATTTCTAATAGGATTTATATTTTAATTCCTAATAGGATTTTTAAATTCTATTCCTATTTACAATTGTATTCTTTATTAAATAGTTTTCTTAAAGACATATAATTTTACATGGGAACAAATAGGAAAGCGAGCCATAATATCCCAACAAAACTCTCATGTCGTGCAAGTATAAAGAAGATCAACAGGAGAGAGGATGAGAAGCAGGGGTGTTTAGTTACCAGCGGGACCCATTGCATCATAAAATTGAAAGTGTAAGAAGAAAGAAAAGCGAAGAACCAACGAACTATTGTCGTGAGGCTTCCTGCTGAACCTTTGATGTTTATAGGAAATATCTGGAAGCAGCCCAATTACTTGATCAGGTCCTGTAAATAAATTTATGAAAAGATGTAGAGTGTGCTCAATATAGTCATACATACCTCAGACATTATGACACTTGGTATCCCTCCATGCCTAAAGACATGGCAATATTATACCCTGAGAGCAAAATTTAGTATCTATTAGTCACGTTGCTCAAACTATGTATTTAAAACTCTTCCAAAGATGAAGATAGAATGAAGATCTGTAAAAGATGTCCAAATTCCTTCTACACTAGTATAAGATCTAGGGGAAAAAGACAGAAGAAGCATAAAATTTACATTGCTATGCTAATCAGGCAAAGTTCAATATACAGTGCGGAACAGTATTTCAGCAAACCATCTGAATATAAACTGTAATGATTACTTAAGGTAAAAATTACGATATATTACCATCATGCAAACGTATACCACCACGGGTGACATTTTTGAAAGGGTGAAAATCCTACACAAAGAATTTAAACAATATACATTATAAATATGCAGACCCGAATTGCGAACAAATTTAGAAGAGTAGAAGTTTCTAAAACCTGCACACATAATGCTAATGCCATTATGAGAAAACATGAGCACATTCCACTGTTAGAACCTGCAGTCATAAAATAGTCACCATAAAATTGTTTTCCACTGAATCACTAACTTATAATGAACTGTTTGCAATTTTACCAAAAGAAGGGGTCGTCTTCCAGATTATCTATAAGTAGTGTAGATACACAGGAAGCTGGAATCTGCAAAACAATTTCACATGCCTGAATATTGCAAAGGAAAAGAATCCCACTGTGTTTCAGAGTCAAATACCAGAATTATAGCCATTGATACAGTTCCTAAGCTGGTTGAAAAATCTGTTCAATAAAAATGCTGCTCATATCATCATTTCATTCAATTTTATAGATACTTTTAGCAATAGAATTCTTATTTTTTTTACCAGCTTCTTAATATTGAGCTGGCATAATATCCATTGCATTGAACCTCCTAAGTTGCAAGGCCATCAGTCCAACTCCAATCTGAAAATTAAGCCATACAGAGCTCAGAGGAACGACTACATCCACATAAGGGATTATCAATTACCTAAATACAGATATAGATACCAGGACTCACCAGATGAATAAGCATATCTTCGCTGGAACATGTTCAAAATTCCTCTTCCGAGTCCTCTCAAAGGTCTTTGTATAATCCTGTACAACAGTGGAATCATCTTTGTTCTTACACAGTTAGGTATGTTGAAGTTTGAATCCTTTTGGTAGAAGAGGAAGACACGATGAAGAAGAAGAAGAAGAGCGAGGAAGAAGGCATGGCCAAAGAATTTCAGTTTTAAATAAAACTGAATTGCTTATTTTTAAATTATGAATTTGAATTTCCTTTAACTGCTAAGTGTAGTTATTTAGTTTTATCCCTTTAAAACTATAAAAAGGGGAGTATTATGTATGATCAAGAAGAAATAAATAGATAATGTTTCTTCCTCTTCCATAGTTACAACATGGTATCAGAGTCTTTTTTTCCTAAGGGACTTGTGGAGATGAGTTTGAAAGATACTCCAATAGACAAATTGAAGGAGAGCCATTCCAACAAAAATGGATGGAAAGAAGACACTCACCCAGATTGGAGAGAGCCATTCCAATAGAAAATTGGATGGAAAAGAAGACACTCCAATAGAAGATTGGAGGAGAGCCATCCAATAGATTGTGAAACGAAGCCACTCCAATAGAATTGAGAGAGCCATTCCAATAGAAATTGGATGGAAAGAAGACACTCCAATAGAAGATTGGAGAAGCCATTCAATAAAGATTGGAAAAGAACCACTCCAACAGGAAGATTGGAGGGGGCAGGAGTCAACATGTTTGGCAGCAAGATTGGCTGCAAGTTTGGTTTGAAAGGCCATGAAAGGCTGTGAGGGAGAACACGCTTTGGAGTTCGCTACCAAAAAGATTCAGGACGAGTGTTGAAGTTTGAATCCTTTTGGTAGAAGAGGAAGACACGATGAAGAAGAAGAGCGAGGAAGAAGGCATGGCCAAAGAATTAGTTATTTAGATAAAACTGAATTGCAGTTATTTTAAATTATGAATTTGAATTTCTCTTAACTGCTAAGTGTAGTTTATTAGTTTTATCCCTTTAAAACTATAAAAAAGGGAATATATTATGTATCGATTGAAGAAAATGATAGATATGTTTTCTTCCTCTTCCATAGTTACAACAAGGTACAAAATCTTCCAAAACATATTTCTGTCTGTGATGTAGTACACATAAAATAAGTTGGAAAAAAATTACTTTGATGTCAGCTGCTTCTTGAGAAATATCAGCATTCTTCCCCTAAAACTCTGTAGAGTAGTTTCTAACTCTTTCTCTCGTCCAATCTGGCCTGTAGAAAAACGAAGATGTTAATTTAGTTGTTTTAATATGTTGAGGAATTCGAAGAAAATAAGTTTAGCACACATGTTTTTTTTTTTCTTCCAAAAATATGTCTATATTGCCCGAAAAGAATATTTAAATTCTTAATAGGATTTACCACCATCTAGGAGATCTGGTATGAAAATAAGCCGAAAACTTGCAATAGACATGGAACAGAACCTGAAATGAAATGAAACGGAAATATTAACAAATTCTTATGCGTACCTAAAGCTTTAAGATAATTTCCTGCAATAAACATTTGAATGGCTAGAAGTTACCAATAAAGGCCAGTGTGCGCCAAGAAACAATCGTTCCAAGGAAAAACATTAATGAAAAGCCAAGTCATCATGAGCTGCGTACTTACAAAGTGTATTCCTGTAAGTATCTAGTTGATCAATAACACTAAGTTCTGCAATGATTTAAATGTACCTGGCTAGCTTGTGTAAATCCTCCCCGAACATCCTTGGGGTTATTTCAGCGATATATATAGGTACCTGTATTGATAAAGTGATATAAGGGCTTTCACACACCTTACATGAGAATTGAGCTACAATGAGATTGTTACAACTCTTACCACATAAGCAATTTTCCACACCAATCCCGTTGAAAGTCGTCCGATATCAAGCAACCAAGCACCCTTTTTCAGCATTAAAATGAAACACAGATAAAATCAGATAGAGCAGGATTGTAGTTGATTCAAGAGCTCTGCAGGTTATCCTCTCTCTCTTTCTCTCTTTCTCAAAAGCCTCAGACACACATTGGTTAGAAATAAACGCTCAGAATTTACCACACTGCTGCAGGTACATTTTTCATTTTCTCAGGAGTTAATTTGGCAAATGTTATATTCATAGCAAAGATGGTCCCGGAGACTAAAGGACGGACGCTAGAAGAAATACAGTCAACAATTAGTACTTCTTTTCTGTGATAAGATAAATATATACCAGAACTTAATATGTGTAAAATTGCACTTTGGTGTATCACATCACACTGACAATATATTTCTATTCTCAAAACATTTATGATAATTATATTTGATTTTCCTTTAGCTCAAGAAATTCTAACACCTTATTAGGCTACAGTTGTTGTAGCAATGTTACATTCCATTTATTGGAGTTTCTGTATAACTGTTTCACCATATTCATTTTGGAAAATGCTTTAATGATGCTTTAATTTCTTCTCGTGTACGGTTCTCGGTCTCCGGTACTAAAAAGGCAACAAATAGGACAGCTGAAGCACAAATACCAGCCAATACGAAAAATGTACCTGCGAAAGAGAGTAGCCAGTACATAAATTTTTGTGCGAGTATAAAAGGAGAGCAACAAAGAGAGGATGAGAAGCAGGGGTAGGGTGATGAGGGATGTTTAGTTACCAGCTGCACTCCATTGCATCATAAAATTGAAGTGTAAGTAGAATGAAAAGCACAGAACCAACGAACTAATGTCACAAGGCTTCCCGCTGAACCCTTAATCAGGTCATTGGCTTGTTGATCAGTTCCTGTGAATAAATTTGTGAAAAGATGTACAGTTCGATATAATCACGTCTCAGATATTATGACACTTGGTACCCCTCCCACGCCTAATTGGAAAATAGTCCTTGTTTGGATAAGAGTTTGATTGATTGCTATTAACAGAGGTGAAAAGTAATCAAAAAGGAAAAAATGATCAGAAATTCAGGTTTTAATAGAATAACTTACACCTTTTCGACCGATGAGATCAACCATTGTCCCTTTTGTCAATGAACCTATTATTCCTCCAACTGTTATCATGAACCAAATACTGAATACTGCATCGTGAAATGAAAATAGAAATGAAATGGTCAATCATATGGAGCAAAACATATATACCACACAGAAGTGAAGTGAAGCGAATTGATTTGCATGTGTATCTAGGCATGTGCATGCATGAAGTTGCGATGTTACTATTGAAAGAAATAGCTTACCGCTGCCACAGAAAGTTGCAGGTCTTTCATGATTCCAGATTCAACAGGTGAGGTATATCCTCCCTACAAAGCCATGATCAATATTTAGGTCAATCAAGAAAAACCATTCTGGTAAACACAGAGCTTGAAGTTCTGAGTAGAAAATTAGGCTTGAACTAAGTGGACTTGAAATTCAATCATACAAAGTCAACTAACTTTAAAATCCAAAAGCAACCACAGATGGAAACCAAAGTGCTGAGAACAACAACATAAGTAACTGAAGAATCACCATCATCAATGCTGTTAGTTGTTGACTCTGTTTCAGGAACTGAGGACCTAGGTAATAGTCCTTCCTCCATGCTTTCCCTCCCCATGTCTTATTTTCTTGAAAGAAAAAGAAGCTTGTGTTTGATGAGTTGGAATGATCCCAGTGCATTCAGATCAGCACATAGTTCCATCAATATGCCATTCTTAGATTGTTTTAGTATATATTATAAATTTATAATAAATGCATCCTGTCATGGTGATGCATCTTGAATTCTGAAAATTCAATTTCCTGAAACATTAATTAATTGATCCACATCGACATTGGAAGTATCTTTAAAGTCAGTCATTAACATATTTAAACACATGTTGATTATAATTAGTTATATATCTCATAGTGAAACATTGGGTTCATCACAAGGCTTGATCTGCTGAATCCCAGCATTTAATCTAATATATTGCAGACTGTGAAATGGAAGGTCAAAAGCTCAATTTTTAATAAATTCAAGAACCTTCATGCCATACAATATTCCTGTACACATAATCACAAAAAAGAAAAAGAAAAAAAAAAAAAAAAGAACAGGGAACCAAACATGTAAGAGATTTCATGCCTCAAAGGGAATTAACAACAATATTTCTTCTTTATTGAAGGATGATAAATCATTTCCTTAGCACACATTGCTTCTTTTAAAAAAAAAAATCCGTGACAGTAAGCAAAGCAGTTTTTGAGTACAAAAAAATAGCAAATCACACATTTTATTATTTTTTGACAACAAATTGTCCAGACCTTGTCCAGCCTTCCAAGGCTAAGATCACTTCAGCAAGCTTTTCTCTTTTATTATTTCACCATACTCATTCAGGAAGATACGTAAGTGATGCTTGAATTTCTTCGAGTGTTCGGTCGTTGGTCTCTGGTACCAGAACTGCAACGAATAGAACAGCTAAAGCGCAAATGCCGGCAAATATGAAAAATGTACCTACCGGAGAGAGCAGCCAATACAAATATGGTCGTGAAAGTATTAAAGAAGATCAACAAGGAGAGAGGATGAGAAGCAGGGGTGTTTAGTTACCAGCGGGACTCCATTGCATCATAAAATTGAAAGTGTAAGAAGAAAGAAAAGCGAAGAACCAACGAACTATTGTCGTGAGGCTTCCTGCTGAACCTTTGATGTTTATAGGAAATATCTGGAATGCAGCCCAATTACTTGATCAGGTCCTGTAAATAAATTTATGAAAAGATGTAGAGTGTGCTCAATATAGTCACATACATACCTCAGACATTATGACACTTGGTATCCCTGCCATGCCTAAAGACATGGCAATATTATAACCCTGAGAGCAAAATTTAGTATCTATTAGTCACGATTTGCTCAAACTGATGTATTTAAAACTCTTCCAAAGATGATGAAGATAGAATGAATAAAGATCTGTAAAAGATGTCCAAATTCCTTCTACACTAGTATAAGATCTAGGGGAAAAAAGACAGAAGAAGCATAAAATTTACATTGCTATGCTAATCAGGCAAAGTTCACTATATACAGTGCGGAACAGTATTTACAGCAAACCATCTGAAATAAGCTGATAACTGTAATTGATACTTAAGGTAAAAATTACGATATATTACCATCATGCAAACGTATACCACCACAGGAGTGACATTTTTGAAAGGGTGAAAATCCTACACAAAAGAATTTAAACAATATACATTATAAATATGACAGACCGAATTGCGAACAAATTTAGAAGAGTAGAAGTTTCTAAAACCTGCACACAGAGTGCTAATGCCATTATGAGAAAACATGAGCACATTCCACTGTTAGAAGCCTGCAGTCATAAAATAGTCACCATAAAATTGTTTTCCAACTGAATCAGTAACTTATAATGAACTGTTTGCCAATTTTACCAAAAGAAGGGGTCGTCTTCCAGATTTATCTATAAGTAGTGTAGATACACAGGAAGCTGGAATCTGCAAAACAATTTCACATGCCTGAATATTGCAAAGGAAAAGAATCCCACATGTGTTTCAGAGTCAAATACCAGAATTATAGCCATTGATACAGTTCCTAAGCTGGTTGAAAAATCTGTAGCAAATAAAATGCTGCTCATATCATCATTTCATTCAATTTTATTAGATACTTTTAGCAATATGAATTCTTATTTTTTTTTACCAGCTTCTTCAAATATTGAGCTGGCATAATATCCAATTGCAGTTGAACCTCCTAACTGTTGCAAGGCCATCAGTCCAACTCCAATCTGAAAATATAAGCCATACAGAGCTCAGAGGAACAACTACATCCACATAAGGGGATTATCAATTACCTAAATACAGATATAGATACCAGGACTCACCAGGAGTGAATAAGCATATCTTCGCTGGAACATGTTCAAAATTCCTGCTTCCGAGTCCCTCTCAAAGGTCTTTGTATAATCCTGTACAACAGTGGGATCATCAGTTATTGTTCTTACACCAGTTAGGTATGTTGAAGTTTGAATCCTTTTGGTAGAAGAGGAAGACACGATGAAGAAGAAGAGAAGAAGAGCGAGGAAGAAGGCATGGCCAAAGAATTTCAGTTTTAAATAAAACTGAATTGCAGTTATTTTTAAATTATGAATTTGAATTTCCTTTAACTGCTAAGTGTAGTTATTTAGTTTTATCCCTTTAAAACTATAAAAAGGGGGAATGTATTAAGTATGGATCGAAGAAAATAAATAGATAATGTTTTCTTCCTCTTCCATAGTTACAACATGGTATCAGAGCTTTTTTTTCCAAGGGACTTGTGGAGATGAGTTTGGAAAAGATACTCCAATAGCACAATTGAGGAGAGCCATTCCAACAAAAATTGGATGGAAAAGAAGACACTCCACCAGGAGATTGGAGGAGAGCCATTCCAATAGAAAATTGGATGGAAAGAAGACATCCCAATAGAAGATTGAGAGAAGCCATTCCAATAGAAGAGATGGAGAAAGAAGACACTCCCTAGAAGATTGGAGGAGAGCCATTCCAATAGAGATTGGAGGAAAGAAGACACTCCAATAGAAGATTGGGAAGAGCCATTCCAATAGAAGATTGGAAAAGAACCACTCCAACAGGAAGATTGGAGGGGGCAGGAGTCAACATGTTTTGCAGCAAGATTGGCTGCAGTGTGGTTTGAAAGCATGAAAGGCTGTGAAGTGAAGAACACGTTTGGAGTTCGCTACCAAAAAGATTCAAGGACGAGTGTTGAAGTTTGAATCCTTGGTAGAAGAGGAAGACACGATGAAGAGAAAGAGCGAGGAAGAAGGCATGGCCAAAGAATTAGTTATTTTAGATAAAACTGAATTGCGTTATTTTTAAATTATGAATTTGAATTTCTCTTAACTGCTAAGTGTAGTTATTAGTTTTACCCTTAAACTATAAAAAAGGGAATATAATGTATCGATGAAGAAAATGATAGATAATGTTCTTCCTTTCCATTGTTACAACAAGGTACAAAATTTCCAAAACAATATTTCGTCTGTTGATGTAGTACACATAAAATAAGTTGGAAATAAAATTACTTTGATGTCAGCTGCTTCTTGAGAAACATCAGCATTCTTTCCCCTAAAACTCTGTAGAGTAGTTTCTAACTCTTTCTCTCGTCCAATCTTGGCCGTAGAAAAACGAAGATGTTATAGTTGTTTTTAATATGTTGAGGAATTCGAAGAAAATAAGTTTAGCCACACATGTTTTTTTTTCTTCCAAAAATATGTTATATTGCCCGAAAAGAATATTTAAATTCTTAATAGGATTTACCAGCCATCTAGGAGATTCTGGTATGAAGAATAAGCCGAAAACTTGCAATAGACATGGAACAGAACCTGAAATGAAATGAAACGGAAATATTAACAAATTCTTATGCGTACCTAAAGCTTTAAGATAATTTCCTGCAAATAACATTTGAATGGCTAGAAGTTACCAATAAAGGCCAGTGTGCGCCAAGAAACAATCGTTCCAAGGAAAACATTAATGAAAAGCCACAAGTCATCATGAGCTGCGTACTTGACAAAGTGTATTCCTGTAAGTATTGTTGAATCAATAACACTAAGTTCGCAATGATTTAAATGTACTGGCTAGCTTGTGTAAATCCTCCCCGAACATCCTTTGGGGTTATTTCAGCGATTATATAGGTACCTGTATTGATAAAGTGATATAAGGGCTCACACACCTTACATGAGAATTGAGCTACAATGAGATTGTAACAACTCTTACCACATAAGCAATTATTCCAGCCACCATCCGTTGAAAGTCGTCCGATATCAAGCAAACACAGCACCCTTTTTCAGCATAAAATGAAACAAACAGATAAAAATCAGATAGAGCAGGATTGTAGTTGATTCAAACATGATCCTTTTAGAATCAATTCAAACTAGTGACACAAGCAGTAGATAGCAAATCAAATTACCATAATTTGTGGGAAGGGAGAGAAGGGAAAGATAAGAAACCTTTGAGAATGCTTTGCAAGCCATCCAAAAATGCAGAGTATTCGGACAACCACATTGTCTGCTTTATAGGAAGTTGAATGAATAATATTAACAAAGGTTAAAAGTGGTAAAGAGGAAAATTTTTCTAGAAATTCGTAGTGTAATATATTAACTTACTCCTTTCGACCGATGAGACAGGTATAATCCCCTTCATAAATGAAACTATTATTCCCCAACCGTTGTCAGTGAACCAAAAACTGACATGCCTAGTAAAAAGAGAAGAGAGATGGTCAATTATATGGAGCATGATATACCTGCAAGTATAATGAATGGAAGATAATGAGTTCGATTTATCAAGATGATTCACTAATAAGAGTCAATTGGTGTCAACCTTTCCTTGAACATTTCATTATAATTATAGTTTCTTTAACACAAGGTAAATCATGGCCTTGTTTGTTCTATGGTTGCCTAATTTAACATAACGGTTGCCCTATGTATTGATGTGTGTGTGTGTGTCTGTCCAAGTTGGGATTTTACTCTTGGAAGAAAAAGCTTACTGCAGCCACAGAAAGTTGCAGGTCTTCCATGATTCCAGATTCAGCAGGTGATGAATATCCTGCCTGCAAAGCCATAATCAACCATTCGCTCAGTCAAGAACCAATCGGTACAGTGGCCTAGATTATTTTTTTTAGCCATTTAGAGCTTGAAGTTCTAAGGAGAGAATTTGGAATGAATGACTTAAAATTCCTTGTACAAGACAACAGATATCAATGTGGTCCTTAATACCCTATATTTAGTTTATGCATGACCACATTACACTCAGAATTTTAATGAACAATTTTCCCTTTTATGGGAAAAAAGATATCATCCATTAATTCAGAGCTCAAATTGATGACCAAATGAGGATATAAAGTTATGCTGTTAACCTGATAATTAATGGGGTACACTTACTGTACATCCGTAAGCAAATGAACCACAGATGGAAACAAAGTGCTGAGAATAACAACAGAAGTACAGAAGAATCACCATCAGCAATGCTCTTAGTGTTAGACTTTGTTTCAGGAACTGAGGACTTGGTAACAGTCCTTCCCATGTCTTATCTTCTCTGAAAAAAAAGAAGATTGTGAATGAATTGGATTAAATATTTTGTGTTACGTTTTCTTTTTATGCTGCATGTTATGCATCTTTTTTCTTTTATTTTTGGTATTGATTCCTTTTTATGTAAGCTCATTACCCAAAAAAAAAAAAAAAAAAAAATATGCTAGCCGATCTGATGGTTCACCCTCTGTCACCATACTTTGTGTATCACGTTTTGAATAGCTGTAAATGAGTTGAAATTAATTATTGGTACCATTGATTATTGTCGTATACAGCTCGATGTACCTGTTGATTGAGGTTAGCTTTTCATTTACGTATTTGTTTGTGCAATGTAAGAAGTAAAATTTACCAGAGATTTGTACTACGGCCATTGCAATTATTTTAAGTTACATTCATTTATGAAATTATTTTAAGTTTCATGGATAATGTGCACCAACCATTTGTAGATTTGAAAAATGGGATGTTTAATTGAATTCTAATTTCATAAAAACGAAAGAATTTGTGACATATCATGAGGCTGGTAAATTTCGTTGATCGTAAAGTCGCTGCCTTGATGAAAAAATGGAATCATCTTTACTGCAAGACCCTACTGTCTGTGTCATATCAGCCAAAAATCTACTGATAAAGCAGAGAAATAGGACACATTATTGTGTACGCATTAAACTTGCAATCCACTAACTGAGCTAAATTATTGCACCATCAACTTTACCAATCTCAAACTTGTTAGGATCGAGATGACGCAACAAAAAATATACTTTAGAGATAAATAAAAGGAATAAAATCAACCATACAAGAGATACGATATTATGATATTATGTGGTTTGGCATAACCGCCTATATCTACGGATGAAAGAAATTATTATAATTTCATGAACACAAATATAAGAGTACACAATACCATAAACCTGATATATAAATAATAGAGTAGAAACAGTCTAGTTTTTAACCATGCTTAACCCAGTACCTAGAGCTAAAACAATCATAGTTTTAAGACACTCTCCATGATGCTTAATAACCTTATATCAAAAACCTATGTTCTCACATTCTCTCATAACCTTGAATTGATTCTATATATAGTTATAGATAGCATATGAGACATCTATTTCTAATAGGATTTATATTTTAATTTCTAATAGGATTTTTTAAATTCTACCTATTTACAATTGTATTCTTATTAAATAGTTTTCTTAAAGACAATAATTTACATGGGAACAAATAGGAAAGCGAGCCATAATATCCCAACAAAACTCTCATGTCTTAAATTAAAAGAAGAAAAAGAAAAAAAAAAAAAAACAAAAATGTTTATTCTCATTCAGAAACTGCAACAAATAATCAATCTGTCCTTTCTCTACATCTACTCAAATAATGTAAAAGATTATACATAATGGATATAGTTTCAGCGAGAGAGAACGATGAGAGACTTGACGATTTAAAAAGAAGATGCCGAAGAGCATGCTTTACTCAACAAATGGTTGTGCAAGACAACTTTAACTGAAGATAGAGGGTGAAGCCATTCCAACAGAAGTTCGAAGGGAGAAGAAATCAGCAAGTATTGCAGAAGATGGCTACAAGGTTGGCCATGAAGGCAACGAATTGGACAGCAAATTTGGTTGTAAGAATGGTAGCAAGATGACTTTAGATTGGTTGCAGAATTGGCAGCAAAGCAGTAAGATTGTGTTGAAGGTTGTTGTGCTGGAAATGCATTCTGCTGGAACCAAAGTTTGAAGATGTTTTGATGCAAAAAAATGGCGTGCATGGTCCTGTTTGACTGCAGTAGGTTAGGATATTTGTACCTTTTGTGTTATATTTGGCTTAGGTAAACTCAGCTTATTTTGAGGCTTTGTGTCTCCTATAGTAATGTAGTGTTGGATTTGTGTGGATTAGCTGGTATTATGTAAAAGTCTTACTGATAGTGGTTGTAACAGTAAGCAAAGGCATGTTATATTCAGTTCTTGTTGACTAATGAAAGGTGGATTAGTTTCTTCAGTTCTCCTTTCTTTGTACATCGGCAGCTCAAACACCAACATGGTATCAGAGCTTGATTAACAAACCATCATCTAAGAAAACTCAAAAAATCAACCTGCAAATCACCATTAAACTTCAACCTTCCGAAAGAACAAATTTTTCCTTAAAACTATAATCTGATTTCCAGGCACCTTAGTCGGTTCTCTCTCACCCAGTATTTAATGGGGACAATATCATATTTGGGCTGTTAGAATGAAAGCTACCTAAGGGGCAAGGGCTGTGGCAGTATGTGGAAGAGAGAAACCCACCACAGCTTGGTCCAAACCTAACTTTGGAATCAGATGAGGATGTATGAGGAAGAGATGTCAAAAGCTCCAAGAGCCCTTTCTCATATACACTCTGCAGTAACAGACCTTGTGTTTACAAGGATAATGGCGTGTGAAACTGCAAAGGAATCATGGGATAGATTGAGGGAGGAGTTCATGGGAAGTGACATAACCAGAAATATGCACGTGATGAACCTGCGGAGAGAGTTTGAGATGTTAAGAATGCATGAGATGGAGAAGGTTAAAGATATGTAGACAGGCTTATGAGTATGGTGAATAAGATTAGATTGTTGGGAGTTGAGATGAGTGATAAGATGATAGTTGAGAAAGTGTTAGTTAGCGTACCCAAAAGGTTTGAGTCCAAGATATCTTCCCTAGAAGATTCAAAGGACCTCTCCCAAATCAGCCTCACCGAATTGGTCTATGCTCTGCAGGCTCAAGAACAAAGAAGGTTGATGAGACAAGAGGACTCCAATGAATTTGCAATGATGGCTGCTCTGGCTGCTCAAAAGGGAATTAGCATGCAGGGAAGTAATAGGAAGTATGCTGGAGACAAGAGAGGAAAGAGAGAACTGGTGGACAGGGGGGAAAACCGAGTGGAAGAAGGAATTATCCACCATGTTCTCACTGCAAAAGAAAGGGACATCCAGAGAATAGGTGCTGGTTTAGACCTGGGATCCAGTGTAGAGGATGCAAACAGTTTGGGCACATTGAAAAGGTGTGCAAGAACAAAGGTGCACAGCCATCACAGCAAGCACAACTTGCAGAAGATCAGCAGCAAGAGCAGTGAATCTGAGCAGTTATTTGTAGCTTTATGCTACTCAATGCAGACCAGCGGTGATGTTTGGTTGATTGACAGTGGTTGTACTAACCACATGGTAGCAAGTTTGGAGAACTTTGTTAGGCTAGACAGAACCTACAACTCCAATGTCAAGGTTGGAAATGGTGACTATGTGGAAGCAAAAGGGATTGGAGATGTGGCAGTCCAAACTCAGGCAGGTACTAAGATTATTTCAAGTGTTCTATTTGTTCCTGAAATTGCACAAAATCTGTTAAGTATAGCTCAAATGTTAGAGAAGAATTACACTTTACATTTTCAAAACCACGCTTGCATTATAAAGGATTCTGAGGAAAATTAATTAATGAGTGTTAGAATGCTGGGAAAAAGCTTCCCGGTAGAGTGGAAAAAATCAGTGAGTTTAGCACTAACCAACAGGGTTAAAGAGTCAGAATTGTGGCATAAAAGGCTTGACCATTTTCACTACTTTGGAATTAAAGAACTCAAGTCAAGAGACATGGTGTTGGATCTGCCCGAAATAGAGGAGAAAAGGACCTTATGCACAGCCTGCCAACTTGGCAAACTTAGCAGGCCATCATTCCTTTCAGATCAAGCCTGGAGAGCAAGTCACAAACTGCAATTGATCCACACTGATGTGTGTGGTCCTATGAAGACTGAATCTTTAAATGGCAGTAGATACTTTGTACTCTTCATTGATGATTATTCAAGGGTGGCCTGGGTGTATTTTCTGAAGCAGAAAAATGAAGTGGCTATTGTGTTTAAACAATTCAAGTTGCTGGTGGAGAATGAAGCTGGAACATTGATCAAGACCATAAAGAGTGACAATGGGACATAATACACCTCAAATGAATTCAGCACAATTTGAAATGAAGCTAGAATTCAACATCAATTCACAGCCTCATACACTTCTCATCAGAATGGTGTTTGTGAGAGAAGAAACAAAACCATTATGGAAATGGCCAGGTGTATGATAGCTGAGAAGAAACTTCCTAAAGTGTTTTGGGCAGAGGTTGTTAATACAACAGTTTTTCTCCTGAATAGGCTGCCCACTAAGGCAATCAAATACCAAACACCAATTGAGGCATGGAGTGGAGTCAAACCAGTTGTGGGGAGTTTGAAAGTGTTTGGAAGCATAACCTATGTCATGATTCCAGCAAGCAAGAGATCTAAGTTGGATGACAAGGCTGAAGTTGGGATATTCATAGGTTACAGTAGCTACACTAAAGGCTATAGAATTTATATTCCTGAGTCAAGTAAGATTATAATTACAAGGGATATAAAGGTTGATGAAAGTGCAGTTTGGAACTGGGAAGAGAAAAGAATTGATGTGCAGGCTGAATCAAGACAGGAAGAGATGAATGAAGGGCTGTTCTGAGTGGCAGATTTTGATGAGGATGAAGAGCATGCTGTAAGAGGGACTAGATCCTTGGCTGATGTATACGAAAGGTGTAATGTAGCAGTGGTGGAACTAAGAAATTATCATGAAGTAGCCAAGTCTGAATTGTGGAAGGCTGTAATATAGGAGGAGCTTAACATGATTGATAAAAACCAAACCTGGAAGTTAGTACCTAGACCTAAAACAAGGAAAGTAATTCAGGTGAAATGGATCTTCAAGTTGAAAATCAATCCCGATGGCTCAATCCACAAGCACAAAGCAAGGCTAGTGGTTAAGGGTTTTGCACAATAACCAAGCATTGATTTTTCAAACACATTTGCCCCGGTAGCCAGGTAAGACACAATCAGAATGTTACTAGCACTTGCAGACCAATTTAACTAGAAAATTTTTCAATTGGATGTCAAATCAACATTCCTAAATGGGTGGATTTCAGAAGAGATTTATGTGGAGCAACCTGAAGGCTATAAGGTTGAGGGAAAAGAGGATCATGTGTACCTACTAAGGAAGCATTATATGGTTTGAAGCAAGCCCTTAGAGCCTGGTATAGCAGAATAAATGACCATTTGTGTAGCCTTGGTTACACTATAAATCCTAATGAATACACTCTCTACATTAGGAAAACTGAAAGAGGTTTGGCTGTGGTCTTTCTCTATGTTGATGATTTATTGGTAACAGGGAGCAATTCTAAAGAGTTGGACCAGTATAAGTTAGCCATGCAAACTGAATTTGAAATGACAGATTTGGGATTGATGAAAACTTCCTAGGCATGGAGATAAGTCAGACTACAGGTGGGATTTTTGTGTGCCAACAGAGGTATGCAACCGAGATTCTCATGAAGTTTGGAATGGAGAATTGTAAACCAGTGGATACCCCACTGGTTCCCAACTTGAAACTGAGCAAAACTGATGGTGCAGAGAGAATGGATGAAGGGAAATATAAGAGTTTAGTGGGATGTTTGCTATATTACACAGCCCCAGACCTGACCTTATGTACACTGCAAGTTACCTTTCCAGGTTCATGAGCAACCCAAGTGAACTGCATTTTAAGGATGCTAAACGTGTGTTGAGGTATGTGAAAGGAACCATCATGTTAGGCATTTGGTTTAGGAAATCCGAAAGTCTAAAGTTGTTGGGGTATACTAATAGTGACTAGGGTGGATCCCTGGATGATGCAAAAAGCACCTCTGGCTATGTATTCTATTTGAATCAAGGTGCAATTTGCTGGCTGTCAAGGAAGCAAGGGACTGTGGCACAGTCTACTGCTGAAGCTGAATATGTTTCTGCTGCAGCCATAGTAAATCAGGCTATGTGGCTTAGAAAGATGCTAGATGATTTGAAGCAAGTGTAAGGTGGTCTTACATTAATCTTGTGTGATAACCAGTCAGCTATGGCCATGGCAAAGAATCTTGTACTCCACAACAGAACTAAGCATATCAAGATCAAGTATCATGCTATAAGGGAAGCTGAACAAGGTGGTGAAGTGAGCTTAGTGAACTATAGGGGAGATGAGCAAGTTGCTGACATTATGACAAAGGCATTATCCAAATCCAAGTTTGAAACCATAAGACTAAAACTTGGTGTTCCCAACTAAAGCATCAAGGAGGAATGTTGAAGGTTGATGCTGTATTGGAAATGCATTTTGCAGGAACCAAAGTTTGAAGATGTTTTTGATGCAAACAGAAATGGCGTGCATGGTCCTGTTCTGATTGCAGTAGTTTAGGATGATTTGTCAACTTTTTGTGTTATATTTGGCTTAGGTAAACTCAGCTTATTTTGAGGTTTTGTGTCTCCTATATGTAATGTAGTTGTTGGATTTGTTTGGATTAGCTACTATTATGTAAAAGTCTTACTGACAGTGGTTGTAACAGTAAGCAAAGGCATGTTATATTCAGTTCTTGTTGACTAATGAAAGGTGGATTAGTTCTCTTCAGTTCTCCTTTTCTTTGTACATTCGGCATAAGCTCAAACACCAACAGATTGGCTGTAAGTTAGGCATGAAAAGCCATGAAGGCACGAAGAGCCATGAAGGCATATAGAGCCATGCAGGCATTCAAAATTGATTGGATATAGAAGCCTTGAAGAACATGCTTGAAGTTCACTACCAAAAATGTTCAAGGAGAAGTGTTGGAATGTGAGCACTTTTTGTTAGTTGATGAAGAGTTAAGCTGCAAAGTTGGGAGACGAATGCTTGAGGAAGATGACCATAATGCTTGAGGAAGCTGACCACAAGGTTGTCGCGGCATGCACTAAGTAGAAACTCAAAACGAGGAAAAGTAGTGAGGGCAAGGAAAAAGTATGTCGCGGCGTGCGTTCTAGCTCCAAGACATTCAGTTTGAGTTAAATTTCCTGTATTTAGAAGATTTGTTTTAGGATAATTGTTATTTTAGGAAGGATATTTTTTTGAGTTAAAATAGGGGAGATAATATTGTTTTATTTTAGGATTATTATTCCTTTTCCATGTTTAAGTAGGAGAATAGATTTTGTTTAGTTTTAGGATTGCTATCTCTTTCTATATAAGAGAAGGAAAAATGTTGGTTTTAATCTAATTGAGAGATAGAAGTTGAATAATAAAATAATGGAGTCGGATGTTTTTCTTTCCGAAAAATTTCGTGTTCATCACTTCTGTTTATGTTGTTTTGCTCCCAATTCCAAACCATTGGTATCAGAGCATCCTCTCAATTTCCAACAATTGGTATCAGAACACCCTCTCAATTTCTAATAATAGTTATGGTACCGGGATGATACTAGGATGGCGTGGTAACATTATCTCTTGCTCCAATTCTGTTATTAGTCACTGGATTCATCAAATAGAAGCCCTTTTTTAGCATATGACTTAAAACCCCACACAGACTTTGGACAGGAAAAAGTTGCCTTTCATATTACCTTCGCTTATTAATGTTATGTAAAAGCTAGTTGTAGCAATTATTGAACATAATGGGAGCTGTTATCAGGTGTATGGTGTACGACTAGATGATAACGACGCTTAATCTGGTTATGATATGGTGATTGTGTGGTGTTTTGTTATTAGTCATGATATGGTGTTCTATTATTAGTCACTGGATTCATCAAAAAGAAGCCCTTTTTTAGCGTGGTGTATGCAAATGACTTAAAACCCCACATACATCCCCACATAGACTTTGGACAGGAAAAAGTTGCCTTCATATTAACTTCGCTTATTAGTGTTCTGTAAAAGCTAGCTGTAGCATTTACTGCACATAATGGGAGCTGTTATCGAGTGTATGGTGTACGACTAGGTGATAAAGACGCCTAATCTGGTCATGATATGGTGATTGCGAGCATTCCCTTTAGCAAAGGCCTTCCTAACCTAGTTTTGTCTGAGTCTTTCAACTTTAACTATTCTACTTCATTTATATAACTTGCTGATCTCATGAAACAGGCTATGTGGTTAAAAAAGAAAATGGATTATCTCAAAGAGTTTAACAGTAGTTGACCCTGAAAAAGTACCTGCATGCATAATGGCCATTGAAATTGTCTCCCACTTTACTTTAAAATTCTGCCAATGACAAAATAATTTGAATCCTGTATGACAAAATGCAGAATGTTCAAGTTATACGTGTATAACTTCAATCAATTTACACTTATTCATAAATATTGTTGATTATTGTCGTTATGAAGTTTGATGTCTTCACTTCTTGTTTGAGATCAGTTTTTCAATTATGTATTTATATGATCAAAGGCTGTGGCTCTTGAAATGTCAAGAGTTTTTTAATCATAGATCAAGATAATTCTCCCTCTGTTTGTTTCCCTACTTTTCCACTATGGTATCCTATTATTTTATCCAATCCTATCAAAATGCATTTTGGTTTTAATATTCAAAATTCTCTTCAAAATCAAATCATATTCAATTCAACTCAAAACATTAACAATTACCTTTCTTAATAAAAGTTTAAAAATTTACAAAAACACCTCCACCTACCCAAGCCACTATCACTTGCCAACAACCATCGTCGCCGTCGACTGCCACCACCGTAACAACGCACGACCGGCTGGATTTGGTTGGTCATGCATCAATCTGTTTGTTTCCTACCAGACCCACCATAGATCTGGCCGAAAATGACCAGATTTATGACCAAAGATCTAGCTGTTAACGATAGCTATATCTTGGCCATCAACAACGACTAAGATATGGCAGTCAATGACAACCAGATCTAGCCAGATATGGTAGTCAACAACAACCAGATCTGTGGCCATAGATTTGGTTGAAAAATGCTAGATTGGTGCACGACCGACCAAATCCAGCCAGTCGTGTGCTATTTCGATAGATTCCAGCCACCTTTCAATGGTGGTGGCCGACTGCTCGCAATATGTAGGTGGGAGAGTGTTTTTGTCAATTTTTAAATTTTTATTATGGGGGGGGTGTTTAGTTAAATTAACAAACCTAGGGGTTAGCATAATCTAAATATTTTCAAAACATGTACCAAAAACTTCTCAGAATCTTATTCTATTTTCTAAAAACGTTATTCAGCATAGAATGTTATTCTGAAAAACTAATCAAACGGACAGGGGCAGATGCTACTCTAGTGGCCCACCCTCAATTTAAAAAAAAAAAAAATATTAATATGTACAATTTATGGATTTTGGACCACTCTAACAGATTTATTAATCAATAAAAATATTAATGTGCAATTAGTTTTTCTTTTGGCCCACCCTAACAGAAATTTCTGGATCCGCCCTTAAAAACGGAGCCTCTATCTCACAGTTTAATCTCAGTCACATGTTTGCTCCACCAACATTTTAAGGGGGAATTTGGTTGGGGTTATATAGGATTACTGGGGTTATGTCAGCTTGTATTACTTGATTATCACGTTTGGTTGTCAATTAATATAAAATTTCAGTAATCTTCCAATACCAATAGTAGTTACTATTGGTAATATTAGAGGTAATCTGATAATGTCCATTTGCTTAGGTATTGTAAGATTACTTGGTTATCTTATTTTTGTTACAATTTTATCCCTTATTAATAAAAAATTTGGACAATAATGCCCTTGTTTTAAAATCAATTTACATTAATCTAGCTTTTACAATTTTACCCTTGTTTAATTAAGTTTTTGGATAAAATTACCCTTGAATTAAAAAAAAAAAAATTGCTAACCACTACTGCTACCTAACCACCACCGCTAGCAATTTGCCAACCATTGCTGGTTGTCGCGAGAAGTCATCGGGAGGCTCCGATATGGCTGTTTTTGGCCATATTGATGGCCAAAAACGGCCATATTGAATTAGACAGGTAAGACAATTTCTCTGATGGTGTACTTTTATTCAGAACTAAACCCGACCAGGTTGGTTGGGCGCTTGTTGATATTCGACTCATCTAGTCCGATGGCTTTCACTACTTCAAGGAAGAGGATGTTGATTGAGGATCCCCCATCTACAAACATTCTTTTGACTAGGACGTTGGGAATTTCAAGGGAGATAACTAAGGCATCATGCTATGGGGCGGCTAAGGTGGCTAGCTCGTCATCCTCAAATTGGATGATAAGATTAGTATGTGCTTGGGAGGGTGGATGGGTCGAGCGAACTTTTGGGTGATGGCTGGCTCGAGCATGCCACTTGGCTGAGGAGTAACTTACCCCACTGACTTCTGAACCTCCCGAGATAATGCAGTATAATCATTTTGGTGTCGGTTCTCATGGAGAAGGAGATAGTTCTTTCTTATTTCTTTGGTGGAATGTATTCTTTCCCTTATTTGTCAATAAATCCTAGAGGTGTCCCCTCTTCAATAGAGCTGCCACCTCTAATCTTAAGACGATGCAATCAACAGTGTTGTGACCATGGTTGCCATGAAATTCACACCACTTGAAGGCATTCCTCTTGACATCGGGGTTAAGCTTAGATGGCCACTCTATGGTTAGTCCCATTCTTTTCATGATTGCCATAACTTGGGTTGGTTCAACGTTAAGGTTGTACTCTGGAATCTTGAACTGACTGGAACCAGATGATTTGTTTGTGGGTTTGGTTGGCTGGTGTTAGAGTCATGAAAGTGACTCTATTTTGGTGATAAAAATACCCCAAGTGTGATTAAATTGAAGTATATTGAGACAATTAAAGAATTTATGAATTTATTCACGAAAATCGCTTCCTAATATTTTTCTTATGAATTTAACATATTTGGAATGATTTTGGAAAGAATATGAGTTGATATTAGGTTGTGGTTTATGGATTAGGGGTGATTTTGTCTCCTTTATGCTGTTTAGGGGGTAAACTGTCATATTTATAAGGGTTGATTTTGTCACTTTTCAATCATGCAGGGACAAAAGTAATATTTTACAATTTGTCTATAAAATAAAAACAAAAGGTCGCATACAGGGGGCGTTGTTCATCCATCTTTTCTGACGACTCCTCATCTTCTTTTCCGACGGCCTCCGGCGATGATCCGTCTTCCCTGTGCACTGATCTTCATTAACCGCCATCACCACCGCAAATCATGCACCACCACCATGACGTTTCGCATTCCGCCGCCAGACTCTTCATCTTCCAACCGTTATTTCTCCAGTTTTCGGTGACGTTTCAGCTCCCTAGAGGTTGATCTTCCTTCCCCACAGCCAGATCTACCCATTCCAAGCTTCAGCCGCCGCAAAAACCGTTGGAATCTGCCAAATCGCCGTCGCGCCTCTCATCTTCCAGCCAAGATCTTGCTCATTTTCGGTGACCTCTCACCTCCCCAGGACCTGATCTGAAATCCCCATCATCAGAGCTTTCCATCGGCACCTTCGGATCCCATTTCCGCCACCATTTTCTGAAAGACCCGCTGAAAAATTAACGTTTTCCGGTGAGTGTGACTGTTTGTATTTCTAGCTGTCTGTTGGTCATTTTTTCCCCCTCTTCGCATTATATCGCTGTCAGTTACCTCCTCTATGCCATGATCAGCTTCGTTTCCACTGTTTCAGCCTCCGTCATCACCACCATGAACGACTGAGTTCCCGATTGTCTGTTACGGCATAGGTGAGATCGAGATTGACTCTACGACTTTGCTCATCAGCTCTCGACTAGTTGGATGAGCCTGATTGTAGGACATTTGGTAGTATTGTGTTTCGAATTATATATTTTTTCGTTTCATGTTTGATTTCGATACTTTAATATGATTTGAGCAAAACTTGTGATGAATATTGTTGTCCATTGTGATTTAATGTTTTCATAGAACTTGCTAAATGATAAACGTTGGTTTGAAATAATTGAATGATGAATATTGCTTTTCATTACTTTGCATCGATTGTAATTGAGTAGTGTTCGGATTTAATTTCATTTCTACTGTTGTTGCGTTTATTGTGAAGTTGGTTGATTGGAAGATACGTGTTGACAAATTGTATTTTTTAATAGCGTACCAACTAGTGGTATTGTCGTGTAGCGTTTATCGACGTTCAATGATAATCTTTAACCAATCAAACTTGAGTGATCGGGTGAGACAGGATAGATTATACCTAGAGTGCCGGGAAGCCATTTCATTGATTTACCTTGTCTTGTAGGTTTAGGGGATCGTAGAGGGTGGAGGAGAATTGTGTGAGTCGGTCTCGTGTCGAACCAAAACCGTAACGGCAACATTTTTATTATAAAGTCTTCATTTGTTTTAATTTCACGCTTTTATTATTTGCATTTAGTTTGTTTAGTTTAATTAATCACATTGCCAATTTCATTTCCGCTACTCAAAATACATTAGGTTGTTATTCTTGCTCTCTGTGGATTCGACCTTGCTTATCGCTAACTACAATATTTAGGTTTAATTTTGTGACCGTGACGTCCAGTTCGATAGTTGGCGGTCATACAGTCTCTTGTTTCTGCTTGAATTGTGGGGTGAAGGTTGATAGTGGGGCTCGTACGACCTAGACATTGGTTTTTCTTTCTCTCCGCCTTTGATGGTGATCATCATATCTTATGTGCCTAATTCGGTTCGCCTCATCTTCCTCCCATTTGATTTGGATTACAACTTTGGCTACGACGTCTTCCATTGTGTTACAGCCGAGTTTTGTCAGATCTTTGTACAGTTCTCCATTTGGAATGAGTCACTTTCTGAAGGCATCTACTACTGTCTCGAGATTACAAGATGGGATGGAGATCTTTTCTTTGTTGAACAGACTAACATACTCTTGCAACGACTCCCCCCTCTTCTGATAGACTCTGTACATGTCAGCTAACAACTTCTTGAGTTTCTTGTTGTTGGAGAATTGCTCAACGAAGGTGTCGGTGAGCTAGGCGAATGAGCTGATTGAGTTGTTTGGGAGATTTGTACACCATTGAAGGGCCGGTCTGGAGAGGTTGGAACCAAATATTTTACACATGCAGACTTCTCTTAGTTGTTGGGGTGTGGAAGTAGCGAACATCTGCTATTTGTATGGGGCAATGTGGTCATCCGGGTCAGTCGTGCCATCGTAAGGTGTCATGTTGGGATGGAGAGCTTGTGTGGCATCTCAACTAGAGCTATTGCATCCACGAAGGGAAAATTGGCATAGTTGTGGGGTAAGTTCTTCTTGGTTGGGGTTGACACTCCAAGCATATACCTCATCATTGCTTCCATGTCGGGCTAGTCTTTTGGCTAATATTTGCTCTAAGGGTGAGGTGGTGGCCATCAGGTCAGCTTGAATGGCTTGGTTGGACATGCAACTCACACTCGATATGTCAGGGTGAGTCGAGTCATGTAAAGCAGGTTGGGGGTTCGTTCCATCATGGACTGTTTGGTAGCTTGGGTCTCCATTCATCCCTTTGGGTTGAGTTGTTCTGAATGTAACTAATCGGGTGTTTCAGCCAACATAGATAGTAAGGGGGGTTATTTGGGAGTCACTTGGTCAATGAGGGTGGATGGACCTAAACGGGGTGGATTGAAGGTGTGTGAGTCCATTCGACCCATAAGGGTGAGTCGAGCTGAGTGGGCTTTGGTTAGGAATATTGTTTGTTTGGGGATGAGTTAGGAGGCTAGGAATGAGCTGTTCTTGTAGCGGTAGGTTTGGAGTTATCTAGCTACCTTGATCATGTACCTAGAGAGGGTTGGCCGAGAGCAATCTTGTTTACTTTCTTGGTTCGGATGGATTCTGGGCCGAGCCATCCATTAGTGACGAGTGAAGCTGGGATGATTGGGTATCTGAATTAGACAATTTGGGGTCCGAAGTCTAGAGAGGTTGCATAGGGCATAACTAGTGTGCGGAAGCGATTAGGTTGTACCTGGTTAGGTTGAAGCTCGATATTATAGAATTGACTTACCTTCTCTTTGAGAGTCCGGTTTTTTACCTGAATGGAGGTGTTTTCAGCTTTGATGGTGGCATTTTCAGCTTTGATGGTGGCATTCTCAGCTTCCAACGCTACAACTTTTTCCAAGTGTTGTTGCATAAAAGCAAAGAGGGCATCAAGCCTAGCCTTGAGCCCAGGGTTGGTGTTGTTTGAGTTTTCAGCCATGAAGTGTTTCCTTGTGAAGTAGAGTATCTTAGGATGAATGATTGCTAGAGGTTCCACGATAGGTGCCAAACTATAGATGGTAAAATCTAAAATTATGTAAAAGGGGGTCTGATCCTCTGAGGTTGAAGCCACTAGTAATCTACTACACTTGCACACACAAAGAAACTAGNGGGTGGATTGAAGGTGTGTGAGTCCATTCGACCCATAAGGGTGAGTCGAGCTGAGTGGGCTTTGGTTAGGAATATTGTTTGTTTGGGGATGAGTTAGGAGGCTAGGAATGAGCTGTTATTGTAGCGGTAGGTTTGGAGTTATCTAGCTACCTTGATCATGTACCTAGAGAGGGTCAACCGAGAGCAATCTTGTTTACTTTCTTGGTTCGGATGGATTCTGGAACGAGCCATCCATTAGTGACGAGTGAAGCTGGGATGATTGGGTATCTGAATTAGACAATTTGGGGTCCGAAGTCTAGAGAGGTTGCATAGGGCATAACTAGTGTGCGGAAGCGATTAGGTTGTACCTGGTTAGGTTGAAGCTCGATATTATAGAATTGACTTACCTTCTCTTTGAGAGTCCGGTTTTTTACCTGAATGGAGGTGTTTTCAGCTTTGATGGTGGCATTTTCAGCTTTGATGGTGGCATTCTCAGCTTCCAACGCTACAACTTTTTCCAAGTGTTGTTGCATAAAAGCAAAGAGGGCATCAAGCCTAGCCTTGAGCCCAGGGTTGGTGTTGTTTGAGTTTTCAGCCATGAAGTGTTTCCTTGTGAAGTAGAGTATCTTAGGATGAATGATTGCTAGAGGTTCCACGATAGGTGCCAAACTATAGATGGTAAAATCTAAAATTATGTAAAAGGGGGTCTGATCCTCTGAGGTTGAAGCCACTAGTAATCTACTACACTTGCACACACAAAGAAACAAGCGTGAAGCAAACGGGAAACACCAGGGTGGTGTTTGCCATAAGCACTCCGATGCTCAAGTCAGCAAGGCTGAATGAGGCTAATTCTGTGAGGGTAAGAGTAAGGGAAATAGAGGGTTACCAGAAATTTAGTCGGAGACCAGAATTACGGCGATGATTTATAGCTCTCAAGGATGAGAACCAAGGGGTTTGGATGTGCAATGTTGAATGAATCATGAAAAGGAAAGCCTCTGTTTGTATAGCAGTCATAGGATCTCCGAATCCTAGTAGGATAGTGAGTGCATAATGGTTGAGGTTTAGTGAATAGGAAAGTCTTCAATACACTTGCCTTTGTAGGGGAAGGAGTCCTATTTAGTCTAAGATTCGGATCTTAGACGAATTAGGATATAGATGGATCTCTTTGAGAGAATCTGGATAGTACTGAAATAGGAAGTAGACGGCCTTAAGGTCTAAGTAAACCCTAGGTCCAGTAGGTGATCTTGGATCAATGGGCCTGGGCCTAGATAAACTGATGGTGAGGCCTAAGTGAATCAAGGTCTTAGTGATCGGGCTCAATATGTATGCAGCTAGGTAGGTGTAATGGGCTGGCCCATTATGCAAATCTATTATGGGCCCAACCGGAGTTGGGTCATGGCTCTGAGCCCCATTGAAGCAGTTTTGTTTTTGGGCCCACTGAGGCTGAGGACATTTTTTGGCCCTAACAAAATTGTAATTCCTCAAGCCTGAGAATTTCTTTCAAATTTTTCTTTATTTTGACAAATCAAACATTTTCTATAAACTTTCACTTTTCAAACTAACCACATTAAAATTTTATTCTAAATATCAATATTTAATTTACATAAGAGTTAGACAGTCAATAATTTTTCTTTCCAGGAGTATCATGGTTTACAAATCTTAAATGAAGAGATATATTAAAATTACATTTTTTTTTTACTCTTTTTAAATTGAGGATGGGGGCTAATGACTAAATATGTGGGGGCTAAAGATCACTTCCTCATACATAAATTAGACAACACAAAAAGAACAATTAAAGCTTTATAAGTTATCTAAGATTACAAATGTCTGAAATGATGCATGTAAATTTCAAATGGGATACAATATTCTCAAGAACAAATAAATACTCTATCCAATTATTCGATAAAGTATAAAGATATTCATTTCTTCATATTATTTCCAAGCCTCGTTGCACAAAAGGATCACTGAACAAAGATAAATAGTCAAACTCATAATTAAAAATAAGAGTAAACGACTTTTTCCCAACCAAGGTTTGTGTTAATGACACTTTCTTGCCCCCAAAGTTTTAAAATACCACTTTCCTACCCAAAGTTTATATTCTGTTACTACCTAAAGCTGATTTTGACAGTGAAATTCTCTCTGTCACCACTATTTGAACCTTCAATCTCCTTTCTACAAAACCCTTCTCATTCTGATACTTGATTTCTCGCCGATTGCCAGCTATCGCATAGCTAGAGTTTCCTATTCTTAGCTAATTTTTTGTGGCGTATATTCAATCCATTGGCCGACACTCTACAAAACCCCTCTTATCCTGACTCTTGGTAACTCGCTGAATGTTAACTGAGAAAGTGAAGTATATTTTGGGTAGGAACGAAGTATAAACTTTGGGTGGAAAAGCGGTAGTTCAAAACTTTTTGGTTGGAAAAGTGTCATTAAGGCAAACCTTGGGTGAATAAAAGTCGTTTACTCTTAAAAATAAATTATATATCAATTAATGAATAATATCAATACTCTTTTAAATAACCTGTAAAGATAAAAAATAATAATAATAATAATATATTACTTACTGAACACCCAAAAGCAAATGAACCACAGAGAGCAACTAAGTGCTGACAACAACAGCAGATGTAATTCAAGAATCATTGATGCTTATGCAGTCACTTGTAGTCTTTGTTTCAGGAACTGAGGAAGCTGGTAGCAGTCCTTCCTCCAAAATTTATCCCCTCATGTTTCGTTTTCTTGAAGGCAAAACCACAGTTTCATGACAATTAAGAGAAACCTAACGAGTTCATAAACCAGAGAGGCCTCGTGGACGCCACCTCACGTGTCGGTATTTCCCCTTTTTAACCTAGAATGGACACACGGAATAGTAACCATTATTCCTCAAATAATTTTCACTTAATAATGGTCGAATGCTACGGTGGTTTAAAGTTTCTTTGCACGCCAGGTAAGCCTAATGTCGCATCTTTTGTTCTATGGTGGTTTTATTTTAGCTTTAGGCTCTGACACTTCATTTATAAATATTTTCATATCCCACATTTCTACCATATGAGAGCCATAATCAGTATGTATTTTCATACCCCACATTTCTCCTCCCATGTCTTATTTTCTTGAGAGAACAAGACCCTAGTGATTGTTAAGGAAAACGATAGAAGTGCATTGAGATGAGTGCAGAGTTCAATTAATATGCTGTTATCAGATTCTTTAGAGTATATAATAAATTTAACAAAAAATATTATTGGATGTTGTGCAAATTTTAAATGTACTTCGCAAGAGTACGAGTCTATTGGAGTATAGAAACGTAAGCAACGAGATCGAACCCACAGGAACTGCTTAGCCTAGAAAATTTAATCTAATTATAGCAAATTATATTTCTAACACTCAATGAAATTTAAAATAATGAAACTGTAGAGAAAATAAAGAATAACAAAATTAATTTAGAAAATTCAAAGGATTGAAACTACCAAGGTTTTAGAATCCGCCATTGTCTAACTTAGCAAATTATCTAATTAACAAATTAACTTCCCAAAAATCATAATGACAAGTGGAAATCAATCTATGTCATCTCATGATAAATCAATTAAGCCCCAATTTAACAAATATAATATTGGTTTTTCATCTCTCAATTAGTTGTGTGCCTAAACATGCATTGTATCGATTTGGTAGAAGAAAACAAAGAATCAAAGGAATCACATTATTCTTTAGAGGACCAAGCATAGATAAATTAAATCAATATTCTAACTATAAAAAATACTTGATATTAATGATGAAAGAAAATATAATTCAATTATCTATATAAGCAAAAACCATAATCTATGAAGAACAAATAAATGGAAATTAATCTTTTAAAAAGAGAACCACTTCATTAAACAAAGTTTCATCCTAAACCCTGGTAAAAGAACCAAACTTCATTCCTCAGCCCAATTAAGTCCAGCTCTAATGTGAAGAGTCGGTTTTGCCCTCTATTCTTCCTTCTTGCTCAAATCTATCCAGATTTCGTAGTCTTCAAACATGTCCAAAATCGAGCATGATAACTCCAGAATCTGGTGAAGTCGTGAACATATGAATTGTAGCTCTTCGAATCAGCTTTCCAATACTTTAAGAATCGTTTAAATCTGCAGCCTACAACTCAAGTTATTGTAAAAATACTAAAGCTTGTTCCAGAACTCGCGATTCCCACATGAATGATTGTCCCAAGTTGCTTGATAAAACATTCAATAATGCAATCCATATCCAAGTTTGATAACCTAAAGAAAATCAAAGGTAAATAAACAAAACTAATTAAAGAAGTAATAAATATGATTAAAAACAACTAACAAAATAATATTAAGGGACAAACAATGTATTCAAACCATGCTCAACATTGGATCAATTGATCTCGATAAAATAGAGATATATTTGATTTTTCATAGGGTGATTCATATATAAAAAGATCTATTTGTTTTTGCTGAATTAAAAAGTAAAAAAATGATTTAATGGTGAGAGAATATTTCATTTAATTCTCTCTCTCATCATTAATGGCATCTCCAACCCAGCGCTATATTGGTGTAAAAACACTAAAATGGCGTGAAAGAGGCCTCTAACCCAACGCCAAACATTGCACCAATTTGGTGTCAATGTACAGTGCCACGCTAAATTTGGTGTAGCACTGTTCATGCACGCCAATTTGGTGTGGCACTATTCAAATAATATAAAAATATATATATATTTTTTACTTTTTTTTATTTGTATTTAAGTTAATTTGATTATTATTTATATTAATATTTATAATAATAAATTCATAATAATTATATTATTCAAAAAATGATGAAAAATTAAAAATAAAACTTTATTTAATGCAAATATCAAACTACAAAACTCAAAATAAAAATTAACACTAATTTAAAAACACTAAAGTGTTCGATTTCAAAATTTTCTTGCTCGATATAGACAAATCAAGGATATAGAGGCTCACCATGCTCTTCGAAATGCATTAATTGATCATTTGTGGGAAGAATATACTAATTCGAAAAATTAAATTGTTATCAATATGGAATTTTACTTTTGTGTTGTTGTTGTTTTTTTCTTTTTGGTATCATTTTATATTAGATGTAATGTTTTTCTATATTAAATGTATTGTTTATTTGATTAAATAAAGGCTTAATTGTATTAAATTAGTATAATTTTCAAAGTAATTATTATTTAAAAAAATATCATTCCCAATATTTAATTAATATATACAAAAATAATGAGCGAAATTGATTAATTGTTGATTATTACAATAAAAGAAAAAGAAAGAGAATATTCTAAAAAATATTCTTTTAGTGTGATATTTGGTGCAATGGGTTGGAGATGCAATAGTGTTTTACACCAAAAATCACACCAATTTGGTGCAATGGGTTGGAGATGGTCTAAGTCTAAAAATCAAATTACAATGAGATATTTTCAAAACATTGGATTTGTTACCAAGAACAAATCCGATATTTTAATTTAATTATATGATAAGAGTTATTATACACTTAGACTCATGCCAACAATTATAAGTTTAATTATAATCAAGAAATTTGTGGAAAAAATTCAATTTTAAACAATATCTTCATTGTTGTCGAAAATTGCTTTCAATACCGCGTTTAGCTCTTCGGATTCCATAGTTCCCTTCCAAATTAAACAATGAATAATGCTTTCCTTCCAACATGAAAATTAGCACTTATTAATAAATAAAACCATACCAAACAAAATATGAACACTTGGATTACAATTGTTGGCTTAATCAAATTTTAAGTTGACTGTGCATGGATAAAAAGATCTCTTATACAAAATCAATGAACATTCTCTTAATAGAGATCAATAAATAAATGAACACTTGAATAATGAAGTGGTGGAGCAACGCATAGCCCTTAGCCCACCATTCATTGCCTAGATACCTTTCGACTATCTATGCAAAAGGATGTGTCACATTCTCTGAATAGAGATCAGTAAATATATTAATATTTTTGTTCATTTTTTAAATTAATACAACCTAATTTTATTAAACAAATACAGAGAAAATGACTTTTATCATAATGACATGACATACCCATTCTATATGAGCCTTTATACTTGATTACTTGTATAAATATATATTAAAACATTCTATACGAGATTCTATACATATAATATTGTATGTATAAATACATATAATCATGATTTAAGGTGATTAAGAGTATTTAAAAAAAAAAAAAACTTTGTTATCAATATTCAGAATACTTGTACATAAAACATTAATATACGGAAGACATTTTTTTTTTATAGCTCTCTCTGTTTTATTCACACAACATTCTTCAAAAAAAAAAAAAAAAAAAGCCATTTTTTATCGAACTTTCTCTTTTTTATCCACACAACATCTAGATCAATATATATAAAACATTTTTTTATCCAACTCTATCTATTTTATCCACACAACATTTAGATCAATTACAAAAAACATTTTTTATCCAACAACTATTTTATCACAATATGAACTAGCATATTCATTTGTTGGCAAAAATGAGATAAAATGGTGTGCCTTTGTATTAAAATGTGTTGAAAATCAATATGTTGCAAATGGTTCTTATACTTGCAATAAGGGATTACACTTGCAACTTTGGGAGGTGATAAAGGTCCGACACAAGAAAAAAACAAGTACTTGCAATAAGAGATTACACTTACAACTTTGGAAGATAAAACATATTTTCCAACTTTCTAATAAATTAATTATTACTTTCCAACTTTCGAATAAATTAATTCTTACTTTCCAACCTCTATTCTTGAAAATATTGAAGTAATAATTACTTATCTCTCATCCTCCCATAATGTTAATGATGTAAATTGTTTTCCTTCCAAAAAGCATGGTTTAGGAGCCAAAAAGTTTTTGATCTAGATCAATTGATCCAAATAGCACTGCTCTAAATTTAAAACATATAGATGCATCCTATTATATATGTTGATACATATTGAATTCTTAAATTTAAATTTCGTGAACCATTCATTAATTGACCCACGTGGACATTGTAAGTATCATTAAATTCATTCATTATCATAATTAATCACATTATAGCTAGTTGTATGTCATTATCAAGAGTTTGACCAAATCCTCTCTTAGTGAATATATTGGAGATTGTGCCCCGGAAGCATGGTGAACTCAATTAATTGGTCATACTCTTGATAATGGGTGCAATATTAGGATCTTATAAAGAGATCTCACACCTATCAAGTGTAGTATTTAAATTTAGAAGCTCTCTCTCTTCTATCAGATCGGTCTTTTAAATTAGACTCTCTCTTAAGTTTGATTTCTAAAAAAGAATCACCGTCACCAATACTGTTAGTTGTTGACTCTATTTTAGGAACTGAGGACTTTGGTGATAGTCCTTCCTCCATGCTTTCCCTCCCCGTGTCTTATTTTCTTGAAAGAAAAAGAGGCTTGTGTTTAATGAGTTGGAATGATCCAAGTGCATTTATATTAGCACAGAGTTCCATCAATTTGCCATTCTTAGATTGTTTTTAGCATATATTCTAACAAAAATGCTTGTTGGATCAATTGATCCGGATAAAATGGGGATATATTTGATATTTTATAAAGTGATCCATGTATAAAAAGACTTATTTGTCCTTGCTGAATCAAAAAAAGTAAAAAAATGATTTAACGGTGAGAGAGAGAATGATTTCAACTTTCATTTAATTCTCTCTCTTATTGTTAAATCTAAAAATCAAATTCTAATAAGATATTTTCAAAACAGTGGATTTGTTTTTTGATTTGTTACCAAGAACAAATCCAATATTTTAATTTAATTATATAATAAGAGTTATTTATACTTGAATGTAATATTGCTATTTGAGGTCAAAGTGAATTAATGAAGTGAAACTGTGAGAAGAAGGTTGCGAAAAATTACTTAGAGGGGCCCTGATCTCATACATGGATTCTTCCATATTTTCTTTCTAAATCTGCAAATGTATTTTGTGGTATAGGATCTGTTACTCTAACTAGCTGTGTGAAAATTAATTAGTTGAGTTTTTTTGCAGCCCACGTGGTAATATATTGAACATATTTACTGGATGAAATTTCATTCATCTTGTTAACAAGTTGTTGTATAAGGAAGTGAAATATTGTTGTATATTGATTTGGTGGGTAACAACTTTAATCTTTAATTTCGGTTGTAAGATGTCTTTGGAATCAGAGGAATTATTGATTTCCTGTTATATTTATAGACGTAAGATTCATTAACTATTCTTCTAAATTGTTTTTTGAATTTGGGGAAACAACCGGTTTAAAACCGGTTAACCGAACCAATTATTTGGTTTGGTTAGAAACCGGTTTATAAGAAAAACCGGTCTAGTTTTAGTTTTACTTTTCTTTGAATTGGTTATCCAGTTCGATTCAAAAAAGAACTGAAACGGTTCGGTTAATCAGATTTTACTACCTTTATATTCTATACAAGACTTTGTACTTGATTACTTGTATAAATATATATTAAAACATTTTATACGAGACTTTATACACATAATATTGTATATATAGATATATATAATCATGATTTAAGATGATTAAGAGTATTTAAGAAAAAAAAAAATACTTTGTTATCAATATTCAGAATACATATACATAAAACATTGATATATGGAAAACATTTTTTTTTACAGTTTTCTCCATTTTATTCACACAACATTCAAATCAATATAAAAAAGACATTTTTTTATCCATCTTTCTCTTTTTTATCTACATAACATTCAGATCAATATACATAAAATATTTACTATCCAGCTCTATCTATTTTATTCACACACAATATCCAGATCAATTACAAAAAAAACATTTGTTATCCCATAACTATTTTATCACAATATGAGCTAGCATATTCATTTGTTGGCAAAAATGTGATAAAAGAGTGTGCCTTTGTATGAAAATGTGTTAAAAATCAATATGTTGGAAACGGTTCTAACACTTGTAATAAGGGATTACACTTGCAACTTTGGGTGATAAACATTTGACGCAAGAAAAAGGCACGTACTTACAATAAATGATTACACTTGTAACTTTGGGAGGTAAAATGGGTAACTTTACATTTTTTTTTTTTTTTAAAGCAATTTAATTATTCCAATAAATTAATTCATACTTTCTAAATTTCCAATAAATTAATTCCTAGCTACTTTCAAACTTTCCAACAAATTAATTATTACAATAAATTAATTCATACTTTCCAACTTTCCAATAAATTAATTCCTACTTTCCAATTTCTATTCTTGGAAACATTGAAGTAATAATTATTTCTCTCTCATCCTTTCATAATATCAATGGTGTAAGTTGTTTTCCTTCCACAAAGCAGGTTTAGAGCCAAAAAATAATCTTATTTTACACCGACTTTGCAAGTATCTTTTAAGTTCAGTAATTAACATATTTAACACATGTCGATTATAATTAGTTGTATATCTCATAGTCAAACATTGGGTTCATCACAAGGCTTGATCTGCTGAATACCAGCATTTAATCTAATAAATTGGAGACTGTGAAATGGACGGTCAAAAGTTCAATTTTTAATAAAATTCAAGACCCTTCGTGCCGTACAATATTACTGAACGCACATTAAAAAAATAAAAATAAAAATAAAACAAAAGGTTTAAAATTTAGGATTAGGGTTTATGTAAGATTAAATGTTCAAAGTTAAAACAAAACTGTAAATTAGAGTAATGAGTGTATTTAGAAATTAAATGTTATTAGGAAAAATCACTTTCCTGAATGTCGAAAAGGCCAAAATAAAGGGGGAAGAAATGAGGTAAAAACTTCTGTATAAATTGAAGTTTAAAGAAATGAAAAGTGTGAGAAACACACTTCTTCTTCTACAACTCATCCCTTTCCTTTCAACGCAATCTGAATCAAAACCAACAAATCGGTTAGTTAATAGTTGCGGTATTCTTCAAGTTCCTTTTTCTCTTTTACGTTCTTACAAGAAAAGATAATATGAGAAGAGAAAACCTGGAAGAAGGACTGCTGCCAAGCTCTTCGATTTTTGAACATGCAAATATTGTTAGTGGCATTGGCGACGGCGATGACATAACTGATCAAACTGATTCTTCCGCTACACCTGTCGTTGTTTTCAGCACCTTCATTACCGTGTGTGGTTACTTTTCTTATGGCTGTGCAGTAAGTAAGATAATAAGTTAGAGACACTCAACTGGGTGTCAGAATCCAATAGAAACTTCGTTAGCAAGTATATAACTGCATTTTATATAATTCTTAGACAGGATATTCGTCGCCTGCTGAATCTGGAATCATGAAGGATCTCGGTCTCTCGGTAGCAGCAGTAAGCATATATTAGTTTTGTGGTTACACCTTTTGTTACTAGCCATCCAACTCAAGTACCCTGTTTGTGACATGTTGCATTCTTCTCATTGTGCAGTATTCTGTTTTTGGTTCTGTATTAGCAGTTGGAGGACTTCTAGGTTCATTAATAAATGGGAAAATAACTGACCTCATTGGTCGGAGAGGAGTAAATTTCTCAGTTACATTTTTAAATATCACTATAAGCCTCTCTAACTTTTCTAATAATTTAGTGATCCTGTCAAGCAGGCAATGTGGCTGGCAGATTTTTTCTTCATCTTTGGCTGGCTAGCTATAGCATTCTCCCAGGTGCATTTCCGTTTAATATAATTTCCTTTCCACAATTGTACTCAAATTAATAAGCAACTGTCGATTGCAAGGCCTTAAATCTTAGATTCTTAATCACTGTACTGTTATATATCTTTTAAGTTTCTTTCCTTGACGAGGTTGATAATTAAAGTGCTTTTTCAAAGGCGGCTTGGTCACTGGATCTGGGAAGAGTGTCTCTGGGATTTGGAATTGCAATCGTTTCTTATGCGGTATTATATAAAATTTTCATTGTATAGTAATTAATTTATATGATTGATACATAACAGCACTTGCGTTCTTGTTACAAGGCAGGCGCCTATATATATTGCGGAAATTACACCAAACAATATTCGAGGAGCATTAGCATCGGCTAATAAGGTAAAATTAATTTAACTATTGCAGAATGTGTTCCATAAGTCCAACTCATTGTACTGTTAATAAATATTCTGTGATGCATACAGCTGATGCTTGCTTGTGGCTTCTCCGTAACATATTTTCTCGGAACGCTTCTATCCTGGCGCATCTTGGCTCTAATTGGTAACATATGCTTTTACTTATAGATTATAGGTATTTCCAATTGAGAATAATGTGTGTTCTATGTCGTCAAAATTTCAGCTGTTGTTCCATGCTTTGTGCAATTTTTTGGTATATTCTTCATTCCTGAGTCCCCTAGATGGCTGGTGAGTCCTATTCCTGATTTTTTTCAAACCAAGAATCAAAATGCTGTTTTAATCATTAAAATTTCCGGCAGGCAATTATTGGTCGAGAGAAAGAAATATACACCACTCTGCAGCGGCTTAGGAGTAAGAAATCTAATATTTCTCAAGAGGCCGCTAACATAAATGTGAAGTTTCCACTTTTGTTTATTGAAATTCAACTAAATTTTCTCATTCTGAAGTTTTAATATATTTTATGTGTATAAATTTTGATTTAGATACATGTGTTCTTCTATTGTTTGAGCAGGCTTATACAGAGGTCTTTGAGAAGCAATCAGAGGATAGATTTTTTAGCCTTTTCCAGCGTAAATATGCCTATTCAGTGACTGTGAGTAAACAAAACAGAAAATGAATACCGATAGTGAATTTGTACATGGTAATTTTGACTTTTGCGACTTGTCTGGCCTGTCTAAGAATTGTTTTATTTGTTTAGGTTGGAATTGGTCTTATGATACTGCAGGAATTCGGAGGGGAGACTGCAGTTGGATCTTATCTGAGTTCCATTTTTGAAGCTGCAAGTGAGTTTAGCAGCAGCTCATGCTGTTGCTTCATTTTTTTTTTCCTGATAAAGTTTAAAGAACAAGGAGACAATGATATGAATAATTTTTCTATTTCAGGCTTTCCAAGTACACTTGGGTCAATCTCAGTGGCTATTATTCAGGTATCTGATTCCTATAGATTGTATGTGAATGTAGGAGTTTGCCTTCTGCATATTCATTTAACCATTGGAATCTTTTGCAGATTCCTGCGGTTGCTCTATCTGTAATCCTAGTCGATAAATGCGGAAGAAGTCGCTTCTTATGGTTAGAATTTCAAAAAAAATCAGTTTAAGTTACTCATTAGGTAGTCATCAACCAAATAAGTCGATGGTGAAGTTATGATTTTGTGCAGGTTTCCAGCATCGGAATGTGCTTAAGTTCGCTCCTTGTTGGATTGTCCTTCTACTTTCAGGTTTCTTTTGAAACAGAAATTAGGTATTTGGTATTGTTTCTCATTTCATATAAAAAATTGATAAACAATCCTTATTTGGAACAGGACCATGGCTATTCGGATGAGACCACTCCAATTTTGGTTTACATTGGCATATCGGTAACAATGTCTACATGAAAGACTATTTTACTGTTCGAGTTTTGTACTCTAGTTGTTCTGTCCAATTCAAAGAACAGATTAAACAACTAATGTGAACTGATTGATGCGTAAATTGCGATCAGGGATATACTGCAACTTATCAAATAGGCATGGCAGGGTTACCAACAGTATTAATGTCCGAGGTATAAAACTCTTTCATGTTTTATTCCACATCCCTCTTTTCTTTTTCAGGAAAATATTGACTAGATTGTAGCAAGACAAGATGGTTTATATGTAAGACTAAGCTACTAATCTTCATTTTCAGATATTCCCAACAAATGTGAAAGGCTCTGCCGGAAGCCTTCTGGTTTTTACTAGCGCGGCATGTGGTTTGATTGTTTCGTACTCTTTCAATTTTATGATGGAATGGAGCTCAGCAGGTATTGCTTTCAATAAACACCCTTGTTCTATCTCTTTCACTCTTAATATTTTCATGAGTTATGAATGCACTCTTTAAAACATTATGTTTTGTCCAACAATTACACAGGAACATTTTTCATATTCTCAGGCGTATGCGGTTTAACAATCCTATTTGTTGCAAAGATAGTGCCAGAGACTAAGGGACAAACACTTGAAGAAATACAAGCTTCCATGTCCCTATTTAACCATTAACAGATTTGTATACATCTAGTTGATTTATTGGAGAAACAAGTAAAATTAACAAAGGTTTTGATTCGATTTTCTTCTATGTTGGTAGGAACATAGCTTTTATCTTTTATATAAATAATAGGAACTTAGCTTAATCATGTAAATGACAGTTTTTTGCATTGTCCATAGTAAGAAAGGAAAGAAAGAGCAGCAGAGGAGAGAGGAGAGAGAGACGTAAGAGTGGTTAAGCTTGAATGGAAGATGCTATTCATATTACACAACAATTTATACACATGACCATAACTAATTTAGGAAGCTTCTTGCTTAATTTATAGAATTTGGTGGGCAAAAACAGTAATAAGAGAATGACAGCACAACAACATTGGATCACACAAATCTCAATTTGTTAGAGAGCTGGCGGATGGAGACACTTGTCACTAGTGTTGTCTCCCTGGTGTGTTGTCATTTGTCCACTGTCCATTTTCTTCACATTCCTCCTCAAACTAAGGTCTCTGTGTAGGACCTTAAGTTTGTTTCTCATCCATTTGAAGTGGTCCTTAGGACTTGGTTTTGTGAATATGTCTGGTACCTGTTCTTTAGATGGAATGTATCTAACTTCAACTTCTCCATTACTCACCATTTCTCTTATGAAGTGAATGTCCACCTCAATGTGTTTGGTTTTTCCGTGCAAGATAGGATTCAAAGTGAGGGCTGTAGCACTAACATTATCACACCAGATTTTTGGTGTTAAAAAACAGCAAATTTTTAGTTCTGAGAGTAGGGAAGTTAGACAGGTTATTTCAGCTCTAGTTTGTGCAAGAACTTTATATTCACTTTCAATGCTTGATCTGGACACCCCTATCTATTTCCTTGAGCTCCATGCTACTGGATTTCCATTTAACATAATACAGTAGCCTCCTATAGACTTCCTATCCTCAGTGTCACAAGCTTAGTCTATATCAAAGTAGGCTTGGATTTCACAGTTTCCCCCTGGGTTGTATAAAAGACCATACTCTAAAGTTCCTTTTAAATACCTTAGGACCCTTTTAACTCCCTGCCAATGATCTTCAAAAGGTTGCTACATAAATTGGCTCAACTTATTCACATTGTATGCAAGTCAGGTCTTGTAATTGTTGTGTACTGTAGAGACCTTATCATACTTTTGTAAAAGGAAGGATTTGGTAGAGATTTTCCTTCGTTACTTGTAAATTTGTGCCCAGTGACCATTGGTGTAGGACAAGGTTTACTCAACTCCATATGGGATTTAGCGAGAAGGTCTTAGATGTATTTGCATTAAGACAGATGCATTGAAGACCCTTGTCTGTTTACTTCAATTCCTAAGAAGTAGGACAACTCTCCCATGTCCTTTAAAGCAAACTTGTTTTCAATTTTTGAACAACTTGATTTATCAGAGGGCTTGAACTTCTAGTAATGATGATGTCATCCACACACACCAAGAGGATATTACGTCTTTTCCTCGGTGTAAGTAAAAGAAAGATGAATCAGTCTTTGATTCCTTGAAGTCCTAACTAATAAGATCTTTTTTGAGTTTGTGGAACCAGGCACTTAGAGCCTACTTGAGTCCATATAGTACCTTGTTAAGTTTGCATGTGTAATTTGGATGTCTTGAATGTTCAAAACCTTCTGGTTGTTCCATGAAGACATCCTCAATGAGCTCTCCATTGAGAAAAGGCATTGTTGATGTCCACTTGCCTTGTTTCCCAGTTTAGTGTCGTAGCTAAGCTTAGCACTGATATGATTGTGTTACATTTCACCACAGGACTGAAAGTCTCAAAGTAATCCACCCTTGCAGTCTGTAGAAATCCCCTGCCCACCAATCTTGCTTTATACTTTGACACACTTCCATCTGCATTGTGTTTTATTTTGTAAATCCACTTGCACCCCACAATCTTGGTGTCTGAGTTTCTTGGTACCACGGTCCAGGTTTGGTTTTTACATAGTGCATTGTACTCTTCTTTCATGGCTTCTTTTCATTTAGGATGATTCAAAGCATCTTAAGTACATGTGGAGTTAGGACAATTTAAGAAGTTGCTTGAAAGACCTTAGGCTTATAAATTCCAGCCTTGGCTCTTATCACCATGGGGTGTGTGTTTTTGGGAGCTTTTTCTCGAATGGTTTCATCAGATTCTACTTGTTCATCATTGATTGTAGGAGCTCGATCACTGTCTTGAGGACTGGTTGGAGCTTGATTTGATAGGTTATCATAGTTTTGAGACACAAAAGGGGATGAACTTACTTGAGGAGTTGTCATTGGTGGACTACTCACTGTTGAATCATCACACTGGTCGAGGTTCATGCTATTACAGGTTGTTAGGAATTGGGTGGTAATAGTTGTGTTTATTATATTGTTCAAACCTTGGGGTAGCTTGTTCATTATTTTATTGAAGGAAAAGTCATGCTCATAAAAAAACACATCTTTAGAGATGTAAATTCTACCAATTTCATGTAGGCACATAAACCTTTCGTGGTTTGGGCTGTAGCCAATGAAGATACACTTGTTGGTGTGGAAATCAAACTTGTGTCTATTATAGGCTCTCAGGTATGGATAACAAGCACATTCGAAGCACCTAAGGAAGCTGTAATAGGTCTATTTTGGGTAAGTTTTTCATAGGGTGATAGGTTGTCAATGATTGGAGAAGACATTTTGTTTATGAGGTATGCAGAGGTGAGGAAAGCTTCCCACCAGTAATCTAAAGGCATGCTGGCTTGGGCGAAGAGAGTTAGTCCAATTTCTACAAGATGTCTATGCTTCCTTTTGATTTTGCCATTTTGGTAATGTGTGTGTGTGGACAGGAGAATCTATGGACAATTCCATTTTCTTTGAGAAAATGAGAGAAGGCAATGAACTCTCCTCCCATATCTGTTTGAATGGTTTAGATGGGCTTGTTAAATTGTTTTTTTGCCATGGTTTTGAACCATTTAAAAGTATCTTAAGGTCTGGGATTTTGGAGCGATAGGATAAAGCCATGTGTATCTTGAGTAATCATCTAGGATACTGAGGTAGTACCTAGCCCCATTGGTTGCAAGAATGGGTGCTAGACCTCATAGATCAACATGCATTAGTTCCAAAGGATGGCTTGATTTGTTTTGAGAATTAGGATATTGAATTTCATGCATTTTTCCCAGCCTATATGCTTGGCAAAATTTTAGATGAGTTGTCTTCTTGGAGTTGTGAATTTTGATGGAGCATGATGTTAGGATATGGCTTAAAGTATTGAGATTAGGATGAACAAAACATTTATGCAACAGGTAAAGTGTGACTTTGTCATTGGCATGAGTATTCGAACAGACAAATTTACATTAGTGTTTTCTTTACCGTCTATTCAATACTGAGGTTAGGTAAATAGCATGCTTCAGCCTATCGAAAATCTATGGAAAAACGAGCAAAAGGCCGTATAGGCCCAATTCCCTGTTTTACTTAGTTTTTCAACTTGTAATAGATCCAATTATGGGTGAATTGAGGACTATTTTTGAAGCGTTTTCTTTGCTGCCTAATCAATACTGAGGTCAAGTAAATAGCATGCTCGAGCCTGTCGAAAATTTGTTAATGAAACAAACAGAAAAGCCGAATAGGCTCGATACCCTGTTTTACTCAATTTTTAGCCTATAATTGATATCGATTATGGGTGAATCGAGGACTATTTGTGGAGTGCTTTCTTTTTTGTATATTAAATACTGAGGTTAGGTACACTGCATGATCGAGTCGATCAGAAATCTTTAGATAGAATGAGCGAAAAGACATATAGGCCAGATACCCCGTCTTACTCAGTTTTTCAGCCTGTAATAGATCTCAATTATAGGTGAATCGAGGATATTTTTGCAGCATTTTCCTTTCCGTCTAATCCATACCGAGGTTAGGTAATTAGCATGCTCAAGCTTTTCGAAAATCAATTGATAAAATGTGCAAAAAGCCGCATAGGCTTGATACCTCGTTTTACTTCGTTTTTCAACCAGTAATGGATCTCAATTATGGGTGAATCGAGAACTATTTTTGGATTGTTTTTTTTTCCGTCTAATCAAACTGAGGTTAGGTAAATATCATGCTCAAGCTTGTTAAAAATATATGGATAAAACAAATAGAAAAGCCGCATAGGCACGTTACCTTGTTTTACTCAATTTTTTAGCCTATAATGGATCTTTATTATGGGTGAATCGAGGACTATTTTTGGAGTGTTTTCTTTACCATCCAATCAATACTGAGGTTAGGTAAAAAGCCACATAGGCCTGATACCCGTTTTACTCAGTTTTTCACCCTGTCAGCATCTCAATTATGGGTGAATTGAGGACTATTTTTGAAGTGTTTTCTTCTTTGTCTAATTAATACTGAAGTTAGGTAAATAGCATGCTCGAGCCTATCGAAAATTTGTTGATGAAACAAATAGAAAAGCCGCATAAGCCCGATACCTCGTTTTACTTAGTTTAGTAGCCTGTAATGGATCTCAATTATGGGTGAATTGAGGACTATGTTTGGAGTATTTTTTTTTCCATCTAATCCATACTGAGCTTAGGTGAATAGCATGCTTAAACCTATCAAAAATTTGTTGATGAAACAAATAGAAAATCCGCATACGCCTGATACCTCGTTTTACTCAATTTTGTAGCTTGTAATGGATCTCGATTATAGGTGAATCGAGGACTATTTTTGGAGTGTTTTCCTTTCCATCTAATCCATATTGAGGTTAGGTAAATAGCATGCTCAAGCCTGTCAAAAATCTGTTGATGAAACAAACAGAAAAGTCACATAGGCCCGATACCCCGTTTTACTCAATTTTGTAGTCTATAATGGATCTCGATTATGGGTGAATTGAGGACTTTTTTTGGAATTTTTTTCTTTCCATATAATCCATACTGAGGTTAGGTAAATAGCATGCTCAAGCCCATCGAAAATCAATTGATAAAATGAGCAAAAAGTCACATCGGCCCGACACCTCGTTTTACTCTGTTTTTCAGCCTGTAATGGATCTCGATTACGGGTGAATCGAGGACTATTTTTGGATCATTCTCTTTACCGTCTAATCAATATTGAGGTTAGGTAAATACCATGCATGAGTGTATCAAAAATCTGGGATAAAACGAATAGAAAAGCTGCATAGGCCTGTTACCTCATTTTACTCAATTTTTTAGCATGTAATGGATCTCGATTATGGGTGAATCGAGGAATATTTTTGAGTTTTTTCTTTACCGTCTAATCAATACTGAGTTTAGGTAAATAGCATGCTTGAGCTTGTTGAAAATCTGATGAAAAAACAAGCAAAAAGGTCATATAGGCCTAATACCCGTTTTACTTAGTTTTTCAGCTTGTAATGGATCTCAATTATGGGTGAATTGAGGAGTACTTTTGAAGTGTTTTATTTTATACCTAATCAATACTGAGGTTAGGTAAATAGCATGCTTGAGCCTATCGAAAATCTATTGATAAAACAAACGGAAAAGCCGCATAGGCATGATACCCCATTTTACTCATTTTTGCAGCCTATAATGGATCTCGATTATGGGTGAATCTGTAAAACCCCTCCCTAGCCAGGTATTTCCTAAGTATCCCTTGACCATTGAGAACCTAGAAAATGCATGCCTAGGAAAGAAATTTATTTTAAAACTCTATTTATTGAATAAACCTATAATTTAAAAACTTTTTTAATTTTTTTAATTTCTAAACTATCATAAGTTCATTGTACAAGTCAAATAATATAGTTTCATTTCTTGGAGTAAATTATGAAATCCATAGTAATAATTACTAGAACATGCACACTTTTACAAACTTTACTAGCAATTTGATTTCTTTTATTAACACAAACATATTTACTCCATTATAGAACATGGACATATTTACTACATTATGAAATATGAACATAATTACTTCACTAAATACTAGCAAAACTATTCAATAGTCATCATTAAAACATCCCTTCATACTCATAGCATCCCTTGGAATCCTCTCCGAGCTTCATGTCTTAATCCTTGCTTGCAAAACATATAAACATCGTGGGGTGAGTGCTAATCGCTTAGTAAGGGGATATGACTATTCAAACTTTCATGGATTTCTTACACATACAAAACGTTCATAAATTCACAACATATTATTCATTGTCAATGTCATAAATCATAGTCATGATATTCACACTGACTTTCTTATACACATAAGTCATAATATATTCAAAACATCCTAAAACACTAAACATCTAGGACTCATGCAACATCCATAAAACATGACATGCCTATTTCTTTTATCTAGGTATTTGACATTTTGTTTATCTTTACGAACCGATCGGATTCATTTGAACCATTACCTTGTTCTTGATTACCACCTCAAAGGACTCATGGTTTTGATAAAATTTTCATTACTCTGATTTTGGTTTAACACCTCAAGAGACTCATGGAATTCATATACCAATACTCTGGTCTTGGCCTTAAGCCTCAAGAGACTCATGGAACTCATATACCATTACTTTGGTCTTGGCCTTACACCTCAAGAGACTCATGGAAACCTTTCTTTAACATTTCATAAATCCTCCATAAGTCGACTAAACTAGGTTATATATGTTATCATTTAGAATTCATTCATAAGGGATAACATCTCCCTTTAACATACATAAACATTACATATGCATTCATCATACATGTCATTTATAGCTAACTTATGGACACACTCATTCATAACGTTCATTCATCTAGCATATACCCATGACCACTTTCATAAATCTTTAGTCAATTGAGCAAAATTCCTTGTCATGAATATTTTCTTAATATTTCTCATTTTCTTAATTTGCTTAAAATTTCATGATACATAAGGAATTTCACTATGTGTTTTTTACAATTCTTGTCCATGTTAGGCCATAGGATTTATATAGTGCCTTAATTGAATTTCCAAAGAAATTCGGAATTTTTTTATTTGGAAGGTGGATGCTGCATTCTTTTGCATGCCCATTATTCAATTATCATTCGATCATTTCCCAAACACAAACCAAGTCATAAAAGTCACATAAAACCCTCCCTTTCACATTCAAACAAGTGCCAACCATCGTCCAACTACAAATCTCTTAAGTGGCAATATCCTCCTCCTATTCCAACACAAATTAACCTCAACCAACACCAATTCACACAATACATAAACAGACCATAGCTTTATACATCAAATTAACATAACAAAAATTAAGGTTTACTAACCCTAGGTGTTGATAACATGGTTTAAAGGGAGGTTTTTCTCTTACCTTAGCAATCAAAACTCAAAAGAAACACTTCTCCTTGGCTCCAAATAAACACCTTCACCTATAACAAGCATTAACACTTATGAAATTGCTTTAATACATTCAAACTCATCAAGCTAGGGTTTTAGGGATTACCTTAACCCTTCAAATTGAATCTCCTTAAGGTGTATCTTGATCTCCTTCAAGAAAATGCTAGGAACCCTAAGAAAATTTGAGAAGAAAATGCTTGGATTAGTGGCTTTTATGGTGGATTTGAGAGAGGAAGAAGAAGAAGATGCATTTGAGGTGTACTGGGCCGACTCTTCTCTCTTAAAACCTTATAGATATTTATTTTATTACTATTCTATTGTGATTGGTCATTAAAAGTTAGATATAAGGGTCATTTGGCATAAATTTTTCATATAAGGGCATTTTGGTCATTTCTACCACAACATAATGATTAGCACTCATTTAATGCCATTTGACTTCTTTTAAACACTTGGTAATTAAGTAATCCCATTAGGTAAATGACTATTTTAATCTTAGTGCACTTTTATAGATACTTAATTCATATGAATTTGTGTGAAAAGACCATTATACCCTTGGTTACCATTTAAGCCATTTAACCCTATCAATCTACTTTATGACCATTCTACCCTCATTTCTCTTCAATGACATCACCCCTTACACTTTATAATGGCCACATCTCGAAATGCAAGCAAGTTGACCATTTTACCCTTCCATTCAAAAAAGAAAACTACTTGTAAGGGTAGAATTTCATACCTTAGGGCATTGAAATAATAACGCAGGGTTAGGTAAATACCATGCTGGAGCCTGTAAAAAATTTGTGGATAAAACAAATAGAAAAGTTGCATAGGCCTGATACCCCGTTTAACCTAGTTTTTCAACCTATAATGGATCTCGTTTTTAAGTGATTTGAGGACTATTTTTGGAGTGATTTATTTACCATCCAATCAAAATTGAGGTTAGGAAAATAGCATGCTTGACCCTATCAAAAATTTGTGAAAAAAATGAGTAAAAAGCTGCATAGGCCCGATACCCCATTTTACTCATTTTTTAGCCTATAATGGATCTCGATTATGGGTGAATCATTTTGAGTATTTTCTTATCTGCCTAATCAATACTGAGGTTAGGTAAGTAGCATGCTCAAGCCTATCAAAAATATGTTGATGAAATAAACATAAAAGCTACATAGGCCTGTTATCCTATTTTACTTAGTTTTTCAGCCTGTAATGGATCTCAATTATGGGTGAATTGAAGACTATTTTGGAGCATTTCATTTTCCACCTAATCAATACTGAGGTTAGGTAAATAACATCCTCGAGCCTATCAAAAATCTTTTGGTAAAATGAGCAAAAAGCCACATTGGTCTGATATCTCGTTTTACTCAATTTTTCAACTTGTAATGGATCTTGATTAGGGGTGAATCGAGGACTATTTTTGGAGTGTTTTCTTTACCTCTAATCAATACAAATAGCATGCTCAAGCTTGACGATAATCTATGGAAAAAACAAGAAAAAAGTAGCATAGGCCCAATACCTCGTTTTACTCAATTTTTCAGCTTGTAATGGATCTCGATTATGGGTGAATCGAGGAAAAATTTTGGAGCATTTTATTTACCATATAATCCATACCGAGGATAGGTAAATAGCATGCTTGAGCCTATCAAAAATCTATTGATGAAACAAATAGAAAAGCCACATAGGCCCGATACCCTGTTTTACTCAGTTTTTTAGCCTATAATAGATCTCGATTATGGGTGAATCGAGGACTATTTTTGGATTGTTTTCTTTTCTTAATAATCAATAATGAGGTTCGGTAAATAGCATGCTCAGGCTTGCTGAAAATCAATTGATAAAATGAGCAAAAAGTGGTGAAGGCTCGATACCTGTTTTACTCAATTTTTCAGCCTATAATGGGTCTCGATTATGCGTGAATCAAGGACTGCTTTTGGATAATTTTCTTTTCCTTCAAATCAATATTGAGGTTAGGTAAATATCATGCTTGATCCTGTAGAAAAAGTGTGGGTAAAACAAACAGAAAAGCTATATAGGCCCGATACCCCATTTTACTCAGTTTTTCAACTTGTAATGGATCTCGATTATGTGTAAATCGAGGGCTATTTTTAAAGTGTTTTCTTTACTTTCAAATAAATACTATGGTTAGGTAAATAGCATGCTTGAGCTTGTTGAAAATCTATGAAAAGAATGAGCAAAAAGCTATATAGGCCTGATACCCCGTTTTACTAATTTTTCAGCTTGTAATGGATCTCAATTATGGGTGAATCAATGACTATTTTTGGAGCGTCTCCTTTTATGCCTAATCAATACTAAGGTTAGGTAAATAGCATGCTCGAGCCTATCAAAAATTTGTTGATGAAACAAACAGAAAACTTGCATAGGCCTGATTGCCTGTTTTACTCGGTTTTTAGCCTGGAATGGATCTCGGTTAAGGGTCAATCGAGGACTTTTTTTTGAGCATCTTATTTTATACCTAATCAATGCAGAGGTTAGGTAAACTGTATGATCAAGCCTATCGAGAATATGTAGATAAAACGAGCAAAAAGTCACATAGGCCTGATACCTCGTTTTACTCAGTTTTTCAGCCTTAATGGACCTCGATTATAGGTGAATTGATGACTATTTTTTGAGCGTTTTCTTAATCTCTAATCAATACTGAGGTTAGGTAAATAGCATGCTCGAGCTTGTCGATAATCTATGAAAAAGATGAGAAAAAAAGGGCATAGGCCAATACCCTGTTTTACTCAGTATTTCAGCCCATAATGGATTTCGATTATAGGTGAATCAAGGACTACTTTTTGAGCGTTTTCTTAATCTCTAATCAATACTGAGGTTAGGTAAATAGCATGCTCGAGCTTGTCGATAATAAATTATGGGTGAATTGAGGACTATTTTTGGATCGTTTTTTTTACCATATAATCTATATTGAGGTTAGATAAATATCATGCTTGAGCTTGTAAAAAATATATGGACAAAACTAACAAAAAAGTTGCATAGGCCCAATACCCCGTTTTACTTAGTTTCTCAGCCTGTAATGGATCTCGATTATGGGTGAATCGAGGACTATTTTAGAGCGTTTTCCTTACCTTCTAATCAATATTGAGTTTAGGTAGATAGCTTGCCCAAGCCTTTCAAAAATCTTTTGATAAAACGAGCAAAAAACTGTATAGGCCCGATACCCTGTTTTACTCAGTTTTTTAGCTTATAACGAATCTCGTTTATGGGTGAACCAAGGACTATTTTTGGAGTGTTTCTTTTTTGGCTAATCAATACTAAGGTTAGGTAAATAGCATGCTTGAGCCTATCGAAAATTTGTTGATAAAATGAGCAAAAAGCCATGTACGCTCGATACTCTGTTTTACTTAGTTTTTTAGCCTGTATTGGATCTCGATTATGGGTGAATGGATGATTATTTTTGGTGAGTTTTCTTTTCTATCTAATCAATATTGAGTTAGGTAAATAGCATGCTCGAGCCTGTCGAAAATCTGTTGGTAAAACGAGCAAAAAGTAGCATAGGCTGAATACCCTGTTTTACTCAGATTTTTCAGCCTATATTGGATCTCGATTATGGATAAATCGAGGACTATCTTTGGAGCATTTTCTTTTCTATCTAACTAGTACTAAGGTTAGGTAAATAGTGTGCTCAAGCCTGTTGAAAATCCTTTTATAAAACAAGCAAAAAGCCGCATAGGCTGGATACCTCGTTTTACTTAATTTTTTAGCCTGTATTAGATCACGAATATGAGTGAAAAACGAGCAAAAAATGACGCTTTCACCCTACAAAAAAAAAAAAAAAAAAAGAAAGAAAAAACAAAAAACATTGCGGCTGAAATCGCACGATACGCAATCTCACAACGTTGTTATGCCGCGACGAAGTTTTATTTCATTGCAGCTTGTTTGCGCGTTCCAATCACTTACCCGACGATCATGCCATGGCAAAGGATTATTTCGCTGCAACGTATGCTGGTTTTTCTAGCTCTATGAAGCTCAACGCCACGACTCAAATCATATATCCAAAACTATTCACGTGTTAAAACGTGAAAACGAACCTATACACATTCATCAACATTTAAACAATTGAATAGATTGAAAAAACATAAACATGCAATTCTAGCAATCAATATAGGAAACCAATCAGTTCAATTTAATTAAGACATATATTATTAAAACCCTAGGCTTTGATATCGTTGTTAGTAAATCGAGGTACAACGCAGCAGAAAAACAAAAATTGTTGCTCATCGATTACTATTGTTCTCATGACTAGGGTTTGATTAATGTACGTTTTACATGTTTCATATTGAAATCAATAAAAATCCATACAAGGATTTAGAATAAAATACCAATGTTTGGAAGCTCCTTCAAGGTTTTGATGTTGATACCGATTTGAGATTGGAATTGAATGAACATTGATCCACACGAAGATAATCTGAAGAACCAAAAAGATGATTGGATAGATCCTCTTGATGGCTTCAAGAATCAAAGAACATAATTTTCTTTTTCTCCACCAAAAATTGATGAAAAACATGTAGGGTGGCTTGGGTTTTTCAATTTATTGAAATTATCTCTATACGTTTTACTTTAAGTTGCACTTATATAGTATAGCTAATTACAACCCTATTCCACTTAGGAATAGTCATGGGTTCCAACTCTAATCCAGCCTTGTAGCCAAACAAGCTAAATTGGTATTTTAATTATTAATTATTATTATTATTATTAAAAACTCATAAATATTAATATATTAAAATATATTAACATTTAATCATAATAATAATCCATTTAAATATATGCACGCACATATTTAAATATAATGTCACCAATTTTAATTTCAATATTAAAATTTAATACAGACAATAATCTTAACAAATTTAATTACTCTGTGAGATTACTAAAATACCCTTTTGTCTTAAAAGACAAAAATACCTTTCACATATTGTTTCTTAAATTATCTTCTAAGTGTGTGACATGTAGTCTCGCGATTGACACCAATCAATTGTCTCACTACACACGGACCAAGATTGGCCCCTAGCAAGGCATAATGGCTACCCGATAGATTCAAATTCAGCAAAATAGCTACCTATCAACGATATAGTTATTGTGCAATCAAATCCTTTCATCATTCATTACCTCATCAAGGTTAAGGTACAAAAATAGTGTCAACCTCAGATATCATTGTATTCAATTACTGGAACAATGACTGGGATAATAAATTAGATTGAGCAACAACTCAATCCCACTGTGCCCACAAATTTAGTGTCCTTGCCATTTACTGAATTGTGCTGTGAAATAAATTCTCCTGTACCCAGGAATGATGAACCCTTTGTCGATGCACCATAGTCCTGATACACTTCTTGATGTAGCCAATCACTAGCGTTCTGATAGTCCTGAATAGAATTATGTTGGGCTAGTGTCAAACTACACCAATTGGTGTAGAAGGCACTCTGGTGATCTCAAGTCTAAGGATCACATGCACCCACTATTTGTTAGAGGATTTATTCCATAGACACTAGGGTTATCATCCATATGGAATCCTCTGGTGGGTCTGTCCAATGAACTTGCTTATAGCAAGCACCCATGTGTTGCCCCAGGTTGTTACCAAACAACCTTGACAAGTGAGATCAGTCACTGTCTTTCAATAGGGTTGTTCAACACTATGATAGCCTTACCGTATTATTTGTGTTCTTGGTCAGAAAAATATTGGGGCTATGGACATTTCTAGAATAGCCACCATATGTGATCATAGCATTCTCACTATCAAGATTTAAAACACTTGATACCCTCGTCACGGTTCTACCATCCTAAGGACATATATCAATACATATAATTATGATTTACATGATATAGAAGAAAATGTCTTTTATTGATAAATAAACATTATTACAAAGAGTCATTCTATAATAATTGATTGGCTCTAGGCCACCCACTCTAACAATAATTGATTGAGGTTAGGTAAATATCATGCTCGAGCCTGTCGAAAATCTATTGGTAAAACAAGCAAAAAGCTACATAAGCCTGATACTCCATTTTACTCAAATTTTCAACCTGTATCGGATCTTGATTATGGGTGAATTGAGGACTATTTTTGGAACATTTTCTTTTTCTTCTAATCAATACTAAGCTTAGGTAAATAGCATGCTTGAGCCCGCTGAAAATTTGTTGATAAAACAAGCAAAAAGTCGTATAAGCCAATACCCCATTTTCCTTAGTTTTTTAGCCTATATTGGATCTCAATTATTGGTGAATTGAGGAAAAATTTTGGAGCGTTTTCTTTACCATCTAATCCATACTGAGGTTAGGTAAATAGCATGCTCGAGCCTGTCAAAAATCTATTGATGAAAAAAACAGAAAAGCCATATAGGCCCGATACCCTGTTTTAATTAGTTTTTTAGCCTGTAATGGATCTCGATTATGGGTGAATTGAAGAATCTTTTTGGAGTTTTTTCTTCTCCATTAATGAAATACTAAGGTTAGGTAAATAGCATGCTTGAGCTTGTTGAAAATCTGTTGATAAAACGAGCAAAAAGCTGCATAGGCCTGATAGCTCGTTTTACTTGGTTTTTCAACCTGTAATAGATCTCGATTATGGGTGAGTCGAGGACTATTATTGGATCATTTTATTTATCATCTAATCAATACTGAGGTTAGGTAAATAGCATACTTGAGTCTATCAAAAATATGTGAATACAACTAAACGAAAAGTAGCATAGGGCCAATACCCCGTTTTACTCAATTTTTCAGCTTGTAATGGATCTTGATTACGGGTGAATTGAGGACCATTTTTGGAGTATTTTCTTTTCTATCTAATCAATACTATGGTTAGGTAAATAGCGTGCCTGAGCCTATAAAAAATGTGTTGCTAAAACGAGCAAAAAGCCGTATTGGCTTATACCCCGTTTTACTCAGTTTTTTAGTTTGTAATGGATATCAATTGTGATTTCATTTCCTCCTAATCATTAATGAGGTTAGGTAAATAGCATGCACAATCTTGTTGAAAATATATTGGTAAAACGAGCAAAAAGTTGCATAGGCCTGATACCCCATTTACTTAGTTTTTTAGCCTGCAATGGATCTCAATTGTGGGTGAATTGAGGACTATTTTTTGAGCGTTTTCTTTACCATCTAATAAATACCGAGGTTAGGTAAATTACATGATTGAGCTTGTCAAAAATTAATTGATAAAACGAGTAAAAAGCCACATAGGCCCGATGCCCCGTTTCACTTAATTTTTTAGCTCGATTATGGGTGAATCGAGGACTATTTTTGGAGCGTTTTCCTTTCCGTCAAATCAATACTAATTTTAAGTAAATAGCATGCTCCAGCCTATTGATACTCCATGGATAAAACTAGTAAAATGCCACATAGGCTCGACACCCTGTTTTCCTTAGTTTTTCAGCCTGTAATGGATCTCGAGTCTGGGTGAATGGAGGACTATTTTTGGATTGTTTTCTTTATTGTCTAATCATTACTGAGGTTAGGTAAATATCATGCTTGGGCCTATTAAAAATTTGTGGATACAACAAACATAAAAGCTGGATAGGCTCGATACCCCATTTTACTTAGTTTTTCAACCTACAATGGATCTCGATTATGGGTGAGTCAAGGACTATTTTTGAGCATTTTATTCTGTCTAATCAATATTGAGGTTAGGTAAATAGCATGCTCCAACCTGTCAAAAATATGTGGATAGAACAAACATAAAAGCCTCATAGGCCCGATAGACCGTTTTACTCATTTTTTTTTCAACTTGTAATGGATCTCAATTATGGGTGAATTGGGGACTATTTTTGGAGCATTTTTTTTTCTAATAAATAATAAGGTTAGGTAAATAGCGTGCTCGAGCTTGTAAAAAAATATGTTATAAAATGAGCAAAAAGCCGCATAGGCTCGATACCCCGTTTTACTTAGTTTTTCAACATGTATTGGATCTCGATTATGGGTGAACCAAGGACAATTTTTGGAACTTTTTTTTACCGTCTAATTAATATTGAGGTTAGGTAAATAGCATGCTCGAGCCTATCAAAAATCTATTGATAAAATGAGCATAGGCCTGATACCCCGTTTTACTAAGTTTTTCAACCTGTAATGGATATTATGGGTGAATCAAGGACTATTTTTGAGCGTTTTATTTACCAGTAAGAAATACTAAGGTTAAGTAAACCATATTATCAAGCTTGTAAAAAATCCATTGATCAAACGAGCAAAAAGCCGTATAAGCCTGATACCCCGTTTTACTTAGTTTTTTAGCCTGTAATGGATCTTGATTATGGGTGAATCGGGAACTATTTTTGGAGCATTTTTGTTAATCGATACCGAGATTAGGTAAATATCATGCTCGAGCCTTTCAAAAATCTATTGATAGAAGGAGCAAAAAGACACATAGGCCCGATACCCTATTTTACTTAGCTTTTCAGCCTGTAATGGATCTCGGTTGTGGGTGAATCGATGACTATTTTTGGAGCATTTTCATTACTGTCCAATCAATACTAAGGTTAGGTAAATAGCATGCTTGTGCCTGTAAAAAATCTATTGATAAAAGGAGCAAAAAAGCATATAGGCCTGATACCCTATTTTACTTGGTTTTTTAAACTATAATGGATCTCAATTATGGGTGAATCAATGACTATTTTTGGAGTGTTTTCTTTGCTGTCTAATCAATACCGAGGTTAGGTAAACAACATGCTTGAGTCTATCAAAAATCTATTGATAAAATGAATAGTAAAGCCGCATAGGCTTGATACCTCATTTTACTCAGTTTTTCAGCTTATGGTGGATCTCGATTATTGGTGAATCGAGGATTAGTATTGGAGCATTTTCTTTTCTGTCTAATCAATATTGAGGTTAGGTAAATAGCATGCTTGAGCTTGTCAAAAATCTATTGATAAAACAAACAGAAAAGTTGCATAGGCCCAATACCCCATTTTACTTAGTTTATCAGCCTGTAATAGATCTCAATTATAAGTGAATCGAGGACTATTTTTGAGTATTTTCTTCTCCATCTAATCAATACTGAGGTTAGGTAAATAGCATGCTTGAGCCTATCAAAAATCTGTTGATAAAACAAGCAAAAAGTCACATAGGCCCGATGCCCCGTTTTACTCAGTTTTTCAACCTGTAGTGGATCTTGATTATGGGTGAATCAAAGACTATTTTTGGAGATTTTTCATTATCATATAATCAATATTGAGGCTAGGTAAATATCATACTCGAGCCTTTTGAAAACCTATTGATAAAATGAGCAAAAAGCCATATTGGCCTGATACCCCGTTTTACTCAGTTTGTTGGCCTATAATGAATCTCGATTATGGGTGAATCGAGGTCCATTTTTGGAGTATTCTCTTTATCGTCTAATCAATACTGAGGTTAGGTAAATAGCATGCTCAAGCTCGTTGAAAATTTGTTGATAAAATGAGCGAAATGTAGTATGGGCCTTGTGCCTCGTTTTACTTAGTTTTTTAGCATATAATGGATCTTGATTATGGGTGAATCGAGGATTATTTTTTGAGTGTTTTCTTTACCATCCAATCAGTAAATAGCATGCTCGAGCCTGCTAGAAATCTATGGAAAAAATGAGCAAAAAGCCACAAAGGCCTAGCACGCTGTTTTACTCAGTTTTTTAGCCTGTTATTTTCTAAAAATAAGGATTACCAAAATGCGAATGCATATACTGATGCTGATTAGGCTAGAGCTGTGGATAACATATGATCTACTTCTAGTTATTTCACCTTTGTAGGTGGCAATCTAGTGACATGAAGAAGCAAAAAACATAATGGTGTGGCATGCTTAAGCACTGAAGGAGAATCTCTGTGAAGCTTTGTGACTAAGATTTCTCTTGCAAGATTTGGGCTATCAACCAAATCCAGTTTTATTGTGACAATAAAGCAACATGTGATATTGCTCACAATCTAGTTCAACATGATCGTACCAAACATGTTGAAGTAGATGGACTTTTCATCAAGGAAAACCTGGATGAAAAGATTATTTAATTGCCCAAGATTCGATCAGAGGATCAATTGGCAGACATTCTTACCAAAACTATCTCTAAACGTATATTTTCACAAGTCTTAGACAAGTTGGGAAAGTTTGACATCTATGATCCAACTTGAGGGTGAGTGTTGAGATACACTAAATATTTAGTAATCTCCTATTTTTGTCAGTCTTAGATACTCTTGATATTGTATAGTCTCCTAATTATGTCAGTATATTGTGTAATCTATAACTGACATAATTAGGCGATTTAGTGGATCGTTCTCTCCCTATATAATGCCTGTTGTAGTTGATATCAATGAATTGAAACATACAATTCTTCAATTAAACACATTGTAATTGAAACTCCATTAAACACCTTTCACAAACAACAATACTTAAAAATTGCCATGGATTTGCATAAATTGTTACAACAAAAAGAATTGTCTATGTAAGTTATTTTGTCAACTTATGAATCTAGTGTGGTGACACTAGTCATAGTATGAACACCTTACTTTGTCTTTAGCATAATCATTCTGTTTAAATTTCCAATGTGTTGACCTTCTGTCAAAGTGACCACCTTCAATTAAGTTATTCTTCTGTTAATCTGTGAGATCTTAGAGGCAGAGTGGTCACAATGCATCTGGTAGATTTTTTGTTAAAATACGTTTTGTATTTCAATATTCTCATGAGCTGTCATTATTCTCTATGAGTTATTGTTGTGGTCCATAACACTTATCAAATTGTACACAATGAGCTAGAAAGTTATTCTCTTTGATGGTGGTCCCAGAGAAATGGAATAAACTTTCATAAAGTTTCTTGTTAGCCACCTGTCCCTTTGCAGTGGTGAATTTTCTTTATATAAACTTTCTCCAATGCTATTGGTTTTTAAGCCTGATTATTTCCTTGAAAGTACTTTGAATATTTCTAAAGTTTTCTTTTGTTTTTATCAGTTTTTTATGCTTAGTTAAGCTTACAAATACAATTCAACAAAGTTCCTTGAAAATGTCCTTCTCTATACATTTGGTTATGTAGCTGAGATTGAAGCTTGTTGAGCTTGTTCAAACGAAGTGGATCTTCATTGTTGTACCTTGAGAGGAGCTCAACATTGACCAGGTGTTTTGGGTTCATGGAGCTAGCTACGGTAGTACTTAGTTTGACCAAAGGGTAGAGATTGAAGCATTACAAAACAGGGGAGGTTCTTGCAATTGAGTCTTAGGCTCGTTTGGTTCACTTTTTATATTTTTTAGAAAAGTTTTTTTGAAAAAAGTTGAATTGGGCGGGTATACGATGTAGGATTTGAAAATTAATAAAAATACCTCTAGTTTGTTATTTACTAAACACTCTATAATAAAATATTAAAAGTTAACAAAAACAACCCCAACCCACCCATTAAATAAGGACAACCGGCAACCACTACCTGAGGGTGGCCGGAGTCACCGTATCGGAGCATGACTGACTGGATTGCCGGTCGTGGGTCGATATGGCCTTTCCCAACGACGGCCAAAGATACGGCCGTCGTTGATGGTCAACGACGACCCTATTGGCCGTTGTTGACGACTGTCAACAGCCAAAGACTGGCCATTGACGGTCAGATCTTTGGCCGGAAAAGGCTAGATTAGCACACTATCAGCTCTGGCTAGATTCAATCGGTAGTGGCCATTACCTCAAATTCCGGCTAGCTTCTGCAGTGGTGGTCGGAATCTGGTAAATTTGGGTTGCGGGGTGTTTTTGTCAATTTCTAAAATTTTTTGGGGATGTTTTAATTAAAGGAAATTAAAAATTTAAAATTATATTTTGGAAAATAGGGGAAACAAACTAATTTTTTTGGGAAAACTAAAAAAGTTTTCCCAATAGTTGAAGCAAACGAAGCCTTAATCTTTAACTTTGTAATTAAATTGAAAAGTATGCTATAGTGGATTAGCTTCATCTAGGTCCCATGAATGTATGCATTTTGCCAAACCACGTAAAAATCTGATATTATTTATTTTGGTTCATATTGATTGCTTTACGTTTATGATAAATGGAACTCCAATCAACTTAGGAACCCATTCCGCTAGGTGTAATCAACTTGGTAAGTGACTAAAACTTTTAGTATAATAGTAAGAAATGGAGCATATAGAAGCAAGATAGGAGGGGTGAGATTATCTCCAGTTGAGAATGTGAAAATCGAAGGGAGAAGAAGTTGCTGCTGGGTGTAATCGAAGAAGTAGAAAGAAAGGTTTATTTACGGCTACTGTTACCGTTGTAGTAAATTTTTTGATTAGAAATTTATTATTCGATCTTCTTGAGAGGGATGTCAATCTCAGAGTGGGGCATGTAAAGCTCCTTCCAATTATTGTATTTTGTCAATCAAGCACTGATTCACAGGTGGGTAGGTGAGGAAAATTAACTGGGAGGGAGCTGAGGTTTCAATTGCTCCCCATCCTTATCTTATCTTGTTTACAAACTCAATTTGTACTACTGATTCGTTTTCAAGAATAAAGTTTTAGGTTCATCTTTGACATTGGTGTCACCTTCAATCTGCAGCATAAAGAGTTTCAAATGTCTTTGTGTGTATCTTGTTCCTTGTTCATAGGTGATTTAGTCGGGGTGTAGTCTGTCAGTTCTATCTCAATATTTATTACAGTATTAGCAAATTGAAACCAACAAAACCCATTACATACATTCAATCCAAACACCACTTTATCCCCTCCAAGACCCTTTGTACACCAAAAAACATCAGCAATAAAAGAATCAGAAGAACTACTGTTACCGTTGTGGTAAATTTTTTTTATTAGAAATTTATTATTCAAATCTCCTTGAGAGGGTGGTCAATCTCAGAGTGGTTCATGTAATCTCTCTTTCCAATTATGTGTTCTGTCAATCAAGCACTGACATATGAATAATGGTAACAGCCACCTAGCTAATACATAATCGACAACTTGAAATGGGGAATATTGTTCACATGCATAAAGACAGTTATACAGGACAGATTTACGTCATATGAATGATTGAATCCATATATGTAAAATTTCTAGTTCGCCGTTTAGAACAATAGCAACATAAAAAAGCCCAGAATCAAAGACATGCATGGATCCGCAAAGATTACTAGAATTTTATAGTCTATGCATCTCATTATACGCTTAAAGAATTAGAGTATGCGTGTATTTAGAAATTGAATATATTTTTAGTAATTTAAATTAAGGTTAAATTTGTTAAAACAAAAATGAATTTGAAAGTGGGAGGTGAAAATGAATTAGGTGGGGGCTAAAAACATTCCATTGATTTTTTTACAAGTTTTCAGGAAAAAAAAGAAAAGATTCTAAAGAATTATAAGAAAGGCATTTTGATCTGTACATAGAAAGCAGTGCACTGTGGGACCTGCTGCATCTGAAAATTATAAAAGTTAAATGACTGGTCACTCTCTATGAAATTTGAATAGATTCTACCATATGCTATAGGAGTTAGCAGAGAATTGTGACTCCTCTAAATGTCGAAAAGGCCAAAATAAAGGGGAAGAAGAAATCTATCTGTTACTCTCTTGTGTCCCTTTTTCTTTTATGCTCTCACAAGAAAAGATAATATGGGGAGAGAAAGCCTGGAAGAAGGACTGCTGCCAAGCTCTTCAATTCTTGAACCTGCTCATATTGTAGTAGCATTGGGAATGGCGATGACATAACTGATCAAACTGATTCCCGCTACACCTGTCGTTTTTTCAGCACTTTCATTACCGTGTGCAGTTACTTTGCCTTTGGCTGCGCAGTAAGTAAAAATTTAAGTTAGAGACTCTCAACGGGTGTCAGAATCCAATAGACACTTCATTAGCAAGTATATAACTGTTTATATGACTGCTTTTTAGACAGGATATTCGTCGCCTGCTGAATCTGGAATCATGAAGGATCTCGGCCTCTCAGTAGCAGCAGTAAGCATATATTAATTTTTGGTTACACCCTTTTTTTACTAGCTATCCAACTCAAGTACCCTGTTTGTGACATGTTGAATTCTTCTCATTGTGCAGTATTCTGTTTTTGTTTCTGTATTAGCGATTGGAGCACTTCTAGGTTCATTAATAAATGGGAAAATAACTGACCTCATTGGTCGGAGAGGAGTAAGTTTCTCTGTTACATTTTTAGAATCACTATAAGCCTCACTAACTTTTCCAATAATTTAGTGATACTGTCAAGCAGGGAATGTGGCTGGCAGATTTTTTTTCATCTTGGCTGGCTAACTATAGCATCTCAGGTGCATTTCCGTTTGATATAATTTCTCTCCGCAATTGTACTCAAATTAATCAGCAACTGTCGATTGCAAGGCCTTAAATCTTAGATTCTTAATCAATGTACTGCTATATATCTGTTAATTTTCTTTCCTGACGAGGTTGATAATTAAAATGCTTGTGACAGGCGGCTTGGTCACTGGATCTGGGAAGAGGGTCTCTGGGATTTGGAATTGCAATCATTTCTTATGCGGTATTATATAAATTTTCATTGTATAGTAATTAATTTATATGGTTGATGCATAACGCACTTGCATTTTGTTACAAGGCAGGGGCCTATATATATAGCGGAAATTTCACCAACAATATTCGAGGAGCATTAACATCGGCTAATCAGGTAAAATTAATTAACTATTGCAGAATGTGTTCCATAAGTCCAACCATTGTACTTCTTAATAATATTCTGTGAGCATACAGTGATGGTACTTTGGCTTCTCCCTAACATATGTTCTGGAACTCTTGTATCCTGGCGCATCTTGGCTCTAATTGGTAACATATTCTTTACTTACTGTAGCTTATAGTATTTCTATTTAGAATAATGTGTGTTCTATATTGTCAAATTCAGCTGTTGTTCATGCTTTGTGCAATTTTTGGTATATTCTTCATTCCTGAATCCCCTAGATGGCTGGTGAGTCCTATTCCTATTTTTTTCAAACCAAGCATAAAGTGCTTTTTTAATCAATAAAATATCCTGCAGGCATTTGTTGGTCGAGAGAAAGAATTATACACCACTCTGCAGCGGCTTAGGAGTAAGAAATCTGATATTTCTCAAGAGGCCGCTAACATAAAAGTGAAGTTTCCACTTTTGTATAATGAAATTCAACTAAATTTTCTCATTCTGAAGTTTAATATATTTTTGTGTATAAATTATGGTTCAGATATATATGTGTTTTCTGTTGTCTGAGCAGGCTTATACAGAGGTCTTTGTGAGGCAATCAGAGGATAGATTTTTAGCCTTTTCCAGCATAAATATGCCTATTCAGTCACCGTGCGTATAGAAAAACAGGAAAGAAACTGTACGTGGTAAATTTGACTTTTGCGACTTGTCTGGCCTGTCTGAGAATTGTTTTATTTGTTTAGGTCGGAATTGGTCTTATGATACTGCAGGAATTCGTAGGGCAGAATGCAATTGTATCTTATGTGAGCTCCATTTTTGAAGCTGCAAGTGAGTTTAGCAGCAGCCTATCCTGTTGCTTCATTTTTTTTTCTTGATATAATTTTAAGAACAAGGAGACAATGATATGAATAATTTTTCCATTACAGGCTTTTCAAGTACACTTGGGTCAATCTCAGCAGCTATTATTCGGGTACCTGGTTCCTATAGATTGTATGTAAAAGTAGGAGTTTGCCTTCTACATATTCATGTAACCATTGAAATCTTTTGCAGATTCCTGCAGTTGCTCTATCTGTAATCCTAATCGATAAATGCGGAAGAAGACCACTTCTTATGGTTAGAATTTCAAGAAAATTCAGTTTAAGTTACTCATTAGGTAGTCATCAACCAAATCAGTCGATGGTGAAGTTTTGATTTTGTGCAGGTTTCCAGCATTGGAATGTGCTTAAGTTTGCTCCTCGTTGGATTATCCTTCTACTTTCAGGTTTCTCTTGAAACAGAAATTAGGTATTTGGTATTTTTTCTCATTTCATATAAAAAATTGATTTTATTTGGAACAGGACCATGGCTATTCGGATGAGATCACTCCAACTTTGGTTTACATTGGCATATTGGTAATAATGTCTACCTGAAAGACTATTTTACAGTTCGAGTTTTGTACTCTAGTTGTTCTGTCCAATTCAAGAATAGATTAAACAACTAATATGAGCTGGTTGATCCGTGAATTGCGATCAGGGATTTACTGCAACTTATCCAATTGGCATGGCAGGGTTACCAACAGTAATAATGTCCGAGGTATAAAACTCTTTCATGTTTGATTCCACATTCCTCTTTTCTTTTTCAGAAAAATATTAACTAGATTGTAGCAAGACAAGATGGCTTATATGGTAGACTAAGCTACTAACCTCCATTTTCAGATATTCCCAACAAATGTGAAAGGCTCTGCCGGAAGCCTTCTGGTTTTTACTAATGCCACATGTGGTTTGATTATTTTGTACTCTTTCAATGTTATGATGGAGTGGAGCTCAGCAGGTATAGCTTTCAATAAACACCCTTGTTTTATCTCTTTCACTCATGGCATTTTCATGAGTTATGAATGCACTCTTTAATACATAAGGTTTGGTTTTGTCCAACAATTACACAGGAACATTTTTCATATTCTCAGGCGTATGCGGTTTCACAATCCTATTTGTTGCAAAGATAGTGCCAGAGACTAAGGGACGAACACTTGAAGAAATACAAGCTTCAATGTCTCTATTTAACCAATAACAGATTTCTATACATCTAGTTGATTCAAGGGAGAAACAAGTACATTAACAAGGGTCTTGGTTCGATTTTCTTCTATGTTGGTAGGAACATAGCTTTTATCTTTTATATAAATAACAGGAACTTAGTGAAACAATCTAGAGATATTTGGAATCAAAGAAAACCAACCACACATAAATAACAAAATCGCGCGATTTATTATGGTTTAGCCAAATCCGAGCTACGTTTAGTAGAGTCAGTATTATTACAATATTTCATCACCTCTCTCATTACAATGAATGCATTTGCTATGAATTGCTATCACACTCATACAAGAGAATAATATGTTTATATACTAGGTTTATTAAGAGAAACCTAAAACTACTAGGATTCTTATTCCTAAGGCAAATCTTATTAGGAGTTCTAATCCTTAGAGAAATCCTACCACATGTGCGTCACCCCTTATAGTTGAACCTTTTACTGTTAAAGTGGTCACCAATTCCAACACTTAGCTTAATCATGTAAATGACAATTTTTTGCCTTTTCCATCAGCTCGAGAAATCTAAACCTCTTATTAGTCTAAAGTTTTTGTAGCAAATGATACATTCCAATTCTATTATGTATACTAATTTCGCCTTACTCATTTGGGAAAATATGTAAGGGATGCTTGAATTTCCCAAATGCAACAAATAGGACAACTGAAGCACAAATACCAGCCAATATGAAAAATGTACCTGCCCATGGGAGTAGCCAATACATAAATATTTCTATGTGAGTATAAAAGGAAAGCAACATAGAGAGAATGGGAAGCAAGGGTATTTAGTTACCAAATGTATGAATGAAATAGAGACAACAGCGAGAACAAAATAACAGTAAAACAATTCACATATAGTAAACAAAGAGAAAATAACATGCACGATTTACCATAGTTCACCCAATATGGGCTATATCTACCCGAGTCAATATTATTGCAATACTTCCTTACCTTTCTCGTTTACAATGAATAAATTGCCTTATGATTGCTATCACACTCATAACAAGAGAAAAATATGTTTATATACTAGGTTTAAAGTGACAAAACCTAGTTTTACAAGAATTCCTATTCTTAAGTCCAAACCCAACAAAGAATTAATGACTTAAAAAAATCCTACAACAAGACCCTTGAATGCGTTTGCATAACCTATTAATGCTGAAGTAGTCGACAACTCCAACATTCTCCCACTTGGCGAATACTTCACACAATGAAAGCCTACCTCATCAACACACCATGTAAACTTTGCTAAGCTCACAGCCTTGGCAAGAAAATCTGCAACATTAACAAGTGTATCAACCTTCTCTAACAACACCAATTCCACATTTTGCCTGATAAAATGGTATTGTATGTCAATGTGTTTTGATCGTGAATGAAAGGCAGGATTCTTGGCTAAGTAAATAGCCCCTTGATTGTCACACCCTATCTTAATTCACAGCATCAAGCTTGAAACCAAGCTCTAAACTCAATCTTCAAAGCCACATAGCTTCCTTGTCAGCATATGTCAATGCCATGTATTTTGCCTTAGTTAATGACAAAGCTACAATACTTTGCCTTTTACTCATCCAACAAATAGCAGCACCAAATAGAGTGAATACATACCCACTTTTAGAACGCCTACCATCAAGATCACCTTCCCAATCAACATCCACAAAACCTATCACATCTAGCTCATCCCCAATAGCCATGCCTCCATAACATAATGCTAAATTAGAGGTCCCACACAGATATCTAAGAACCTTCTTTACAATACTCCAATGCTCTTTGCCAAGATTTGATATATATAAATCGACTTAAAACTTCCACTGCTTGTGCAATATCAGGTCTCGTGCATACCATGACATACATCAAACTACCTACAGTGCTAGCATACAACACATGTGTCATTTCTTCAACATCTTCCTCAGACTTAGGGTATTGACTAGTAGACAATTTCACTCCCAAAGTCATAGGAATCTTCATAGGTTTGCAGTCTGCCATGTTAAATTTCTTCAACACCTCCTCAATGTACTTTCTCTACTCTAACCACAATTTACAACTCTGACGATCTCTTGTAATCTGCATACCCAAAATAAAATTTGTAGCTCCAAGATCCTTCATGTCAAATTGTGTAGCCAACAAGCCCTTCACAGAATGTATCAACTCTTTGCTATTCCCTATCAGCAATATATCATCTATATATAAGGTTAAAATAACAAAGACATTTTCTAACCTTTTTACATACACATAGTGATCCATGTTGTTGTGGCTAAAACCATGCTGAAGAACATAAGAGTCGAACTTCTGGTACTGTATCCTTGGTGATTGTTTAAGCCCATACAGAGACTTCCTCAACTTACACCTCAAGTCTTCCTTCCCTTTACACACAAACCCCTCAGGTTGCCTCATGTAAATTTCCTCCTAAGAATGTTGTCTTTACATCAAGTTGCTCAATTTCAAGATTATACACAGAGACAATAGATAGAACATACCTGATTGATGTTAACTTGGCCATAGGAGAGAAAATCACACCATAATCAACACCTTTAATCTATGAGAATCCCTTTGTAATGAGCCTTGCCCTATACTTTGCAATTGTTCCATCAGCCTGTAGCTTTCTTTTGAACACCCACTTGCAACCAATTGCCTTCTTATCCTTAGGCAATTTACATAAAACCCATGTATTATTCTTGTAGAGTGACTGCATCTCTTCATTCATTGCAAGCTCCCACAAATTTGCATCTTCCATGGCTCTTGCTTCATTTACATTCCTAGGTTCATGACCTGTCACATTCAAAGCATGCAATCCACTCACAACACTTAGAGAGAAACGAACTAGTGCCCTTCTAACTCTTGTAGATCTTCTGAAAGTTAGTGACACCACAACTTCATCATCGGAATCATCCTCTGAACCATCCACAGAACCCTCATTATCCATACTATCAAATTTATCTTCATGATTAGATTCTGTAGGCTCTACATTATCAGTCTCTATAGCAACATTAGGAGTCACCTCCTCCTCTTGCTTTACTGTAGTCACATCAAACTGAACTTTCTTTGACTATTCAGGATCTTCAAGAGCTCCCACATGTTGTTTACTTCTTTAAAAATAACATCTCTACTATAGATGATGCTTCTACTCATAGGATTCCACAACTTGTACCCTTTGATGCCATCTTTAAACCCCACAAACTTGCATTTCTTAGATTTACTACCAAGCTTGCTTCTCTTCTCCTTTGACACATGTACATACGCATCACAACCAAAAACCTAAATCAAGGACCAATTAGGCTTCTTACTAGACAGAGCTTCATATGGCATCATGTCTTTAACAGAAGAGGTAGGAGACCGATTCTTCAAATAACAAGCCATTGTAGTAGCTTCAGCCCAAAATTCAGTCCCCAAATCTGTTGTATTCAGCATACATCTACCCTTCTCAAATAGTGATTGATTGAGATGTTTAGCCATTCTTTTCTGCTGAGGCATGTAAGTGTAGTTTTTTGCCTTGCAATTCCGTGTGTCGCACAAAACTGCTTGAACTTATCAGAGCAAAACTCACCGCCATTATCAGTTTGCAAAGCTTTAATCTTCCTATAAACTGATTCTCAACTAAAGCTTTAAATTCTCGAAATTTCTCAAAAGCTTCAAACTTGCTATGCATGAAATAAACCCAATAGTATCTAGAAAAATCATCAATGAAGACACATAATACCTGGATTTACCAACAGATTCCACTGGAGTGGGCCTAAAAACATCACTGTGAATTAACTCCAGAATTTTTGTTTCTCTTTGGTTGAACTAATGAAGTTACTTTTGTTTCATGTTGACTCTCTTAGGGGGAGTTTTCTTTTTCCTTGTTTGTTAAATATGCTTAACCATTTATGGTTTTTAGTGTCATACTTGCTTTTCATATTTGTTTATGACACTCTTATTGTTGGTTGATATTTATCTATCATTATGTGATGTTGGTTATTTTTATGAGACAAGTATGTATTGATCTTTTGATCATTTTAGTGCTTGGTTCATAAGTTTGACAAAGGGGGAGATTGTTGATATTTTTGTCAAACTTATGTTATGGTGACATATTTTGCCATGTGGCATTTTCTCTTTGTTGTCTTGCTCATCAAGTTTATTTTAATTTATGATATTCTTGTGAGAGCTAACTTTACATGTGTCACAATTTCCTTATGTGGTCCTAAAAGGTGTTAAGGCTTTCTATGCGGTCCCGCAAGAAAGAGAAAAGATATGTTTGTGGTCCAACAAAAAGTTGGAATTGTTTTTGTCCTCCACGTGTTTAGCTATGTCATGCTTATGCCTTTTGCATTTTTATTTCATCCGTGTTCACAGTGGATGTGTGCTGCACACTGCTTGCACACTTATGTTAGACATATGCATTTACATTTCATTTCGCATTTTACTTCGTGTGTGTGCACACCTTTCTGCTATGCTAACATCGCATGTCTGACTCATTTTTCATAAGTTGTGTTTTTATCCTTAATAGCTAAGATATTTTCTTTGCATCTTTTGTGTTGTCATGAGGACCACTTACAAGTGTCCCAATATCTTTTAGTGGTCCAAGGAAAATCAGCCTTTTCCCCTTTTTGGTTGTGGTCCCAAAAGATAGATGGAATCTTTTCCATTGTTGGACCAACATATGTTAGGTATTGTTTACTGACTTGGCAAGAATTGGGGAGCACGAAATTGGTCTATATCTTCTTCATTCTTGCTCATTTGTGAACTAACCTTTATGTTTGTTTTTGCCTTGTGCTCTGAAACTTTCAGAGAGTTTTTTTCGTAAAGGTTCCCCATATGTTTTTGTGCTAAACACTTATCATCCTTCATCTTTGTTGAGCTAAAAGAAAGTTCATCTTCTTCCTTGTTTGTTTTTCTTTTTGAACCTGAATATCTATTTCATTGGTGTTCTAAACTTTTCAGAGAGTTGTTCTTGGTTAGGTTCTTTTATATGGGTTTGTGCTAGGAACTTTCTTGTTTATCTTCATTGTTGAATGGTAGCTGGAACGTGAGTCCTTTGCTGATGTTGTAGCGTGTCTTCAGTGATTGAAGCTTGGGTGGAGCTCAAGCGTTATTGGGAGTGTTACTGCTGTGGAGTGATCCTAGAAGTGACGAAACATTAGAGATTCAGAGGGTGGTGTTTAGTGTAACGTAGAGCAGGGAGTTATCTTTGTTGTAGCTAAAATCAACTCTGAGTGATATCTTGTAATGTTTGTTGTTATAGTGGATTAGCTTCGATTTGGATGAGGTCCCATGGACGTAGGCTAAGAGTGGTTTTAGCCGAACTATGTATATGCTTGTGTGCTTTATCTTTACCGCTTGTGTTTGATGTGGTTAAAAATTGGAAATCTCTTAAACAACTTGGTAATACTTCCGCTGCACGTTATAACCATTAATCAACTTGGTAAAATCTTCCGCTGCACTTTAAAAATGGGTAATTTAACACCGAAGTGTGTTAGTCAATCCCTAACAGAATCAATAATATTAAGTTCGTTGGTGGTTTAGTTGTACCTGATTAGCTGGATCCGTGGTGTGTGATTGGAGGCAGTTAACCATGAAATTCATGTGGGGAAACCAAACCAAGAGATTGGTAGGCATTGACGGGCAAAATATCCAAGTAGCATCAATCGAAGAGTTAACTAAAGAAATTCGTCCTAGCCATGCTCTGTTTGCTTTATGCTTACAAGTTGCCCATACGAAACCACAAGAGAATATTCATTCAAGCATGCGGGAGATATTGTAGGAATTCTCATATTTGTTCACAGAGCCCTCAAGCTCACTGCCAACACGGGAGATTTACCACGACATAGCCCTTAAGGAAGGAACCGAACCGATTAATGTACGGCCTTACAGGTATGCGCATTATCAAAAGAACGAGATCGAGAAATAGGTTCAAGATATGCTGCAATCCGGGCTTGTGCGACCCAGCACTAGCCCCTTCTCGTCACTCACATTGCTGGTAAAAAAGAAAGACATGAATTGGCGCTTTTGCATAGATTATCGCGCGCTCAATGCCGTAACCATTAAAGACCGATTTCAAATCCCCACGGTGGATGATATGTTGGATGAGCTATACGGTGCTTCTTATTTTACCAAGCTTGATCTGAGGGTGGGATACCATCAGGTACGAGTTAAACCATGTGATATCCATAAAACTGCTTTCCAAACACATAATGGACATTACAAATACTTGGTTATGCCATTCAGCTTATGTTATAATGCGTCTTCAACATTCCAAGTTATCATGAACTCCATCTTTCGACATCATCTTCGAAAATTCATATTAGTTTTCTTTGATGATATTTTGATCTATAGTCCGAATTGGGATCAACATTTAGTGCATGTAAGGCACACTTTCAAAATATTGTGGCAGCACAGATTCTTTGTTAAAGCTAGCAAATGTGCATTTGGGCATCAAGAATTGGAGTACTTGGGGCACATCATCACTAGTCAGGGCGTGAAAGTGGATGAAAATAAAATTGCTGCTATGGTAGCCTGGCCTCGACCCACTAACATTTCGGAACTACATGGGTTTTTAGGTTTGACAGGTTATTACCAGAAGCTCGTCAAAGATTATAGCATTATAGCTCGACCTCTCACCAATCTTCTCAAAAAAGGCCAATTCGGATGGCATGGAGAAGCTGAAACTGCCTTCCTTGCTCTTAAACAGGCCATGACGACCACACCTACATTAGCCATGCCAAACTTCAACGATGCTTTCACTATTGAAACAGACGCATCCAGGGAAGGAATTAGAGTGGTCCTGTCTCAACAAGGCAAACTAGTGGCATACATGAGTCGAGCCCTCGGAGTGACCAAGAAATCCTGGTCAACGTACGCTAAGGAGATGTTGGCTATCGTCGAAGCCATACGCACCTGGCTGCTTTACATTCTAGGCCAAAAATTCTATATTCAGACCGATCAACGTAGTCTCAATTATTTTCTAGAGCAACGAATAGCAACTTTGGAGCAACAAAAATGGGTTGCTAAGCTCTTGGGCTACGATTACAAAATAAAATACAGACTGGGCCGTGAGAACTCTACAGCTGATGCTCTTTCTCGAAAACAGGGCAGTCCCATTCTTCACCATATTTTCTTTTCGCAGGTTAGCTTATGGGAGGAAATTAAAAAAGCTACAGAAGAAGACCAGTACATTCAGTCAAAGGTTCGTGTGGCCACTGAACAACCTGGAGGATCATATACATGGCGCCAAGGGCTTTTACTATATAAAGGAAGGGTCATTGTTCCGAACGATGCCACCTTAAGGGCCAAACTGTTAAACGAAATGCATAACACCAAGGTGGGGGGTCATTGGGGCGTCCTACGTATGTACAAGAAATTGTGGCAGTAGTTTTTATTGGCCTGGGATGCATAAATCAGTGCAAGACTACGTCAAGGGATGCGAGGTATGCCAGAAAATAAAAGCCGAGACATTAGCTCTAGCTGGGCTTCTTCAACCGCTGCCAATACCATGCCAAGTAGGGGACGACATCACCTTAGACTTTATTGAGGGCCTATCGATTTCGCAGGGAAAGGACACCATCATGGTGGTTGTCGACAGACTTAGTAAGTCTGCTCATTTCCTTACTTTAAGTCATCCTTTTACTGCAAAAATTGTAGCAGAAAAATTTGTGGAAGGCATCATCAAGCTTCACGGCATGCCCAAATCAATTGTTAGTGATTGGGACCCAATCTTCATCAGTAACTTCTAGAAAGAATTTTTCAAGCTGTCGGGCACCAAACTACAGCTCAGTTCCGCATACCACCCGCAGACAAATGGCCAGACGAAAGTCATCAATTGCTGCATCGAGCAATATCTTCGGTGTTTTGTTTATCAGTGGCCACGGAAATGGAGCGGCTATTTACCTTGGGCAGAATATTTTTATAATACGACATACCACATTTCGATAGGGATGACCCCTTTTCAGGCGCTGTATGGAAGATTGCCGCCCCCTATTCTGACATACAAAGACGGACTTTCACCGGTACATGAAGTTGATCAGCAACTCATAAGCCGAGATGAACTGCTATGGCAACTGAAGGCCAACTTAGCGAACTCGGTGAACAGAATAAAGCAGATGGCTGATAAGAAGAGAAGGGATATTTCGTTCGATGTCGGCAAATGGATACTTTTGAAACTGTACCCATACCGCCAGTAAACGGTCTTCAAACGGGTCCATCAGAAACTAGCTAGCCGTTTTTATGGACCCTACCAGATTCTAGAGAAGATCGGGCCTGTCGCATATAAGTTACAATTACCGGAAGAGACGCGCATTCACCTAGTGTTTCATGTGTCACTACTCAAACGATACCAAGACAACGGGGACAACACTGAAACGCCATAGGCCGAGTTACCACCATTCACCGATGAAGGGGTAGTCTTATTGAAGCCACAAACTATTTTAGACTACTGTTGGATCAAGTAAGGCACCCAGGTGGTTGAAGAAAGCCTAGTACAATGGAAACACCTTCCAGCCGAGGAGGCAACGTGGGAGCCAACAAAGAAGTTATGGGAGCTGTTTCCGAATTTGGACCTATCCACTTGATGGGGAAGGTATTGTTAGGCCACAACGTTTGGAGAAGGGCCGTAAGCCAAATCCCAAATACTTGGGATAAGCTGTGACGTGAAGAACGTTGCTTGCATGCTAGCAGACGAAGAGCAGGAATGGATTGGGCCATGGCAGTTGAGAGTTTTACGTGCGAGTGGGTTCTCAGTGGTTGCGAGTTTTACGTCCATTTCATTTCTGTCAGTTATGTTCTGTTTCTTATGTATTTGCATACTTTGTTTTACGTGAGTTGTAGTCTAGTTACTAGCTAATAGTTTCCCTTTTATTGTAAGTGACTTTGCTTATTTAAGTAGCCGAAAATTATCAATGGAAGGCAAGTAATCATTTGTTTTCAAAACCTTCCGGTACTTTCTCACCCGAAGAGAAAAACAGTTCACTTTTCGTTTGAATATTTGTTGGGACCTATCATGTACCTTGAAAGGATCTCAAGGTTGACCGGGTGTTTCGGGTTCATGGAGCTAGCTACGGTAGTATTTAGTTTGACCAAAGGATAGAGATTGAAGCATTGCAAGACAGGGGAGTGTTGTTGCAATTAAGTCTTAATCTTTGACTTTGTAATTAAATTAAAAAGTTTACTATAGTGGATTAGCTTCATTCTAGAATTGGTCCCATAAATGTATGCATCTTGCCAAACCATGTAAAAATCTGGTGTTCTTTATTTTGGTTCATATTTGATTGCTTTACGTTTATGATAATTGGACACTTAATCAACTTAGCAACCCATTCCGCTTAGGTGTAATCAACTTGGTAAGTGATTAAAACTTTTAGTATAATAGTAAGAGAATGGAGCATATAGAAGCAAGATAGGAAGGGTGAGATTGTCTCCAGTTGAGAATGTGAAAATCGAAGGAAGAAGAAGTTGCTGCCTGGGTGTAATCGAAGAAGTGAGAAAGAAAGGTTTATTTACGGCTACTGTTACCGTTGTGGTAAATTTTTTGATTAGAAATTTATTATTCGAATCTTCTTGAGAGGGATGTTCAATCTCAGAGTGGGTCATATAATAGCTCTTTCCAATTATTGTGTTTTGTCAATCAAGCACTGATTCACAGGTGGGTAGGTGAGGAAAATTAACTGGGAGGGAGCTGAGGTTTCAATTTGCTCCCCACTCCTTATCTCTATCTTGTTTACTAACTCAATTAGTACTCCTGATTCATTTTCAAGAATAAAGTTTTAGGTTCATCTTTGACATTGGTGTCACCCTTCAATCTGCAGCATAAATGAGTTTCAAATGTCTTTGTGTGTATCTTGTTCCTTGTTCATAGGTGATTTAGTCGGTGTTTAGTCTGTCAGTTCTATCTCAATATTTATTACAGTATTAGCAAATTGAAACCAACAAAACCCATTACAACCATTCAATCCAAACACCACTTTTATCCCCCTCCAAGACCCTTTTGTACACCAAAACCATCAGCAATAAAAGAATCAGAAGAACTACTGTTACCGTTGTGGTAAATTTTTTTTATTAGAAATTTATTATTCAAATCTCCTTGAGAGGGGTGTTCAATCTCATACTGGTTCATGTAATCTCTCTTTCCAATTATTGTGTTCTGTCAATCAAGCACTGACATATGAATAATGGTAACGCCACCTAGCTAGTACATAATCGACAACTTGAAATGGGGAATATTGTTCACATGCATAAAGACAGTTATACAGGACAGATTTACGTCATATGAATGATTGAATCCACTAGGGGTGTTTATGCAAAAACCAAACAGAACCAAAAAACTGGTTAACCGAAAAAACGGTTCGATTACGGTTTAAAAAATTTAAAAAATCGAATTTTTTGTTCGATTATCAGTTCGAGAAAAAATAAAAAGCGGTTAACCGAAACCAGTTTTTTTAACCGGTTTTATATATATATATATATATTAAATAAAAATATATATTATATAAAAAAAATAAAAATTTAATATATTATATATTAAATAAAAAAATAATGTAATATATTATATATTAAATAAAAAAATAATAATATTTTTAACGTATTATTAGTAGTGATCAATGTATATGTATGAATGTTTAATTTTTATTTGGATATGTATTATTTATATTTACAATTTAATTTAGGAAAAATTTAAAAATATATGTTTTATTAAAAAAAAAGGGAAAACCGGTTAACCGCTCTAAAAAAAACGGTTAACCAGTTTTTCAGTTAACCGAAAAACCGGTTTTCCCTCCAAACCGGTTCAGTTTTGGTTCAGAAATTTTTCCGAATCGAAAAACCTGTTCGGTTCAAAAAAGCGATTAACCGAACACCCCTAATGTAAACAAAAGATAAACTGGTCCCTCCTCTTATCTAAGGCTTTCTTGCATTTGAAATTTTAGTTCCCCAACATCCGTAAAATTTCTAGTTCCCTGTTTAGAACAATAGCAACATAAAAAAGCCCAGAATCAGAAGGCAATGTATGGATCCGCAAAGATTACTAGAATTTTATAGTCTATGCATCTCATTATACGCTTAAAGATATTAGAGTATGCGTGTATTTAGAAATTGAATATTATTTTTATTAATTTAAATTAAGGTTAAATTTGTTAAACCAAAAAATGAATTTTAAAGTGGGAGGTGAAAATGAATTAGGTGGGGGATAAAAACACTTCCATTGATTTTTTTACAAGTTTTTAGGAAAAAAAAGAAAAGATTCTAAAGAATTATCAGAAAGGCATTTTGATCTGTATATAGAAAGCAGTGCACTGCGGGACCTGCTGCATCTGAAAATTATAAAAGTTAAATGAGTGGTGACTCTCTATGAAATTTGAATAGATGCTTACCATATGCTTTAGGAGTTAGCAGAGACTTGTGACTCCTCTGAATGTCGAAAAGGCCAAAATAAAAGGGGGAAGAAGAAATCCCATCTGTTACTCTTCTTGTTCCCTTTTCTCTTTTATGCTCTCACAAGAAAAGATAATATGGGGAGAGAAAGCCTGGAAGAAGGACTGCTGCCAAGCTCTTCAATTCTTGAACCTGCTCATATTGTTAGTAGCATTGGCAATGGCGATGACATAACTGATCAAACTGATTCTTCCGCTACACCTGTCGTTTTTTTCAGCACTTTCATTACCGTGTGCAGTTACTTTGCCTTTGGCTGCGCAGTAAGTAACATAATTTAAGTTAGAGACTCTCAACTGGGTGTCAGAATCCAATAGACACTTCATTAGCAAGTATATAACTGTTTATATGACTGCTTTTTAGACAGGATATTCGTCGCCTGCTGAATCTGGAATCATGAAGGATCTCGGCCTCTCAGTAGCAGCAGTAAGCATATATTAATTTTTTGGTTACACCTTTTTTTTACTAGCTATCCAACTCAAGTACCCTGTTTGTGACATGTTGAATTCTTCTCATTGTGCAGTATTCTGTTTTTGTTTCTGTATTAGCGATTGGAGCACTTCTAGGTTCATTAATAAATGGGAAAATAACTGACCTCATTGGTCGGAGAGGAGTAAGTTTCTCTGTTACATTTTTAGATATCACTATAAGCCTCACTAACTTTTCCAATAATTTAGTGATACTGTCAAGCAGGGAATGTGGCTGGCAGATTTTTTTTTCATCTTTGGCTGGCTAACTACTAGGATTAATGACTTAAAAAAATCCTACAACAAGACCCTTGGATGCGTTTGCTTAACCTATTAATGCTGAAGTAGTCGGCAACTCCAACATTCTCCCACTTGGCGAATACTTCACACAATGAAGGCCTACCTCATCAACACACCATGTAAACTTTGCTAAGCTCACAGCCTTGGCAAGAAAATCTGCAACATTAACAAGTGTATCAACCTTCTCTAACAACACTAATTTTTCCTCCACCTTTTGCCCGATAAAATGGTATTGTATGTCAATGTGTTTTGATCATGAATGAAAGGCAAGATTCTTGGCTAAGTAAATAGCCCCTTGATTGTCACACCCTATCTTAATTCACAGCATCAAGCTTGAAACCAAGCTCTAAACTCAATCTTCGAAGCCACATAGCTTGCCAGCATATGTCAATGCCATGTATTCTGCCTCAGTCAATGACAAAGCTACAGTACTTTGCCTTTTACTCATCCAACAAATAGAAGCACCAAATAGAGTGAATAAATACCCACTTGTAGAACGCCTACTATCAAGATCACCTCCCCAATCAGCGTCCACAAAACCTATCACATCTAGCTCATCCCTAGTTGCCATGCCCCCATAACATAATGCTAAACCAGAGGTTCCACACAGATATCTAAGAACCCTCTTTACAGCACTCCAATGCTCTTTGCCAAGATTTGACATAAATCGACTTAAAACTTCCACTGCTTGTGCAATATCAGGTTTCGTGCACACCACGACAAACATCAAACTACCCATAGCACTAGCATACGTCACATATGTCATTTCTTCAACATCTTCCTTAGACTTAGGGTATTGATTAGTAGACAATTTCACTTCCAAAGTCATAGGAATCTTCACAGGTTTGTAGTCTGCCATGTTAAATTTTTTCAACACCTCCTCAATGTACTTTCTCTACCCTAACCACAATTTACAACTCTGACAATCTCTTGTAATCTGCATACCCAAAATAAAATTTGTAGCTCCAAGATCATGTCAAATTGTGCAGCCAACAAACCCTTCACAGAATGTATCAACTCTTTGCTATTCCTTATCAACAACATATCATCTATATATAAGGTTAAAATAACAAAGACATTTTCTAACCTTTTTACACACACACAGAGTGATCCACATTGTTGTGGCTAAAACCATGCTGAAGAACATAAGAGTCAAACTTTTGGTACCGCACCCTTGGTGATTGTTTAAGCCCATACAGAGACTTCCTCAACCTACACACCATGTCTTCCTTCCCTTTACATACAAACCCCTCAGGTTGCCTCATGTAAATTTCCTCCTCTAAATCTCCCTGTAAGAATGTTGTCTTTACATCAAGTTGCTCAATTTCAAGATTATACACAGAGACAATAGATAGAACATACCTGATTGATGTTAACTTAGCCACAAGAGAGAAAATCTCACCATAATCAACACCTTCAATCTACGAGAATCCCTTTGTAATGAGCTTTGCCTTATACTTTGCAATTGTTCCATCAGCTTGCAACTTTCTTTTGAACACCCACTTGCAACCAATTGCCTTCTTATCCTTAGGCAATTTACATAAAACCCATGTATTATTCTTGTACAATGACTGCATCTGTTCATTCATTACAAGCTCCCACAAATTTACATCTTCCATGGCTCTTACTTCATTTACATTCCTAGGTTCATGACCCGTCACATTCAAAGCATGCAATCCACTCGAGGCACTTAGAGAGGAACGAACTGGTGCCCTTCTAACTCTTGTAGATCTTCTCAAAGTTAGTGACACCACAACTTCATCATCGAAATCATCTTCTGAACCATCCACATAAATATCATTAGCCACACTATCATATTTATCTTCATGATCAGATTCTGTAAGCCCTAAATTTATCAGTCTCTACAACAACATTAGGAGTCACCTCCTCCTCTTGCTCTACTATAGTCACATCAAACTGAACTTTCTTTGACTGTTCAGGATCTTCAAGAGCTCCCACATGTTGTTTACCTCTCTAAAAATAACATCTTTGTTATAGATGATGCTTCCACTCATAGGATTCCACAACGTGTACCCCTTGATGCCATCGCCCCATAAACTTGCATTTCTCATATTTACTATCAAGCTTGCTTTTGTTCTCCTTTGGCACATGTACATATGCATCACAATAAAAAAACTGAATAAAGGACTGATTAAGCTTCTTAACATACAGAGCTTCATGTGTCGTCATGTCTTTAATAGAAGAGGTAGGAGACCGATTCTTCAAATAACAAGCCATTGTAGTAGCTTCAGCCCAAAATTCAGGCCCCAAATCTATCGTATTTAGCATAAACCTAGCCTTCTCTAAAAGTGACTGATTGAGACGTTCAGCCACTCCATTCTGCTGAGGCGTATAATGTGTAGTTTTTTGCCTTGCAATTCCATGTGTCGCACAAAACTGCTCGAACTTACCAAAGCAAAACTCACTGCCATTATTAGTTTGCAAAGCTTTAATCGTCCTGTCAAACTGATTCTCAACTAAAGCTTCAAATTCTCAAAATTTCTCAAAAGCTTCAAACTTGCTATGCATGAAATAAACCCAATAGTATCTAGAAAGATCATCAATGAAAGACACATAATACCTGGATTTACCAACATATTCCACTGGAATGGGCCCAAAAACGTCACTATGAGTTAAGTCCAGAATTTTTGTCTCTCTTTGGTTGAACTAATGAAGTTACTTTTGTTTCATGTTAACTCTCTTAGGGGGAGTTTTCTTTTTCCTTGTTTGTTAAATATGCTTAACTATTTATGGTTTTAGTGTCATATTTTCTTTTCATGATTTGTTTATGACACTCTTATTGTTGGTTGATATTTGTCTATCATTATGTGATGTTGGTTGTTTTTGTGAGATAGGTACATATTGATCTTTTGATCATTTTAGTGCTTTGTTCATAAGTTTGACAAAGGGGGAGATTGTTGATATTTTTTTCAAACTTATGTTATGGTGACACATTTTGCCATGTAGCATTTTCTCTTTGTTGTCTTGCCCATCAAGTTTATTTTGATTCATGATATTCTTGTGAGAGATAACTTTACATGTGTCACAATTTCTTTATGTGGTACTAAAAGGTTGTAAGGCTTTGTATGTGGTCAAGCAAGAAAGAGAAAATATATGTTTGTGGTCCAACAAAAAGTTGGAATTGTTTTTTTCCTCCAAGTGTTTAGCTTTGTTAGACTTATGCCTTTTCCATTTTTATTTCATGTTTGTTCATAGTGGATGTGTGCTTGCACACTTATGTCAGACAAATGCATGTTGCATTTCATTTCGCATTTTACTTCGTGTGTGTACACACCTTTCTACTGTGCTAACATCGCATGTCTGACTCATTTTTCATAAGTTGTGTTTTTATCCTTAACAGCTAAGATATTTTCTTTGCATCTTTTGTGCTATCATGAGGACCACTTATAGGTGTCTCAATATCCTTTAGTGGTCCAAGGAAAATCAACCTTTTCCCCTTTTTGGTTGTGGTCCCAAAAGATAGATGGATTCTTTTCCATTTTTGGACCAACATATGTCAGGTATTGTTTGCTGACTTGGCAAGAATTGGGGAGCACAAAATTGGTCTATATCTTCTTCATTCTTGCTCATTTGTGAACTAACCTTTATGTTTGTTTTTGCCTTGTGCTTTGAAACTTTCAGAGAGTTTTTTTCGTAAAGGTTCCCCATATGTTTTTGTACTAAACAATTATCATCTTTCATCTTTGTTGAGCTAAAAGGAAGTTCATCTTCTTCCTTGTTTGTTTTTCTTTTTGAACCTGAATATCTATTTCATTAGTCCTCTAGCTTTTCAGAGAGTTGTTCTTGGTTAGGTTCTTTTATATGGGTTTGTGCTAAGAACTTTCTTGTTTATCTTCATTGTTGAATGGCGGCTGGAACGTGATTCCTTTGTTGATGCTAGAGAATGTCTTCAGTGACTGAAGCTTGGGTGGAGCTCAAGCATTGTCAGGAGTGATCATGGTGTGGAGTGATCCTAGAAGCGACGAAGCATTAGAGATTCAGAGGGTGGTGTACATTTAGTGTAACATAGAACAGGGAGTTCTCTTTGCTGTAGCTAAAATCAACTCTGAGTGATATCTTGTAATGTTGTTGTTATAATGGATTAGCTTCGATATGGATGAGGTCCCATGGATGTAGGCTAAGAGTGGTTTTAGCCGAACTATGTATATGCTTGTGTGCTTTATCTTTACTGCTTGTGTTTGATGTGGTTAAAAATTGGAAATCTCTTAAACAACTTGGTAATACTTCCACTGCACATCATAACCATTAATCAACTTGGTAAAATCTTCCGCTGCACTTTAAAAATGGGTAATTTAACACCGAAGTGTGTTAGTCAATCCCCAACTGAATCAATAATATTTAGTTCGTTGGTGGTTTAGCTGTACCTGATTAGCTTGTGTATATCCCCCCCAAATATTTTTCGGAGTTATTTCTGCAATATATACAAGTAACTGTGTTGAAAAAGTAATGCAAGGCTGTCATACACCTTACATGTGAATTAAGGTACTACTAGATTATTGTTAATAACACTTACCACAAAAGCAATAATTCCAGCTCCAATCCTTATTGAAAATCTTCCAAGATCAAGCAACCAAGCAACCTTTTAACAAGTAATGAATAACATTGTTGATGCGTGATTTTGACACCAATGACCCGCACGTGTAAAGTGCTAAGAAAGTTTTAGAAATTACACGTGAATGACTATGAGAGAGCTAATCAATGTAATTGAATGCAAAGACTGAATAACAAATGAGAAATGATTTTTAAAGTGGTTGGGATGCTTAAAGCGATTCCTACGTCCACTATCTCTTTTATATATGAGAGATTACAAGAGGTCGGGTATAGTAAACAATGAGCAAAGGTACAGTAACTGAGTATTCAGAGAGAATATCAAGTCAATCTCTTTCTCGTAGGTTATCTTTGCTCTAGAAATAAGGATTACAATCAGAATCAAAATGAGGGTTCAGGATCAGAATCCCAAAAATGAGAGGGGGAGTCCTTTATTTTTAGTAGAAGAATTCAAGGTAATGATTACAAATCTGCAAGTAGGTAGGTGTCATGCAAGTCCTTCCTTGCCTTCCATTGGTTGATAACTTAAAAAATATCCTCAAATTATCTTGGGCTTGGCCAAGTGTGCTGTCCTTAGTCACTTATAGACAAAACTTGAATATGATAAGTTGATGATAGTCGTATTCATTTTGTCTTGGGGCAACGTGGCAGCTCCTGGATAGCGCAAAGTCTTCTTGAACTATGATTGGTGCTTGCTGATGTAAGCTTACATCAGCCCTGATTTTTTAGGCATAACAAGCATTAAACCTCATCAACATTAAAAAGAAACAAACAGAATTAATAGATAAATGAGATAGAAGCAGATACGTAGAGGAAGTTGAATCTGACATTGATCCATTTCACTAACTCAAAGTAAAAAAGAGCGAAGTGCTTATGTAAGACATAAAATAAAGCATAATTGTGACAAGGGAGAAAGGGACAGAGAAGAAACCTTTGAGAATGCTATTGCAAGCCAACCACCAATGCAGAGCAATTTGGATACCCACATTGTCTGCTTCATAAGAAGTTTATTAAACACAATTAAAAAAGATGAAAAAGTAGTCCAAGAGGAAACTTTTACTAGAAGTTCAGAGTGTAACAGGACAGCTTACAGCTCTTCGACTGATGAGATTAGCTATCATCCCATTCATTAATGAACCTATTATTCCTCCAACTGTTGTTAGTGAACCAAATACCAAATACTGCATAGTGAAAATAGAAGAGAGAAGAAATGATTAATTATATGGAGCAAAATATATATACCATTATAATGAATGAAAAGATTAACATAAGGTTGCCTCAATATGTATTGATAACTTGATATATGTGTATCTAGGCATGTGCATGTATGTGCTCAAGTTATGACTTTAGTATTGAAAGATATAGCCTACCACTGCCACAGAAAGGTGCAGGTCTTTCTTGATTCCAAATTCAGCAGGTGATGAATATCCGGGCTGAAAAATATAATTGATCTTGGATTTAGAATTTGTATGGGATTAGCCATACACTATTTTGTACAAGACCTTGTGAACATCCCATAAGTTTAATATAACAATTTTTCTTTTCTTAGAAAAAAAAGGTATATAATGCTCATTAACAAGAGCTCAAACTGAAGACCAAATAAGGATAGAAAAAAATATGTTGATGACCTGATGATGGTAGTACTTATAGTACATCCAAAAGAAAATGAACCACAGATGGTAACCAAAGTGCTAAGAACAACAACAGTAACTGAAGATTCACCATGTGGCATACCTGTACAACCATCAACATTAAAACTATTAGTAATAGCCTTTGTTTTAGGAACTGAGGACCTTGGTAATTGCCCCTCCTCCAAGCTTTCTCCCCGCGTGTCTTATTTTCTTGAAAGAAAAAGAAGCTTGTGACAGTAAAGGAATGAAATGACTTGGACAATGGCTAAACAACTCAAGAATGATAAAGATATTACTAAAAACAATATGCCTTGAAGAGAGCAATAAATGCATTCAACTTGTGAACAATAAGTATGAATAATGAATGCAAGAACAAGTGCAATAAATGATGTTCAACCAACAACAATGCAATGTAATAAAGAGTTGAGAGAAAGAGAGAGATGCTCATCAATTGAGAATGGTTCAGAGCTATATCCACAAGTCTCATACATCCACTTCTTCAAGGCAACCTCCTTGAAGTTTCAATAGAATCGGATTTCGTCCATACAATAGTTTTCACAAGGATTTTCGCCTCACACACATAGATTTATAGGATTGTACCTTGTTTTATAGGATTTCACCACCAAGGAAAAGATTTAAAGTTGTTTGTGATTGATTACCTCTACCAAGTAGGCTTATACACAAAATAAGAACAAATGATCTCTCAGAAGTTTACAAGATGAGTAGAAGCGAGAGTATTGATTTGGATCTTGAGCTCTAGGGATTATATTAGAATGTTTTTCTTATCTGTTCTCTGGAAAATAACCTAGGAGCATCAAACTTTTATAACCCAAAAAGAGATAGTCGTTGTAGCATTCAATGCAGTTCTGATAAAGTCTATAGAACCTAGAGGAACGGTCGTTCCATAATCCTGAATGGTTGTTTTTGATATAACGATCATATATTTTAGATCTGGGTTAACTGGAACAGTCATTCCACCTTGTCATATGATTGTGCAAGACCACTACACGATCATTCCATCACGCGAAACGATCATATCCAGATACTCTTCCAAATCTTTTTAAATTTCCAAAAGAGTGAACAACCTCTTGGAACGATGTTGTGTAAAACTTATTCAGATACAAATGGTCATTTCACCACAAGGAATGATCGTTCCAATATTGAACTTTGAGTTTTGACTTTGACCTTTGAGATTGAGTCAAGAGCGCGAAGTGTTTTGAATTTGAATTTTCTTGACTTTTGAACTTCAGCGCACGGTCGTGCAGGATAGTCATGCGAATGCAAGATGGTCATGCGAATGTAGTCTGGTCGTGCGAGTGCCACTTCAAATTGTAGAGTGTCGAAGGACCAAAAGGAACGATGTTGTGCAATGTTGCACGACAACTTTCTCTTAAGGAATGGTCTTGCCTTGATCACGCACAGTCGTACCTTGCTTATGCACGATTGAGCCACCTGTTAGACCTATTTTTGTTTGGTTATGACTTGAGTCATACCTTAGCATGTTATGATTAGTATTCAATCGACTTTTTAGATAGTTTTGACACATTTAAACATATGAGAGATCAACAATATATATAATATAGGTGTTTCCATAACATGTTTCCTTAAAGAGGCAAATGACGATGATATTGTAAATTGTTTCTTTGTCTTCCATTATATGAGGGCTCCTCCAAGCTTTGTACAGAAATCAGTGAGAGATTTCCTTGTCATTGGACATGTGGCCCAATCCGAATCACAGTATGCCATGACATCCAGATTCTCATCCCAAGGTAAAAGAAGTCTTATGCCAGGACAACCCTTCAAGTATTTAAGTACCTTCATTGCTGCATCCATGTGGGATTGCTTTGGCTTGTGCATGAACTTGCTGAGAATGTACATTGCATAGCTAATGTCTAGACATGTCACTATAAGACAGATCAGACGTCCCATAAGTCTTTGTAGTATGAAGGATCTTCGAGAAGTGGATCTTCTTCTAGTGATGATCTCCTTTTATCATGCTCTGGATAAGTAAGTTTGGTGTTTTGTTCCACATGAATGACACTTGGCTTGCATCCTGACAATAAAAAATCTGATATGAGTTCTAGAACATATTTTGGTTAACTAAGAGATATAATCCTGTCGGAGACCTTGCTGTTTGAATTCCTAGAAAATATTTTGGCTCTCCCAAGTCTTTTATACGAAAATGTTTGTTGAGATGCTCTTTTAAGGTCTTGATGGCTCCTTCATCATTTCTTGTAATTAGGATATCATTGACATAAATGACGGAAGCAATGAAGGATTTACCTCGATGCCAAGAGAAAATGGCATAATCATGCTTGGACTGAACAAAACCTATGCTTGTGAGTGCATCTATGAATTTTGCATTCCATTAGCGAGATGCTTGTTTCAGGCTATATAAAGATTTTTGCAGATGACATACCATATTCTCTCCCTGTTTGCGAATCACCAAAGGTAAATCCATGTAAATCTCCTCATGAAGATCTCCATGTAAAAAGACATTATGAACATCCATCTGGTGTAAAGACCAATCTTGAGTGGAAGCAACATAATGTAGAGCTTGAACAGTGACCTGCTTGGCAACAGGAGAAAAGGTCTCTTGATAATCAAACCCTTCACACTGTGTGAAACCCGCAACTAGATGGGTTTTGTAGCGTTCAATGGAACCATCAGCAAGATATTTGATCTTGTACACCCACTTGCATACGATTGGTTTCCGCTGAGCAGGACAAGACACTATATCCCAGGTATGATTATGTGCAGGTGCATTGAGTTTGTTAGCCATAGCTTGATGCCAATGACATTGTTGGATAGCTTCAGAGTAACTAGAAGGTTCTCTATGTTGTGGGTTTTCGCAAGTGTATGAAATCGTTCAAGTAATAAAGTGTATAAATACTGATATTGAACCCAAGGGAATTACTATTATCAATTACCAATTTAAACTATCCTATTACTGTTTGATCAATCCAAATTATAACAAGGAAAACCTAAATTAGAAGGAGTGACAATTGAAATTAAAAGAGAACAATTAAAATAAATCTTTGGGTTAAAACAAGATGACTAGACCTAGAGCATAAATTTCACACCAACTCTTATTCATATGTATTGATCACTTATGCTAATTTTATTAAGCTCTTCCTAAGGATCAAACTCCCTAAATTTCCAATAAATTTCTCTTGAACAATTATCGAATTAACTCCTAATTACTAATCCGAATTATCTCTAATCAGATTTAAGCAATTGGAGATCATTATGTTCTATGAAGTTTACCAGAACCTCACAAATCGCGGTAACCTATCTCTAATGTTCGCTCAACCTATGGTTTTACTACCGTAGACCAACTAGGTATCATCTCTCGATCTCAACCTAGTCCGTTGATCATTCAATTCTTGAGCTCTTAAGAATCGAAAACATTAAGCCTTATAGTAAAACTTAGGAAAAAAGTCTTAATAAAAATTAACATGCATAAATCAACACATAATCAAGAGATTGGGCTACATCTTAGTCCTAGAGAATAAATTTAGTTCATAACCAACATGAAAGAAACAATCATCTTTAGTGAAATAAGAAACATGAGTTCAAGAAAGAAATAAGAAGACTTCTCTATATTGCAAATCAAAAGCTCCAGAAATTCTGTCACTTTGATCTTCTCTTGCATTAGCCTCCTCTAATTCTCCCCAAATAATCTCCTCAAATAATGCTAAAAGACTTCTATTTATATCCCACAAGGGTTAGGGTTTTATTTTCCTTAATTCTATTTTGTTTAGGACTCTTAACCCTATTTTCCTAATAAAAAATGGATGAAAAATTCCTAACTATTGTAACTATGCCCTGGCACTGTGCTGTGGCGTCGTCGATTCTGGACAAAGTGTGTTGCGGCATAGTGATAACTCTTCTTTTTTAGTCCAAATCTCGCATCATTCCTTAGCACTCTAGAGATGATGATTTTTGAACATGATAAAGATGGAATCTAGAGATCTGTAACTATATAAAATGTAGCCCTTTGAATCAGCTTTCTAGTAGTCAAAGAATTGTATTAATCTGAGGTCTACAGCTTGAGATATTGTTGAAACACTGAGGCGTGCTCAAACTAGAGCATAATCTAAAATCTTCTCTTTACTTCAAAGCTCAATAACTTCTTCAATTCAACTTCGATTCTCACTTCGTTTGTTTCTACTCGTCACTCATTCTGTTGTTGACATGATTCTTCATACGAGTATAACATTTAGCCCTAAAAACCTAAAAAACACTCAAACACACCTGTGATCCCATAAAAGACAATTATGAAAATATTAATCACCTTTACCAAATTAGGCCATTTCTCGCCAACAATCCCCATAAACCACTAAGTAAATATGTATTTTCAAGCTCTTATCACTCTATTAGCAGATATTAGACTCATACAAATCCTATGGGCAAGAGAAAGACGGTCAAAACTGACATAATTGGATGTAGGATAAAGACTACCTGAAGGATTCGGAATAGTTGGACAAAAATAATCTACTGTCCGTACAAGTGGTCAAGTAGGACGAGAGGACTGTCTCTAAGGAATCAGCTCCAGAGGCATATGAGGGGACCTTGTAGGAGATGGAGGTGACAGTTCACCACATTCAGAAGATTTTGCTAAAATTGTATCAGATTGAGGATCAGTAGTGATTGGTGAAGGACTAGAGTCTATTGGTTATGTATTGGTGTTAGTGATAGGGAGCATGATGAAATGAGGAGAGACTAATAAATCATCATCCAGAAAATTAGGCAAATGCTAAGAGGGTGAACTTGAGTCTTCACTAATGTCTTTAAAGGGAAAATTGTCTTCATGAAAGATAACATCTCATGAAAGAAAGAGTTTGTTCTCAACTGGATCGTATAGGTGGCAACCCTTCTAGAGCATGTGACAACCCATAAAGATACATCGAGTGGCCCGAGGGCCAAATTTGTCATGTGGACCAACAATAGTTGAGTAACAAAGGTAGCCAAAAACACTAAGGTGGTTGATGTCAGGTGGTTTCCCAAACAGAATGTCATAAGGAGTCTTGACATTGAGTACTTGGGTTGGCATGCGATTGATCAGGTAATTAGCTATGACCACACATTCACCCCAAAAACCTACAAGTATATTGACTTGGTATTTTAAGGGCACGGGCTACTTCTAACATGTGACGGTGTTTTCGTTCAACTACCCTATTTTGTTGTGGATTATAGACGCAAGAACTCTCGTGGAGAATTGCAAGGGACAAAAACAAAGAGGAATCATGAAAATTTAAGAAATCTCAAGCATTATCAGTTTGAACATGTTGAATTGATATGTGAAATTGAGTTTTTACCATGAACAAAAAATTTCTAATATGGGTAAGTGTTTGAGTTTTGGATTGCATGAGGAAGACCCATGTCCCGTGAGAGAAATCATCTATAATGTTGAGGAAAAATCTAGATCCATCATGATTAGGGGTGTGATAAGGACCACAAATGTCAAGGTGGATCAAGGCAAACAAATGTGTAGCAGTAGTTGTGCTATTTGGAAAAGTAGCATGAGATTATTTTGCAAGAGGAAAAATTGGACACTGAGGTTGGGGAATTGAGGCACTGTGACCCAATCTTTGATGGAAAATAAACGAATTTAATTAATATTTGGATTACAATGAGAAGTTTTATTAGTAATACAAGAAGATGATGTTTGAAATTCCTTAAAAAAAATTATCAATTGTCCAGTAGTACAAACCATGATGGACCTTACCCAAGCCTATCACTTTCCCAGTTAAAGGATCTTGAAATTCACACATAGTAGGAAGGAATTTTAATATGCAATTGTTATCTGTGAAAATTTTGGATACGAAAATAAGTTTGAAATGAAAATTGGGAACAAACAAAACATTTTTAAGCACAAAGTTTTTTGTTAGGTGGACGGCTCCTATGTGGGTGGCTGGTGTAATATTTCTATTTGGCATACGTACGGAGGTAGATGACTTAGTGTGCATATGACTATATAAAAAAAAAAAAAAAAAAATTGGGATTGCAAATAATGTGGTCATTAGCCCCTGAATCACTTAATCAAATATCATATTTAATAAAATTTAGATAGAAAGATGTACTTGATAAGATGTTGTATTTGCTTGTGGGATACGATTCAACATTTGGAGTAGCTGATTGCATTGTTTAGTGTTGATCATGGGTGTTGAGATCTCTGGTTTAATTAATCTGAGTACGTACCTATGTGTTTTGCAGGTGAAGAAAAAATTGGAGGCTTCAGTGGACTAATAAGCAAAAGCTTAGTTATGCACCAAGATAATAGTAAGTATTGAAAATGATTCAATATGCACCAGGAAAATTCCTAGGAAACTAGAAGGGCCACAAATGGTCCCACTTAAAACCCAGTCTCCTTAGATATTTATCATCTTGTTGACAGAATTTTCATAGACATACATATAACCATATAAATAACTACTCATTGTCCTAAACTTGGAGATGTGAAATCATGATAAATCTAACCAAGTATCTATTTGAATTGCAGGGACACAAGAGAGGCTAGATGAGTGCTATGCTAACCGAGTATCTGTTTGTGTTTGCAGGGACAAAAAAGAAAGGCTAGACAAGCTTTAGAGTAGCAGAAACTAGATCATATTGATTGCTTTGATACCATGTCAGATGTTGAAGGCAAGGCAAGGAAAGCAGAGATAAGCTGCCAAAGAGAATGCCAAAAAGAAAGAAAAGAGATGCAGAAATATTTTTTGCCTATTGTATTGATATGTTTACTTCACTTGTACATTGCTGAATTTATACAAAAAGTGTAACAATAGAAATGGTAATACATTAATATAATTACAAGAAATCAAGGACGATTGATATGAAATCAGGGATGATTGATTACATAATTTAAGCCATGATTGATGAAATGGATTACCTGAGATTAAGCCATAATCCTAGCATTCCATATTTCATCAAGATCCATTTGTGGGAGTTGAAGTGTAGTATGCTTAGTTATTCGTGAAAATATGAAAAATTATAATTGTGTTTATGATTAGAACACTGGTATGGAACAGATGTTTGTGTGGTAACCATAAATAATTGATTGATTTTGGTCACAAAACAGAGAAATGGTCCTTGTACTCACAAATGGCAAAGCAGTAGACAGTAAAGTAATCTATTAAAAATGTTGTCTCCTTGTTCAGCAGTAAGACAAAAATTGAGCAATAATTGTTCAAAATGTACAAATAGACCGGAATTGCATTGTATGCTTTCTCTATAGGTAGGATATTCGTTGCCTGCTTAGTTGGGAATCATGGAGGATCTGGGCCTCTCAATGACAGCAATAATTATTTATGCTCTGTATCATTACCCCTTATATGTTGCAAGCAAACCAGTTTGTCAACTAAACTTTATACTGATTAAATGTTCAACCTAAATGGCATAATGCATATTTTCTCTGTCCAGTACACTGTTTTTGGTTCGGTAATGAGAATTGGAGGACTGGTTGGTTCATTAGTAAATGGGAAAATAGCCGATCTCATTGGTAGGAGAAGAGTAAGTTTTCTATTTTCTTTTTCTTTTTCTTGTTACCTTTTGAACATTAGTACCCTAGCTTGGTCTAATATGAACTTTAACACTATGTCACATCCCACATGGCCTACCAAATAAGCCTGAGAGACTTGGGATGTAAACCCACCCAGGTTTGGGTCCAAAGCAGACAATTTCTACTTGAACCTGGGATTTGACACTAATATTATTAACTTTTCAAACAATTTTATACTAATTTGGTGATCTTATGAGATAGGCACTCTGGTTAGCAAATTTTTTCTTCATCATTGGTTGGCTGGCTATAGCGTTTGCTAAGGTTTCTTGTTTAGACATATTTTCATGTTCCCAACAATTTATACAACAGTTTAAAATACAACTTAAAGAATTCGAATATTTGTTTGATCTCTTGATGGGTTTGATCAATTAAATGGTTGTTCAAGGATGTCTGGTCCCTGGATATTTGTTAAGCATCATTGGAAATTGGAATTGGCCTCATTGGTTATGTGGTAATAGTAATAAATGCTGCATTTTATAGTTTATTAATTTATATAAATAATTGAGTCTTGAGACAATTTTTGCACGCTTGTTTTAAATAGACACCTATAGATGTTGCAGAATTTACTACTAAGAATATTCGGGGTGCACAAACATCAGCTAATTTGATAAGATCTTTGCATTTTAGTATTAGATTGAGATGTTGAGTATAGCCCTAACTCATTGATTATTGTTGATGCATGATTTTGACACCAACAACCTTGCACGTGCAAAGTGTTAAGAAGGCCTTATAAATTACACATGATTAATATGGAATTTGGGTTAAGATCACAGTAGCATGTAAAGACTTAATAATAAATGAGACAGTGAGAATTTTATAGTGGTTCAGATGCTTAAGTGATTCTTATATCCACTGTTTTCTTTTATGCAAGTGTTCTTGGTTATTAGCCGAGTTACAAGGGGTCGCGAACAGTGAACAAAATTACAAGGGCTTGGTATTCAGAGAGAATATTAAGCCAGTCCATTTCCCATAGGTTGTCTTTGCTATTTGTTTTTTATGAAAGTCAGAGATCCCAATTTTGTGAGGGGGAGTCCTCTATATATAGCCACTGAGTTCAAGGTAATGCTTATAAGTCTTCAAGTGGGTAGGTGCCGTGAAAGTCCTTCCTTGCATCCTATTGGCTGATAACTTAGGAAATATGCTTAAATTATATGGGGCTTGGACATGTGTGCAGACGTCATTCACTCACAGACAAAACTTGAGCTTGCTGGGTTGATGATAACCGTATTCTCTTTGTCTTGGAGCAACGTGGCAAATTCTAGACGATTCAAAGCCTTCTTGAACTCTGATTGGTGCTTGCTGATATAAGCTTTTGTCAGCCCTGATTTTTTAGGCATAACAATTATGCACAAATATTGTTAAGTTTACAGTTGATGCTTACTTGTGGAATATCATTATTGATTTTTCTTGGAACTGTCATATCCTAGCGCGTCCTAGCTCTAATTGGTAATTTCTTCTTGCCCTTTGTGAACTATTTGATTTAGCTACTACACGAACATTATTAAGCAATAGATTGTTTAAAATTTTTAGTTGTTGTTCCATGCTTAGTGCAACTATTTGGTATTTTCTTCATTCCAGAATCCCCTAGAACTTTGATCAGTTATGTAATCGCCATTGCCAATGCCACCAACACTATGAGTTGGTTCAAGAATTGAAGAGCATGGTAGTAGTCCTTCCAAGCACTGTCTCCCCGTGTCCTGTTTCCTGTAAGAAGATAAAAGAGTATCACAAGTGAGTACAGATTAACACTAACAGATGGTGGATTCTTTGTTTCATATTAGACTTGTGGACATTTAAGCGAGTAAGATTCTTTGCTTTTTAAACCATACCGTACAGTCTTTATTGAAGGAGAAAGTGACCCTCATTACTGACTGGTGTAAACCCCACAGCGATCCAAGGGTAAAATAGTCTTTTCCTTTTTATGTGTTAAGTTAACTACCATGCACATGCCTTAGGGGTAAAGTGGTAAATAATATTGATATTTTGTTGGCTTGACAAGATAAAGATGATGAAGGATTAAGGAGTAATTAATAGACAATTTTTTAGGGCAAAAAGGGAAATAATGTTATAGGACATTAAATGAAAAGACAAATGTCAAATGAATAATTTTAGCAAAACAAAAGAAAAAAAAAAAAAAAAAAAAGATATTAGGTGGTAAAAGTCGGCCAACATGTCTTCACCACTTTTTTTCTTTTCTAAGTTTTCTACAAGCTTCCATTTCTTCACTTCTCCATTAAAGTTTCAAGTCTCTTAGTTGCAATCTCTCAAGTGTCTTATATTCTCCCCTTATTAAGGAATTAGGAGGTAAAGTTCAACTCCTTATCTTATATAAATATTGTGTATTTCAAGTTATTGAAGTTTCCTATAATTTGTGTTAGGTAAGGGTCAATTGGAGATAAGGAGGAGGAAATTTGCAAAGGAGTGTGGTTTCTTGACATAAGGTAAGGGAAACCTCCCTTAATAGGAAATAAAAAAAACGGTTTCTAGGTTCAATATAGGGAACCTTAATTCTTGTCACACCATAGCAATTGAGTTTGGTTGTGCTATAATTGATGGATTTATATGTGAATTGGAAAAACAATGAAGTTGATGACAATCAATGGAATTAGTTGTGACATGAGTTTTTAACATATTACAGGGAGGTTATTATGGTTTAACATGTTTTCATAGGGGAGAATGGTTAGGAAAGGTTAGGGAGTAAGTGGAGGTAAATAGGTAAGGAAAAGCCCTAAAATAGGCATGTTACCATGGTTGCCCTGTCACAGCGTAACTTATAAGTGATTTGGGCATATTAACGATTGAACTGGGTTGAGACCTTAAATAAAAGTTGTAGCCCTGTCTCTAAGCTTTAAAACGAGACCAGGATCATATCAATCCGATGTGTGTAATCAGTTATGCCTTTTTGAATCTGACCTGTGCAGAATGATTGATTCACGTATGGAAATGAGGTTAAAGGGTTTTGAAGTATGTTTGAATGAGTGATCTTTATGATTATTTAGTGATTGTAGAGCTATATAGTTGATGTAATGAATGACCATGGAGGTTATGTGTAATAGTTTTATTACCTAATATGAGCTTGTGTATGTATAAACAAGCCTAAGTATGATATGTTTATGAATATCTTATGCATCCACAAAATGGCCATGATGAAATGATAGTTTCAATATGGAAAGTGATTGTTTTTTTTTAGAAATAAAGCATGTCAAGCATATATGATGAAAAAGTGGGACTTGATCCAAGTTTGAGCAAAATACTCCAAGGTACATAGAAATGCATTTTTGTGAAGGAAAATGATTTGTAAATGTTATGGAAAATGTGGCATGTTATGGGGAACTGAGCTCACTCATGCACAGTCTAGAACGAAAGAAATGAACAGTCCATAGCGTGCATGAACTGGGGAATGTGTTATAAGTTAAGGTAGTATTGGCCAAAGGTTCGTAATCCAGCCTCAGCTAGTCCGATCGGTAAACAGTAAAAGGTTTTCAAAGAAAAAGTATTTATCATGCATGACATTGATGTGCATATTCATGAACATTAAAGGAAAGCATTGCATGAATTAGATTATGCTTATGATATGACTTGAATATGTGTGTATATTACTTTTATATTATACGTTTGTTTCATGTACAAGTAAATAAGATGTCCTAAGTTTAAGAATGTTACATAGGGTTAAATGACGATACCCTTACTGAGTGATAGCACTCATCTCCCTAGTTTCTATGTTTGCAGGTAATGGTTAAAGGGTAACGGCGAGTGGCGGTCAAGGCGGCGTGGGGCATGATGTTTTGTCTAACAAAATTTGATGTTATTAAAGGATGTTACTTTGAATTTAATGTAAATAGTTTAATGTTATAATCTAAGTTTTATGAAATAGTAAATATGTTTGCTTATAAATGATGGGAGATATTTTAATTTGCTTCCGCTATTAAAACAATTGATGTTGTTGTTTCTTTAACCATATTTTTCATATATAGTCATGTCTTTATAGGTTGATAAGAAAGTAATATAAATGAGGAGAAGTTTTTATTTATTTATTTTCATATAGTACATGTTTGTAACCAGGATTTACGTTTTAAAATACACAACCTTCCAGGCGTGAATTCTCTAATTTTCCATCCTAATGGAATACTTAGAGGGTACCCGGCTAGAGGGGATTGTTACACTGGTGTGGACCTTTTTAAAGAGGAAAAAGTTTTACACATATCAAATCTTTTCGTAACAGAGAGATTTGAGTGCATTTTTTTTTTTCAATTACAAAGATCCGTATATCAGAGAGGATTTTATAATTCTATAAGGATGTTTTGATATATTTTTGTCAAAATTTTCAAAAAATAATGGGTTAGTTGATGGTGTATGAAATTACCCTTTCTGAAAAATTATCAGTAAGTCTTCAACAGTACTAAATAGTATTTTTTACAGTACAGTTACAATACGCATTAACCCTAGATGGATGTAGTGGCCATTTGATTAGGGTATTTTTGATGTTTCAATATCTTCAAGCTTTGTCAATGGCTGAAAAATGAATAATTGACAAAGATTTTTTGATATGTCGCATTATTAGATAACTAATTTAACCCTCTCAGTGGCTATTTATAACATTTTACTTAGGAATATGTATGCAACTACCATCAATTTCTGGATCTTCGTAAGAGTTAGGATTTCCCCAAAAGAGGTCTAATCAATAAGGGCTTATGCCCCTTTGAAAATTACAAAGTAGACACTGTATCCCAATCTCACCAAAGCCTACTTTCCAAACTTACTGTCCAACTCCTTAAATGTAAAATATATATATATATAATTGGTTGAATAGGGACAAGGAAGCTTGTATTTCTATTTATACAAGTGATATTTGTGAAACAGTTCATATGCAATATGAGTATCATGTGATCTGAGACTCACACAAGCTAAGATATGCAATCTGAGAATCATATGAGCTAATATATGCGATCGAGCATGCGGCTTCAGATTGCAACTAATGCAATATGAAAGAAGTTTGTTATTGGGCTGAAAGCAATGTTGATTATGTCGGCTGTTTTGGTAAATACAAACTAATGCAGTGGGATTTTGGAAACTAAAATAGTTAGGTTGTGTAAGATAAAATTGTATGGTGTTGTTGTAATGTTAAGTAAATATTTTGCAACATTAGGTCTAATAGTTGATGTAAAACTGTATAAATTGAAGTTAAAGTAATGAAATCAGTGTGAGAAAACACATGTCTTTAGAAAAAAATTTCCTTTGTGTTAAATCTTCTTCTTTCCTTGACATTATAGCTTGAAAAACGAACATCTAGTATCAGAGCTTTATAAGATCCTACAGGACCGTAAAGTGAAAAACAATTAAAAGTTTAGTTTAGCTTCTCTCATAAAATCTTCAAGAACTCAATAAGTTCTCTTTTCATGGCTTCCAACAAGTGTGTCCCCCTCTTCCTGCTTTTAATGGCAAACAATACACATTTGGGTTTTTAAAATGAAAGCTTATCTAAGGGGATATGGCCTATGGCAGTATGTGCAAGAAGAGAGACAAACACCTCACTGGGATTGAATCCCACATTAAATCAACTCAAAATGCACGAAGAAGAGACTGCCAAAGCTCCAAGAGCCTTGTCGATTATTCACTCAACTATGTCAAACTTAGTATTACAAGGATAAGGCATGTGAAACTCCAAAAGAAGGTGGGATAAGCTAAAGGAGGGATTGGTGGAAGTAACAAACAAGGAATATGCAAGTGTTGAACTTGAGAAAAGAGTTTGAAGTGTTGAAGATGTAGGAAACAGAGTCTGTTAAGGAGTATGCAGACATACTTATGAATGTTGTCAACAAAATCAAACTACACGGTGAGGAGCTGACAGATGTAAGAATAGTTGAGAAAGTGCTTACAAGTAACTGAAAGGTTTGAGTCCAAGATTTCATCTCTTGAAGACTCAAGAGACATGTCATAGATCTCTCTTTTAGAGATTGTCCATGCCTTACTAGCTCAAGAACAAAGAAGACTGCTGAGAGCATGAAGACAGTAGTGAGGGAGTTCTAGTAATGATTCATGAACGGAAATCCTTTTAGAGTTGAAACAAAAGCACGCTGGAGAAAAGAAGGGAAAGGAGAAGAGTAATACCAAGGAGGAAGAAATGGTGGTAGGAAGGGATATCACCATGTCTACACAAAGAGAGGAACCACACTGAAAATTTGCTGGTTCAGACCTAGAATAAATGCAGGTCATATAAAAATTTTGTCATATAGAAAAAGTTGTAGAACAAGAACAACAGCAAGGGGAGCAAGCTCAATTGGTTGAAAATCAACACCAAAATCAAGAATCTAAACACCTATTCGTGGCCTCTTGCATGTAGCAAGTTGTTGCACTGAAGCTTGGTCGATTAACAGTGGTTGTACAAATATATGACTCTAGATCCGAGTATTTTGTGGATTGGATCATTCATACCAATCTAAAGTGAAGATTGGAAATGGAGAACTTGTTGATGTCAAAGGAAGAGGAAATGTTGTTGTCCAGACTTCAACAGGTGCCAAAATATTCCAATGTCTATATGTTCCTGAAATCAGCCAAAGTTTGTTAAATGTAGGACAAATGTTAGAGAAAAATTATCTCACATTTTCAGGATATGTCTTGCATAATTTTAATAGTAGGTAGTGAATTAATGAAAGTAAGAATGATGGGTAAAAGCTTTCCAGTAAAATGGAAAGAGACAGATTTGAATGCTTACTCCATGGTTGTTGATGAGTCGTTGTGTGGCATAAAGATCTGGCCACTTAATTACAAGGACTCCAGGAGATGTATTGCAAAAGCTTAGTTCAAAACATGCCTGAGATTGAAGATTAAAAAGATGTATTTCATGCCTGCCAACTTGTAAGCAAAACAGGCTACTGCCCCAACAAGCCAAGCATGGAGAGCTACTGAAAAGTTGCAACTCATCACAACCAATGTGTGGACAATGAACACTTATTCTTTAAGTGGAAGCAGATATTTTGTTCTATTTATTGATGACTACTCAAGAATGTGCTGGATTTATTTCTTGAAACAAAGAGTGAATTGGCTAAGGTGTTTAATGAGTTCAAAGCGATGGTGGAGAATCAAACAGGTTCCAGCATTAAAACTATTAGAAGTGACAATGGAACTGAATACCTTCTAATAAGTTTGAAAAATTATGCATTGGAGCTAGAATTAAACATCAACTGACCAGTCACTCCAAACAAAATGGAGTGAGTTAAAAGAAAAATGGACTGATATGGAGATGGCAGATGCATGTTGTATGAAAAAAATCTGCCAAAATTATTTTGGGCAAAAGCTATGAATACAGCAGTTTACTTGCTGATAGACTTCAACCAAAGCTTTGAAGAATCAAACTCCATTTGAAGCATGGCATGGAGTAAACCAACTGTGAATCATCTCAAGGTATTTGGAAGTATATATTATCTCATATTCCAAACAGCAAGAGAAGCAAACTTGATGAGAAGGCTGAAATTAGAATCCGGATAGGGTATAGCAGCTCGACTAAAGCTTACAAAAATTCAATCCAAAACAAATAAGGTTTTGACAAGTAGGATGTCAAGGTAGATGAGTCTTCAACTTGGATGGGAAAGAAATGCAGCTGGATGATAAAAGACTGTAGCAGGGAAAAGAATTTTCTACAAACCAGATGATTTAAGGCAAATTCTGGTTTTGATCGAAAATTCAGTTAGAGGCACTCGGCTGTTGGCTGAGTGTATGAGACATGTAATGTAGCTATTTTAGACCCTACAAAATATATTGAAGTAGCAGAATTAGAAGAGTGGGTACTTGTTTGAAGGAGGAGTAAATATGATAGAGAAGAATGAAACTTGGAGCCCGGTGGATAGGCCATTGACATAAATATATCCCAGTCAAATGGATTTTCAAAACAAAGATGAATTGATGGATCAATCAACAAGCTCAAGGCCAGATTAGTGGCAAAGGGCTATGCACAACAGTGATGTTGATTTTTCAGATACATTTGCTCCAGTTGCAAGACATGACACAATAAGGCTATTGATATCTTTATAGCTCAAAAGAGGTGGAAGATTTTCCAATTAGATGTCAAGTCAGCTTTCTTGAATGGCTACTTGGAGAAGAAAATATGTGGAGCAACAGAAGGGTCTACAGGGGAGAGAATGAAATAAAGTGTACTTGTTGAAGAAGGCTTTACAGCTGAGAGAATGAAGATAATGTTCATGATTCTACTCTACCAGGCTTTAGGCTTAAGCTTGGTGTTTCTAGCAGAAATATCAAGGGGGAGTGTTAATCCAAGTGATATTTTGCTGAAACAGCGTATGGATCTAAGTCATGCAATCTGAGACTCAGTGAGCTAAGATATGCGATCTGAGACTCACGAGCTAAGATATGCGATCTGAGTCATGTGAGCTGTTAGGATATTCGTTAACACACTTTGGGGTTTAAGTACACATTTTAAGGTGCAGCGGAATATTACCAAGTGATTAAGCAATCCAATTTGAACACATCAAACATAGGTGCAGAAAGTAAAGAACACAACCATATACCTGGTTCGGTTAAATCCACTTTTAGCCTACATCCATGGGACCTTGTCCAGATCGAAGCAATCCCCTAAGTCAAAAACACATTATAAGATATAGTTCAAAGTGATCTAAATTACAGTAAAAAGAACCCTGTTCAACTTTACACTTAGCACTACACTATGAATCCTTAACGTGTAGCAACTCTTCGGATCTCTTTATGCTGGGAACACACCTGTGAACAGCTGTAAACCACCAAACTTCAAGTGTAAAACAACACCCAGCTCAACAAATGAACCACGTTTCAAGAGCCATCAAGTCAGTTTGATATGCTGAGGTTTTGGCACTAATGGAGAAAGAACCTGAACCTTTAAGAGAAATAATACTCTAAGAAATTCAGAGACAGAATGAAACAAGTGTCCAAAAAGGTTAGATCATTTACGCAAGAAGAAAAATAGGTAATGAAGAGTTTTTTACTTAGCAATGAAGTGTGACATCAGCCAACAAGGGGCTGACCCATTGTTTGTCCAAATAAGGAAAGTATTCCTTCTTTTGGTTTGGACCACAAAGCAAATCGGGAAAGGTTACTTTATTCCCTAGGACCACCTAAGCATTTTTGCGACATATGTAAAGAGGTCCTAAATAAGAGACAAAGATAAACAATATCTTTTCAACTTTATCAAACATGCAACTCATGTTGAGTTGCAAAAAATCTGAAGTGAGAGTGTAAACACAGACCATGTTGTACACACGCGAAACGAAACAAACCAAGACACAAGTCTGGCAAACAGTGTGCTAAGAATGGGTGCACACACACAATAGATGAAACAAGCCAAATAAGAGAATTGGCAAACAGTGTGCACACATAACTATTGTGCACACACATAACTCATAAGTTTAACAAAAATGAATACACACGAGCTTAGAAGTGCAGAGCTGAAGATTGCAGCTGAATGAGATCTGAAAGAAATGTATTTGGAGCAAAAATCAATGCTGATTATGTCAGTTGTTTTTGTTAACTACTACAACAATGCCACGGGATTTCAGGATTTTACATTAGATTAGGTTGTGTTAGATAAAATTGTGTGGTGCTGCTGTAATGTTAAGTAAATATCTCTGCAACATTAGGTCTAATAGTTGATGTAAACTTTTGTGTAATTGAAGTTAAAGTATAGAACAGTGTGAGAAAAACAACGACTCTTTAGAAAAACTTTCCTTTGTATTAATTATGTTCTTCTTTCTCAACATTCTTAGCCTGAAAAACCAACAATTTCTTCAATTGTTGTCCCTTAGTCTCCGCACTACTTTGCAACAAATAGCATTGATAAATCGCAAATGCCTGCAAATATGAAAAATGTTCCTGCAATTGTGTAAAAAATGTTATATATTAAAGAGTGGCATTCATAAGTAATAAATATGTTGAGAATGAAAGAGATAAAAGACAAGGGGTAGTCGGAAACAAGAAGAGCACAACAACTGAGTATACAAATTAGCTGTTCAGAATATAGCAAGACTGCAAGAAGTTTGGTTCAAATTAAGACTAACAGATAGGATTTTCTCTCATACTGTAGAAACTTATTGAAAGAAAGTGAGCACTCAATTATTTCTGGGATGGACCTCACCAAACAGGAAAAAATTTCTGACATGACGGGTGCACTTCCTATTACTTCAGATCAAAAAGCCTTCCATATTATATAATGATAAGATTTCTAACATTCTGGTACTTTATTTGCTGCAGCACCTGCTGATTCTGAAATTGTAAATGGGCGAACTAGAATTTGGATAGTGGAGAGCCAGAAGTTTTTTATGGGGGCACTGTTCTTTACTCGTCTAGGTGGGCTATTAATGATAGTTTGAAAAATGACCTAAAAATTGATCTGAATGTGTCGAGCAATTATTATCATGTTTGTTTCGTTTGTCAAATTTATGTAGGGAAGTGATTTTTAGTCCCCATCAAATGTTCCGTATCCCCCACTTTTAAATGTTTTATTTTTTATTTTTTATTGACCTAATTAAGTTTGAAATTTAGAAAAAAGTAGTAAAACAAAAACCCTAATAAGTTTAATGGGGAAAGACTTATAACAAAAAACCTAATTCAGTTTGAAATTGGAGAAAAGATTCATCACCTCCTGAATCTGGAATCATGGCAGACCTACCACGTTCGGTGGCAGCAGTAAGCTTTTTCTTTCACTTATAAAATCACTTCTTGAACTCATATATACGCATAGATGCACATGCACATCTTAATGTCTAAAAGAAATGTCTTAGCCTAATGTCAATTAAGACCACCATAGAATAAAGATAGGACATCAGACCTACCTTGTCCGAAAAGAATCTTAAATAATTATGAAAGGTTCAAGGAAAGGTTGATAGCATTTTACCATTATTCAGGGAATCATCAAGATAAATAGATGTATAATCTTTTCATTCTCTATTCATTTTACTTCTATACATACAGATTATAGATTTTGCCTCGTATAGTTGATCATTTCATCTTTCTTCTCTTTTTCATTATGCAGTATTCAGTATTCGGTACGCTAACAATAGTAGGTTTGTAATAAATGGGATATATGATAGATGATCATCGGTCGAAGAGCTATAAGTATTCTATACACTTTCTAGTTGACCATTTTACCTTTGTAATGTGTTCAATCAAATTCACATAAACAAGCTAGACAATGTGGGTTTTGGAATTATTCGCAAATATAGTACCTAAGATGGAAATAAATCACTTGGATCAAAGTTATAGGTCTTTTATTTAAACTACATCCTTTAGTGCTTCATTATTTTTTAATAGTTTCAGTAAATAAAGTATATATATAATGATTCGTTGGACGACTTTTCAAGTAGTGGTGGACTACTTTGAGGCATAAGAACTCGTACGAGTGGGAATTTATTCTGTATCCATTTTCTTTGGCTGGAATATGAACTTTTGACCCATCACTTTTGATATTTCCTTTATAATATTAAAACACCCGTTTTCACCAAGACATAACTAATTATCCTAGTGGATGAATTTATTTATTCTTAAAGTGCCCAGCTGGATCAATAATTAATAGCTGAGACAATTAGATTTCAGAATTCCACGTCTATCACAGTATCACCATGACAGAATGCCTTTATATCATAAATTAAATATGCTGAAAGAATCCATAATGGCATATTTATATAAACTCTGCACCACTGAAAGCATTTGAATCATTGTCTGATAAACTCATCGTTTGCATACTTTCACTGATAAGTTTTATTCCGTGATATTTTTATTGATTTCCATTCACCCCCTCTAGAAATATTTAGCCATACTTAGGTTTATATCTTATTGGTGAGAGAGGTGAGAGAGGGTCATTTCTGCTTGAATTTCTTCAAGGGTTCGCCCCTTTGTCTCTGGCAAGCTTTGCAACAAATAGAATAGTTAAACCCCAAATGCTTGAGAATATAAAAAAGGTTCCTGCAATTGATTATGTAGAAAGAATTAAGTTCATAGCCATAAAATTTATAGTGAAAGGGAAATAAAAGGTTGGGGGGACGGCGGTTAAGGTATACCTGTAGAGCTCCATTATCATAAAATTGAAGGAGTATGAAATAATCCACCCGGTTAAAAATAGGCAAAGTTGCAAGGCTTCCACCTGAGCCCTTTACATTTACAGGAAACCTGAAATGGAAAGTCATCGTCAATTTGGAATCTTACACAGAAACCATCTTTTAGTGCTGAAATTCGTTAATATTTCGGGAAAAAATATGAATGTGGAATAAAACTTGATTGAGTTTTATACTCAGACATATTACCGTAGGTAACCCTGCCATGCCCATCGAGAAAGTTACAGTATACAGCTGATTAAAAATTACAGCATCAATAAACACACTACCTAATATTGATATATTCTTTGCAAAAACCAACAATATAAAGATGAAGAATAGAAGGAATAACATTGTAATGTGTTACCATTATGCCAAGATAAACTAAATTGGAGTGATCTCTTTCCAATAGCCATGTTCCTGATCATTAAAACAAACATGATAAGGGACTTCATATAAAGTACAATAATCAGTTCGGCATAAATTTTAAGTTTTAAGAGAAACCTGCAAACAGAATGACAAGCCAATAAGAAGAAACTCAAGCAGTTTCCGGTGTTGGAAACCGTAAGAAGTGGTCTTCTTCCACATTATGTCAGGATAACAGAAGAACAACCGCAGGAATCTGCACAAAATTTTCAGTTGGTATATGAAAATGCTGAACGAAAATTGACCCTATTTACTTGCAATTTGTAAGAGTAAATACCTGGATATAGCGATAGAGATGGTCCCAATTGTACTTGAAAAACCTATAAAGATTCGTATTATTAATTGTTTAGACATGTTTATTAATTAAAGAATAAGCAACACTAAAAGGCTTTACTACTGGCATCTTCAAATATGGAACTGGCGTAAAATGAAATTCCAGTATTCCCACCCAAATTCTGTAGTGACAAAGCCCTACTCCGACCTAAACAAATCAAAGAATTAATTAACAGGTATAGAGTAGTCACAGTCACGAAAGGCAAACTTCCTCGACAAAAAGTTTATCTTTACATATATATTTTTTTTCTTTTTTTTTTTTCTTTTTTTTTTTTTTTTTTTATAACTCACTATAAGGGAATGTGCATATCTAGGTTGGAATAAGTTGAAGATTCGATCATTTGATTGCTGTGAAAGGCCTCTGGTTAAAGCTGCTCAGTAACAAAAAGTTAATATATTCATACTTACTAAACATGGGATATGCTAAGACTTGAAAAAATGAAAGAAGTGGAAGTTCACTTTGATGTTAGCTGCTTCTGAGAAATATCAGCATCCCTTCTCTAAGTTCTGCAGAGTAGCATCTAATTCTTTCTCTCGACCAGTCATCGCCTGCAGGCATGCAGTTCAATACATATTTAGCATTTTAAAAGATTTGCATATGATATATGCTTCAATGACTCTAATTTGTAGACACTATATAGAATAGGATCCACCAGCCATCTAGGGGATTCTGGAATGAAGAATATACCAAACACTTGCACCATGCATGGAATAATAGCTTAAATTTTAAACAATCTATGGTTAATATGTCTTTGTAAGTAGTAAATCAAATAGTTCATGAAAGGGCTATAAGAAATTACCAATTAGAGCCAGGGCGCGCCAAGAAACAACAGTTCCAAGAAAGAACATTAATGATATTCCACAAGTAAGCATCAACTTTTTATACTAACAATATTTGTGCATAATCAATGAGTTGGATAGACTCAATATCACAATCTAATAGTAAAATGCTAAGATCTTACCGTATTAGCTGATGTTAATGCTCCTCGAATATTCTTAGGAGTAATTTCTGAAACATATACAGGTGCCTGTTTTAAAACAAGAGTGCAAGAACTTTCTCATGACACAATAATGTTTATAAATTAGTCAACTATAAAATGCAGCAGTTATTACTATTACCAGATAAGCCATGAGGCCAGTTCCAATTCCCAGTGATGCTCTTCCAAGATCCAAGAACCAGACATCCTTGAAACAATCATTTAATTGATGAAACCCATCAAGAGAACAAACAACAATTGGAATTCTAAGTTGTATATGAAAATGTTGAATAAATTATGAGGAAAGTGAAAATATGTCTAAACAAGAAACCTTGGCAAAAGCTATAGCCAACCACCCCATGATGAAGAAAAAATCTGCAAACCAGAGAGCCTGTTTCATAAGACCACCAAATTAGTTGAAAATTAGTCGAAAAGTTAATCAGTTGAGAAGGAAAACTTACTTTTCTCCGACCAATGAGATCAGCTATTTTCCCATTTATTAATGAACCTCCCAGTCCACCAATTGTTATCACTGAACCAAAAACCGAGAACTGGACAGAGACAAAAGTAGATCATGTAATTTTGGTTGAACATTTAATCAGCATAAAATCTAGTTAACAAACTGGTTTGCTCACAACACATAAGAGGTAATGATAGAGGACACAATTACTTACTGCTGCCACTGAGAGGCCCAGGTCCTCCCTGATTCCCGATTCAGCAGGCGACGAGTATCCTGCCTGCGAAACAAGAAGAAATTTCCATACCAGCCATTCAAACCTCAAATTACATCAATGCCTAATAGAGAAAAGATACAGTACTTACACAGCAGCCAAAAACGAAGAAACCGCATATGGCAATGAAGGTGCTGAACAAAACAGTAGGAGTAGCGGAAGAAGCGCTTTGATATACATTTAATTCACTGCCATCACCAATGCCTCCATTTGGTTTAAGAATTGAAGAACCTGGTAACAGTCCTTCCTCCAAGCTCTGTCTCACCATATTGTGCTTTCTTGAAAGAAAGAAATGGAGATTGAAATTTGTTGACTATCCAGTAGGATTTTCGAAGTGACTAACAGAACAGTATTCTATTTTGTACATTTTGAACTGTTACTTTACTGTCTACCAGTTAGTTTTTCCTAATCATAACCACACTTATAACTTCTCACATTTTCTTGGGCCAAGGGCAGAATTGGACTCCTACTTGAAGAAACTCTTCTGGTAAACATGTGATAATTAAGCATACCAACCTCAACTCCCCCTCCCACGAGCAGCTCTTCAAACTTTCAAGTGAAGAAGATGTTGACCCAGAACTAGTGTTGACTCAGACGGATAACAAAATTATTATAATATAAATGACAAAGAATTTATGTTTATATTATAACAAAAAAAAAATGATGTCACCATTAAATTAAGGTGAGTCGTAGCACTAGTACCACAGACTTTTTCTCTATATTAACGTGAAATAACTGTCCCAAAAGTGTTTTATATATTGAATACTTGATACCCATCTGAAGTTCCAAAAAAATGACTCCATCTACCAGTCTCACCTAACTTTGTTTCCAAAATCACATGTCCAACCCTTTACAGGTACTTAACTCTTGACACTTTGTTTCAAGGAAAATGATCCCAATTAAAAAAATAAAATAAATAAAATAAAATCCATATTAGAGAATGACTATACAAATTTATGGACGTTTATTAGGAGTCCCTGAAGTATCTGTATATATGTTATTGATGAAAGAGGGTCATTGATGCTTTGTATTTCATCAAGTGTTCGCCCCTTAGTCTCTGGCACAAGCTTTGCAACAATAGAATAGTCAAACACCAAATGGTTGAGAATAGAGAAAGTAGAGATGTCAAGGTAGATGAGTCTTCAACTTGGAATTGGGAAAGAAATGCAGTGAAGATGATAAAAGACTGTAGCAGGAAAAGAATTTTCTACAACCAAGATGATTTTAAGGCAAATTCTGGTTTTGATCCTGAAAATTCAGTTAGAGGCACTCGGCTGTTGGCTGATGTTGATGAGAAGTAATGTAGCTATTTTAGACCCTACAAACTATGAAGTAGCAGAATTAGAAGAGTGGGTTTGTTATGAAGGAGGAGATAAATATGATAGAGAAGAATGAAACTTGGAGCCGGTGGATAGGCCTATGACATAAATATATCCAGTCAAATGGATTTCAAAACAAAGATGAATCATGATGGATCAATACAACAAGCTCAAGGCCAGATTAGTGGCAAAGGGCTATGCACAACAGTATGAGTTGATTTTTCAGATACATTTGCTCAGTTGCAAGACATGACACAATAAGGCTATTGATATCTTTAATAGCTCAAAAGAGTGGAGATTTTCCAATTAGATGTCAAGTCAGCTTTCTTGAATGGCTACTTGGATGAAGAAATATATGTGGAGCAACCAGAAGGTTCTACGGTGAAGAGAATGAAGATAAAGTGTACTTGTTGAAGAAGGCTTTACAGCTGAAGAGAATGAAGATAATGTTCATTGATTCTACTTACCAGGCTTTAGGCTTAAGCTTGGTGTTTCTAGCAGAAATATCAAGGGGGAGTGTTAATCCAAGTGATATTTTGCTGAAACAGTTCGTATGCGATCTAAGTCATGCAATCTTGAGACTCATGTGAGCTAAGATATGCGATCTGAGACTCATAAGAGCTAAGATATGCGATCTGAGTCATGTGAGCTGTTGGATATTCGTTAAAACACTTTGGGGTTTAGTACACATTTTAAGGTGCAGGGATATTACCAAGTTGATTAAGCAATTCCAATTTGAACACATCAAAATAGGGGCAGAAAGTAAAGAACACAACCATATACATGGTTCGGTTAAATCCACTTTTAGCCTACATCCATGGGACCTTGTCCAGATCGAAGCAATCCACTAAGTCAAAAACACATTATAAGAATAGTTCAAAGTGATCTAAGTTACAGTAAAAAGAACTCCCTGTTCAACTTACACTTAGCACTACACTATGAATCCTTAACGGTGTACAACTTCTTCGGATTACTTTATGCTGGGAACACAACTGTGAACAGTTGTAAACCACCAAACTTCAAGTGCTAAACAACACACCCAGCATCAACAAATGAACACGTTCAAGAGCCATCAAGTCAATGTTTGATAGGCAGGTTTTGGCACTAATGGAGAAAGAAACTTGAACCTTTAAGAGAAATATACTCTAAGAAATTCAGAGTACAGAATGAAACAGTGTCCAAAAAGGTTAGATTCATTTACGCAAGAAGAAAAATAGGTAATGAAGAGTTTTTACTTAGCAATGAAGTGTGACATCAGCCAACAAGGGGCTGACCCATTGTTGTCCAAATAAGGAAAGTATTCCTCTTTTGGTTTGGAACACAAAGCAAATCGGAAAGGTTACTTATTCCTAGGACCACCTAAGCATTTTGCGACTATGTAAAGAGGTATAAATAAGAGACAAAGATAAACAATATCTTTTCAACTTTATCAACATGCAACTCATGTGGAGTTGCAAAAAATCTGAAGTGAGAGTGTAAACAGACCATTGTGTCACACGCGAAACGAAACAAACCAAGAACAAGTCTGGCAACAGTGGCACTAGAACTGGTGTGCACACACACAATAGATGAAAAAGCCAAATAAGAGAATTGGCAACCAGGTGCACACATAACTTTGTGCACACACATAACTCATAAGTTAACAAAAAGAATATCCACACGAGCTAGAAGTGCAGAGCTGAAGATTGGAGCGAATGAGATCTGAAAGAAATTTGTATTTGGAGCAAAAATCAATGCTGATTAGTCAGTTGTTTTGTTAACTACTACAAATAATGCCACGGGATTTCAGGATTACTACATTAGATTAGGTTGTGTTAGAAAAATTGTGTGGTGCTGCTGTAATGTTAATTAAATATCTCTGCAAACTAGGTCTAAAGTTGATGTAAAACTTTTGTGTAAATTGAAGTTAAAGTAATGAAATCAGTGGGAGAAACACACGACTCTTTAGAAAAACTTTCCTTTGTATTAATTATGTTCTTCTTCCTCAACATTCTTAGCCTGAAAAACCAACAATTTCTTCAATTGTTCGTCTTAGTCTCCGGCACATCTTTGCAACAAATAGCATTGATAAATCGCAATGCTGCAAATATGAAAAATGTTCTGCAATTGTGTGAAAAAATGTTATATATAAAGAGTGCATTCATAAGTAATAAATATGTTGAGAATGAAAGAGATAAAAGACAAGGGGGTAGTCGGAAACAAGAAGAGCACAACAACTGAGTATACAAATTAGCTGTTCAGAATATAGCAAGACTGCAAGAAGTTTGGTTCAAATTAAGACTAACAGATAGGATTTTTCTCTCCATACTGTAGAACCTTTATTGAAAGAAAGTGAGCACTCAATTATTTCTGGTATGGACCTCACCCAAACAGGAAAAAATTTCGACATGACGGGTGCACTTCCTATTACATTCAGATCAAAAAGCTTCCATATTTTATATAATGATAAGATTCTAACATTCTGGTACTTTATTTGCTGCAGCACCTGCTGATTCTGAAATTGTAAATGGCGAACTAGAATTTGGAGGTGGAGAGCCAGAAGTTTTTTATGGGGGCACTGTTCTTTTACTCGTCTAGGTAGGGCTATAATGATAGTTTGAAAAATGACCTAAAAATTGTCATCTGAATGTGTCGAGCAATTAATCAGTTTGTTTCGTTTGTCAAATTATGTAGGGAAGTGATTTTTAGTCCCCATCAAATTGTTCCGGTATCCCCCACTTTAAATGTTTTATTTTTTATTTTTTATTGACCTAATTAAGTTTGAAATTTAGAAAAAGTAGTATAAACAAAAACCCTAATTAAGTTTAAAATTGGGGAAAGACTTATAAACAAAAAACCTAATTCAGTTTGAAATGGGAGAAAAGATTCATCACCTCCTGAATCTGGAATCATGGCAGACCTACACCGTTCGGTGGCAGCAGTAAGCTTTTCTTTCACTTATAAAATCACTTCTTGAACTCAATATTACGAATGATGCAATGCACATCTGTAATGTCTAAAAGAAATGTCTTAGCCTAATGTCAATTAAGACCACCATAGAATAAAGATAGGACATCAGACACTACCTTGTCCGAAAAGAATCTTTAAATAATATGAAAGGTTCAAGGAAAGGTTGATAGCATTTTACCATTATTCAGGGAATCATCAAGATAAATAGATGTCATAATCTTTTCATTCTTATTCATTTACTCTATACATACAGATTATAGATTTTGCCTGTATAGTTGATCATTTCATCTTTTCTCTTCATTATGCAGTTTAGTATTCGGTACGCTAACAATAGTAGGTTTGTAATAAATGGGTATATGATAGATGATCTCATCGGTCGAAGAGCTATAAGTTATTCTATTAAACTTTCTAGTTGACCATTTTCACCTTGTAATGGTGTTCAATCAAATTCACATAAACAAGCTAGACAATGTGGGTTTTGGAATTATTCTGCAAATATAGTACCTAAGATGGAAATAAATCATCCTTGGATCAAAGTTATAGGTTTATTTTAAACTACATCTTAGTGCTTCATTATTTTTTAATAGTTTCAGTAAATAAATATATATATAATGATTTCGTTGGCAGACTTTTCAAGTAGTGGTGGGACTACTTTGAGGCCTAAGAACTCGTACGAGTGTGAATTATATTCTGTATCCATTTCTTTGGCTGGAATATGAACTTTTGACCCATCACTTTTGATATTTCCTTTATAATATTAAAAAACCCACTTGTTTCACCAAGACATAACTAATTATCCTAGTGGATGAATTTATTTATCTTTAAAGTGCCCAGCTGGACAATTAATTAATAGCTGAGACAATTTAGATTTCAGAATTCCGTCTATCACAGTATCACCATGACAGAATGCCTTTATATCATAAATTTAATATGCTGAAAGATCCCATAATGGTATTAATATAACTCTGCACCACTGAAAGCATTTGAATCATGTCTGATAAACTCATCGTTTGCTTTAACTTTCACTGATAAGTTTTATTCCGTGAATATTTTTATGATTTCCATTCACCCCCTCTAGAAATATTTAGCCATACTTAGGTTATATATTTATTGGTGAGAGAGGTGAGAGAGGGTCATTTCTGCTTGAATTTCTTCAAGGGTTCGCCCCTTTGGCTCTGGCACAAGCTTTGCAACAAATAGAATAGTTAAAACCCAAATGCTTGAGAATATAAAAAAGGTTCCTGCAATTGTGATGTATGAAAGAATTAATTAGTTCATATGCCATAAAATTTATAGTGAAAGGAGAAATAAAAGGTTGGGGGGACGGCGGTTAAGGTATACCTGTAGAGCCATTCCATCATAAAATTGAAGGAGTATGAAATAATCCACCGGTTAAAAAATAGGCAAAAGTTGCAAGGCTTCCACCTGAGCCTTTACATTTACAGGAAATACCTGAATGGAAAGTCATCAGTCAATTTGGAATCTTACACAGAAACCATCTTGTAGTGCTGAAATTCTGTTAATATTTTCGGGAAAAAATATGAATGGGAATAAAACTTGATTGAGTTTTATACCTCAGACATTATTACCGTAGGTAACCCTGCCATGCCCATCGAGAAAGTTACAGTATACAGCTGATTAAAAATTACAGCATCAATAAACACACTACCTAATATTGATATATTCTTTGCAAAAAAAACTAATATAAGATGAAGAATAGAAGGAATAACATTGTTTAATGTGTTACCATTATGCCAAGATAAACTAAAATTGGAGTGATCCTTTCCAATAGCCATGTTCCTGATCATTAAAACAAACATAGATAAGGGATCTTATATAAAGTACAATAATCAGTTCGGCATAAATTTTAAGTTTTAAGAGAAACCGCAAACAGAATGACAAGCCAATAAGGAAGAAACTCAAGCAGTTTCCGGTGTTGGAAACCGTAAGAAGTGGTTCTCTTCCACATTTATCTGTCAGGAAACAGATATGACAACAGCAGGAATCTGCACAAAATTTTCAGTTGGTATATGAAAATGCGAACGAAAATTGACTCCTATTACTTGCAATTTGTAAGAGTAAATTACCTGGATAATAGCGTAGAGATGGTCCAATTGTACTTGAAAAACCTAATAAGATTCGTATTATTAATTTTTTAGACATTGTTATTAATAAAGAATAAAGCAAAACTAAAAGGCTTTAACCTACTGGCACTTCAAATATGGAACTGGTAAAATGAAATTCCAGTATTCCCACCCAAATTGTAGTGACAAAAGCCTACTCCGACCTAAACAAATCAAAGAATTAATTAACAGGTATAGAGTAGTCACAGTCACCGAAAGGCAAACTTCTCGACAAAAAAGTTATATCTTTTACATATATATTTTTTTCTTTTTTTTTTTTTCTTTTTTTTTTTTTTTTTATAACTCACTATAAGGGAATGTGCTTCTAGGTTGGAATAAGTTGAAGATTCGATCATCTGATTGCTGCTGAAAGGCCTCTGTGTAAAGCTGCTCAGTAACAAAAAGTTAATATATTCATACTTACTAAACATGGGATATGCTAAGACTTGAAAAAATGAAAGAAGTGGAAGTTCACTTTGATGTTAGCTGCTTCTTGGAAATATCAGCATCCCTTCTCTAAGTTTCTGCAGAGTAGCATCTAATTTCTTCTCTGACCAGTCATCGCCTGCAGGCATGCAGTTCAATACATATTTAGCATTTTAAAAGATTTGCATATGATATATGCTCAATGACTCTAATTTGTTAGACAATATACGATAGGATCACCAGCCATCTAGGGGATTCTGGAATGAAGAATATACAAACACTTGCACCATGCATGGAATAATAGCTTAAATTTTAAACAATCTATGGGAATAATGTCTTTGTAGTAGCTAAATCAAATAGTTCATGAAAGGGCTATAAGAAATTACCAATTAGAGCCAGGCGCGCAAGAAACAACAGTTTCAAGAAAAGAACATTAATTGATATTCACAAGTAAGACAAACTGTATTAGGTCTAATAGTTGATGTAAAACTTTTGTATAAATTGAAGTTAAAGTAATGAAATCAGTGTGAGAAACACATGACTCTTTAGAAAAACTTTCCTTTATGTTAATTATCTTCTTCTTTCCTTGACATTCATAGCTTGAAAAACCAACATCTAGTATCAGAGCTTTATAAGATCCTACAAGACCTGTAAAGCGAAACGACAATTAGAAGTTTAGTTTAGCTTCTCTCATAAAAAATCTTCAAGAACTCATATTCAAGTCTCCTTTTCATGGCTTCCAACAATGTGTCCCTCCCTCTTCCTGCTTTTAATGGCAAACAATACACATTTGGGTTGTTAAAATGAAAGCTTATCTAAGGGGATATGGCCTATGGCAGTATGTGCAAGAAGAGAGACAACCACCTCAACTGGGATTGAATCCCACATTAAATCAACTCAAAATGCACGAAGAAGAGACTGCCAAAGCTCCAAGAGCCTTGTCGATTATTCACTCAACTATCTCAAACTTAGTATTTACAAGGATAATGGCATGTGAAACTCCAAAAGAAGGTTGGGATAAGCTAAAGGAGGAGTATGGTAGAAGTAACAAAACAAGGAATATGCAAGTGTTGAACTTGAGAAAAGAGTTTGAAGTGTTGAAGATGTAGGAAACAGAGTCTGTTAAGGAGTATGCAGACATACTTATGAATGTTGTCAACAAAATCAAACTACATGGTGAGGAGCTAACAAATGTAAGAATAGTTGAGAAAGTGCTTACAAGTATACCTGAAAGGTTTGAGTCCAAGATTTCATCTCTTGAAGACTCAAGAGACATGTCATAGATCTCTCTTTTAGAGATTGTCCATGCCTTACTAGCTCAAGAACAAAGAAGACTGCTGAGACATGAAGACAGTAGTGAGGGAGTTCTAGTAATGAGTCATGAACGGAAATCCTTTCAGAGTGGAAACAAAAAGCATGTTGGAGAAAAGAAGGGAAAGGAGAAGAGTAATAACCAAGGAGGAAGAAATGGTGGTAGGAAGGGATATCCACCATGTCTTCACTACAAGAAGAGGAACCACACTGAAAAGTTCTGCTGTTTCAGACCTAGAATATAATGCAGGTCATATAAGCAATTTTTTCCATATAGAAAAAGTTTGTAAGAACAAGAACAACAGCAAGGGGAGCAAGCTCAATTGGTTGAAAATCAACACCAAAATCAAGAATCTAAACACCTATTCGTGGCCTCTTGTTATGTAGCAAGTTGTTGCACTGAAGCTTGGTCGATTAACAGTGGTTGTACAAATCATATGACTCTAGATCCGAGTAATTTTGTGGACTTGGATCATTCATACCAATCTAAAGTGAAGATTGGAAATGGAGAACTTGTTGATGTCAAAGGAAGAGGAAATGTTGTTGTCCAGACTTCAACAGGTGCCAAATATATTTCCAATGTCTTATATGTTCCTGAAATCAGCCAAAGTTTGTTAAATGTAGAACAAATGTTAGAGAAAAATTATTCTCTACATTTTCAGGATATGTCTTGCATAATTTTTAATAGTGATGGTAGTGAATTAATGAAAGTAAGAATGATGGGTAAAAGCTTTCCAGTAAAATGGAAAGAGACAGATTTGAATGCTTACTCCATGGTTGTTGATGAGTCTGTTGTGTGGCATAAAGATCTAGCCACTTTAATTACAATGGACTCAAGGAGATGTATTGCAAAAGCTTAGTTCAAAACATGCCTGAGATTGAAGATTAAAAAGATGTATTTCATGCCTGCCAACTTGTAAGCAAAACAGGCTACTGCTCCCAACAAGCCAAGCATGGAGAGCTACTGAAAAGTTGCAACTCATCCACACCAATGTGTGTGGACCAATGAACACTTATTCTTTAAGTGGAAGCAGATATTTTGTTCTATTTATTGATGACTACTCAAGAATGTGCTGGATTTATTTCTTGAAACAAAAGAGTGAATTGGCTAAGGTGTTTAATGAGTTCAAAGCAATGGTGGAGAATCAAACAGGTTCCAGCATTAAAACTATTAGAAGTGACAATGGAACTGAATACACTTCTAATAAGTTTGAAAAATTATGCATTGAAGCTAGAATTAAACATCAACTGACCAGTCACTCCATAACAAAATGGAGTGAGTTAAAAGAAAAATAGGACTGATATGGAGATGGCAAGATGCATGTTGTATGAAAAAAATCTGCCAAAATTATTTTGGGCAAAAGCTATGAATACAGCAGTTTACTTGCTGAATAGACTTTCAACCAAAGCTTTGAAGAATCAAACTCCATTTGAAGCATGGCATGGAGTAAACCAACTGTGAATCATCTCAAGGTATTTGGAAGTATATATTATTCTCATATTCCAAACAGCAAGAGAAGCAAACTTGATGAGAAGGCTGAAATTAGAATCCGGATAGGGTATAGCAGCTCGACTAAAGCTTACAAAATATTCAATCCAAAAACAAATAAGGTTTTGACAAGTAGAGATGTCAAGGTAGATGAGTCTTCAACCTGGAATTGGGAAAGAAATGCAGCTGAAGATGATAAAAGACTGTAGCACGGAAAAGAATTTTCTACAAACCAAGATGATTTTAAGGAAAATTCTGGTTTTGATCCTGAAAATTCAGTTAGAGGCACTCGGCTGTTGGCTGATGTGTATGAGAGATGTAATGTAGCTATTTTAGACCCTACAAACTATATTGAAGTAGCAAAATTAGAAGAGTGGGTAGTTGTTATGAAGGAGGAGATAAATATGATAGAGAAGAATGAAACTTGGAGCCCGGTGGATAGGCCTATTGACATAAATATTATCCCAGTCAAATGGATTTTCAAAACAAAGATGAATCATGATGGATCAATCAACAAGCTCAAGGCCAGATTAGTGGCAAAGGGCTATGCACAACAGTATGATGTTGATTTTTCAGATACATTTGCTCCAGTTGCAAGACATGACACAATAAGGCTATTGATATCTTTAATAGCTCAAAAGAGATGGAAGATTTTCCAATTAAATGTCAAGTCAGCTTTCTTGAATGGCTACTTGGATGAAGAAATATATGTGGAGCAACAAGAAGGTTCTACAGGTGAAGAGAATGAAGATAAAGTGTACTTGTTGAAGAAGGCTTTACAGCTGAAGAGAATGAAGATAATGTTCATTGATTCTACTCTACCAGGCTTTAGGCTTAAGCTTGGTGTTTCTAGCAGAAATATCAAGGGGGAGTGTTAATCCAAGTGATATTTTGCTGAAACAGTTCGTATGCGATCTAAGTCATGCAATCTGAGACTCATGTGAGCTAAGATATGCGATCTGAGACTCATACGAGCTAAGATATGCGATCTGAGTCATGTGAGCTGTTAGGATATTCGGTTAACACACTTTGGGGTTTAAGTACACATTTTAAGGTGCAGCGGAATATTACCAAGTTGATTAAGCAATTCCAATTTGAACACATCAAACATAGGTGCAGAAAGTAAAGAACACAACCATATACATGGTTCGGTTAAATCCACTTTTAGCCTACATCCATGGGACCTTGTCCAGATCGAAGCAATCCACTAAGTCAAAAACACATTATAAGATATAGTTCAAAGTTGATCTAAGTTACAGTAAAAAGAACTCCCTGTTCAACTTTACACTTAGCACTACACTATGAATCCTTAACGTGTAGCAACTTCTTCGGATCTACTTTATGCTGGGAACACACCTGTGAACAGCTTGTAAACCACCAAACTTCAAGTGCTAAAACAACACACCAGCATCAACAAATGAACCACGTTCCAAGAGCCATCAAGTCAATGTTTGATATGCTGAGGTTTTGGCACTAATGGAGAAAGAACCTTGAACCTTTAAGAGAAATAATACTCTAAGAAATTCAGAGTACAGAATGAAACAAGTGTCCAAAAAGGTTAGATTCATTTACGCAAGAAGAAGAAATAGGTAATGAAGAGTTTTTTACTTAGCAATGAAGTGTGACATCAGCCAACAAGGGGCTGACCCATTGTTTGTCCAAATAAGGAAAGTATTCCTTCTTTTGGTTTGGACCACAAAGCAAATCAGGAAAGGTTACTTTATTCCCTAGGACCACCTAAGCATTTTTGCGACATATGTAAAGAGGTCCTAAATAAGAGACAAAGATAAACAATATCTTTTCAACTTTATCAAACATGCAACTCATGTTGAGTTGCAAAAAATCTGAAGTGAGAGTGTAAACACAGACCATTGTGTACACACGCGAAACGAAACAAACCAAGACACAAGTCTGGCAAACAGTGTGCACTAAGAACTGGTGTGCACACACACAATAGATGAAACAAGCCAAATAAGAGAATTGGCAACCAGTGTGCACACATAACTATTGTGCACACACATAACTCATAAGTTTAACAAAAATGAATAGTCCACACGAGCTTAGAAGTGCAGAGCTGAAGATTGCAGCTGAATGAGATCTGAAAGAAATTTGTATTTGGAGCAAAAATCAATGCTGATTATGTCAGTTGTTTTTGTTAACTACTACAACTAATGCCACGGGATTTCAGGATTACTACATTAGATTAGGTTGTGTTAGATAAAATTGTGTGGTGCTGCTGTAATGTTAANCGTCAACCAAACAGGGAGTAGTTTGTTAAAATTGATTGCTTAATTGATGTGGTTAAGGTCGGTAAAATGGTGACCCATTTCTTCACTTTTCGTGTCTTCGCTGCTGCTACTAAGTTATCTGAAGAGTTTTACTCTATTTCTTCACTTTTGTTTATTTCTTTATATTTAACTTTAATATTTTTTAAGATCTTAAATGTGTTACTGTAGAATTGGAGTTCAATTATTTAATTTTAATTTGGTTTTTTTATCGATGAGAAATTTTGTTGTAAACTTTTTGCGGTGAATTGAATTGAATGTAGAGTATTTGATTGTGGGGTGTAATTGTAAAAATGAAAACTGCAGGAATTATGAGGGTGTAACTATCAAAATTGAAAATTGGAGTAAATAGTACAGATACTCACGGGTCCACCTGTAGCTGCATAGGGTAAGGTCTAGATGTAAAATATTGGACCGTTTAGAATCAACCCGTTTTAAACCCGTACCCATTAGAGTCGTACCCATTGGACCCAACCATTATTCAGTCCACTCTCTTGTTTTGCTAGGTCTACAGTGACATATAATCAGAGGTTAATACCAAACATACTACCTGTAAGTATTGAAACTAACAAGTTGCCCTCAAGAACTTCATAAACTACAGTATACATCCCCTACTGGCCTACCATCACTTTTATCCATTAAAATGATTGAATTGAGTTGACTACTTAAAAGACTAAATTACCCCTAAAGTTTTTTAAAGTAAATATTTATATCTTTCCTTTATTAATTTCCATAAATAAAAAATAAAATCTATGCTGAACAAAACAACAGGTGTAGCAGAAGAATCAGTTTGATGATCAATTTACTAAAATGCTCAATATAATTACTAGATTGCTGGTGAGTCTTATTACCAATATTTTTTTCCAACAAAGTAGTCATATGACAATCTACTAAAATGCTCAATATGTTTTCAACACTGATTAGGAACCCGACCCGNAGTTTGAAATTGGAGAAAAGATTCATCACCTCCTGAATCTGGAATCATGGCAGACCTACACCGTTCTGTGGCAGCAGTAAGCTTTTTCTTTCACTTATAAAATCACTTCTTGAACTCATATATACGCATAGATGCACATGCACATCTGTAATGTCTTAAAAGAAATGTCTTAGCCTAATGTCAATTAAGACCACCATAGAATAAAGATAGGACATCAGACCTACCTTGTCCGAAAAGAATCTTTAAATAATTATGAAAGGTTCAAGGAAAGGTTGATAGCATTTTACCATTATTCAGGGAATCATCAAGATAAATAGATGTCATAATCTTTTCATTCTCTATTCATTTTACTTCTATACATACAGATTATAGATTTTGCCTCGTATAGTTGATCATTTCATCTTTCTTCTCTTTCTCATTATGCAGTATTCAGTATTTGGTACGCTAACAATAGTAGGTTTGTAATAAATGGGATATATGATAGATGATCTCATCGGTCGAAGAGCTATAAGTTATTCTATTACACTTTCTAGTTGACTAATTTTTCACCTTTGTTAATGGTGTTCAATCAAATTCACATAAACAAGCTAGACAATGTGGGTTTTGGAATTATTCTGCAAATATAGTACCTAAGATGGAAATAAATCATCCTTGGATCAAAGTTATAGGTCTTATTATTTAAACTACATCCTTTAGTGCTTCATTATTTTTTTAATAGTTTCAGTAAATAAAGTATATATATAATGATTTCGTTGGCAGACTTTTCAAGTAGTGGTGGGACTACTTTGAGGCATAAGAACTCGTACGAGTGTGAATTTATATTCTGTATCCATTTTCTTTGGCTGGAATATGAACTTTTGACCCATCACTTTTGATATTTCCTTTATAATATTAAAACACCCACTTGTTTCACCAAGACATAACTAATTATCCTAGTGGATGAATTTATTTATTCTTAAAGTGCCCAGCTGGATCAATTAATTAATAGCTGAGACAATTTAGATTTCAGAATTCCACGTCTATCACAGTATCACCATGACAGAATGCCTTTATATCATAAATTTATAATATGCCAAAAGAATCCCATAATGGCATATTAATATAACTCTGCACCACTGAAAGCATTTGAAACATTGTCTTGATAAACTCATCATTTGCTTTAAATTTCACTGATAAGTTTTATTCCGTGAATATTTTTATTGATTTCCATTCACCCCCTCTAGAAATATTTAGCCATACTTAGGTTATATATCTTATTGGTGAGAGAGGTGAGAGAGGGTCATTTCTGCTTGAATTTCTTCAAGGGTTCGCCCCTTTGTCTCTGGCACAAGCTTTGCAACAAATAGAATAGTTAAACCCCAAATGCTTGAGAATATAAAAAAGGTTCCTGCAATTGATTATGTATGAAAGAATTAATTAGTTCATATGCCATAAAATTTATAGTGAAAGGGAGAAATAAAAGGTTGGGGGGACGGCGGTTAAGGTATACCTGTAGAGCTCCATTCCATCATAAAATTGAAGGAGTATGAAATAATCCACCCGGTTAAAAAATAGGCAAAAGTTGCAAGGCTTCCACCTGAGCCCTTTACATTTACAGGAAATACCTGAAATGGAAAGTCATCAGTCAATTTGGAATCTTACACAGAAACCATCTTGTAGTGCTGAAATTCTGTTAATATTTTCGGGAAAAAATATGAATGTGGAATAAAACTTGATGGAGTTTTATACCTCGGACATTATTAGCATAGGTAACCCTGCCATGCCCATCGAGAAAGTTACAGTATACAGCTGATTAAAAATTACAGCATCAATAAACACACTACCTAATATTGATATATTCTTTGCAAAAACCAACTAATATAAAGATGAAGAATAGAAGGAATAAAATTGTTTAATGTGTTACCATTATGCCAAGATAAACTAAAATTGGAGTGATCTCTTTCCAATAGCCATGTTCCTGATCATTAAAACAAACATAGATAAGGGTTCTTCATATAAAGTACAATAATCAGTTCGGCATAAATTTTAAGTTTTAAGAGAAACCTGCAAACAGAATGACAAGCCAATAAGGAAGAAACTCAAGCAGTTTCCGGTGTTGGAAACCATAAGAAGTGGTCGTCTTCCAGATTTATCTGTCAGGATAACAGATATAACAACAGCAGGAATCTGCACAAAATTTTCAGTTGGTATATGAAAATGCTGAACGAAAATTGACTCCTATTTACTTGCAATTTGTAAGAGTAAATTACCTGGATAATAGCTATAGAGATAGTCCCAATTGTACTTGAAAAACCTAATAAAGATTCGTATTATTAATTGTTTAGACATTGTTTATTAATTAAAGAATAAAGCAACACTAAAAGGCTTTAACCTACTGGCATCTTCAAATATGGAACTGGCGTAAAATGAAATTCCAGTATTCCCACCCAAATTCTGTAGTGACAAAAGCCCTACTCCGACCTAAACAAATCAAAGAATTAATTAACAGGTATAGAGTAGTCACAGTCACCGAAAGGCAAACTTCCTCGACAAAAAAGTTATATGTTTTACATATATATATATATTTTTTTTTCTTTTTTTCCTTTTTTTTTTTTTTTTTAATAACTCACTATAAGGGAATGTGCATATCTAGGTTGGAATAAGTTGAAGATTCGATCATCTGATTGCTGCTGAAAGGCCTCTGTGTAAAGCTGCTTAGTAACAAAAAGTTAATATATTCATACTTACTAAACATGGGATATGCTAAGACTTGAAAAAATGAAAGAAGTGGAAGTTCACTTTTATATTAGCTGCTTCTTGACAAATATCAGCATCCCTTCCTCTAAGTTTCTGCAGAGTAGCATCTAATTCTTTCTCTCGACCAGTCATCGCCTGCAGGCATGCAGTTCAATACATATTTAGCATTTTAAAAGATTTGCATATGATATATGCTTCAATGACTCTAATTTGTTAGACACTATATACGAATAGGACTCACCAGCCATCTAGGGGATTCTGGAATGAAGAATATACCAAACACTTGCACCATGCATGGAATAATAGCTTAAATTTTAAACAATCTATTGGTTAATAATGTCTTTGTAAGTAGCTAAATCAAATAGTTCATGAAAGGGCTATAAGAAATTACCAATTAGAGCCAGGGCGCGCCAAGAAACGACAGTTCCAAGAAAGAACATTAATGATATTCCACAAGTAAGCATCAACTGTATACTTAACAATATTTGTGCATAATCAATGAGTTGGATAGACTCAATATCACAATCTAATAGTAAAATGCTAAGATCTTACCGTATTAGCTGATGTTAATGCTCCTCGAATATTCTTAGGAGTAATTTCTGCAACATATACAGGTGCCTGTTTTAAAACAAGAGTGCAAGAACTTTCTCATGACACAATAATGTTTATAAATTAGTCAACTATAAAATGCAGCAGTTATTACTATTACCAGATAAGCCATGAGGCCAGTTCCAATTCCCAGTGATGCTCTTCCAAGATCCAAGAACCAGACATCCTTGAAACAATCATTTAATTGATGAAACCCATCAAGAGAACAAACAACAATTGGAATTCTAAGTTGTATATGAAAATGTTGAATAAATTATGAGGAAGTGAAAATATGTCTAAACAAGAAACCTTGGCAAAAGCTATAGCCAGCCACCCAATGATGAAGAAAAAATCTGCAAACCAGAGAGCCTGTTTCATAAGACCACCAAATTAGTTGAAAATTAGTCGAAAAATTAATCAGTTGAGAAGGAAAACTTACTTTTCTCCGACCAATGAGATCGGCTATTTTCCCATTTATTAATGAACCTCCCAGTCCACCAATTGTTATCACTGAACCAAAAACCGAGAACTGGACAGAGACAAAAGTAGATCATGTAATTTCGGTTGAACATTTAATCAGCATAAAATCTAGTTAACAAACTGGTTTGCTCACAACACATAAGAGGTAATGATAGAGGACACAATTACTTACTGCTGCCACTGAGAGGCCCAGGTCCTCCCTGATTCCCGATTCAGCAGGCGACGAGTATCCTGCCTGCGAAACAAGAAGAAATTTCCGCACTAGCCATTCAAACCTCAAATTACATCAATGCCTAATAGAGAAAAGATACAGTACTTACACAGCAGCCAAAAACGAAGAAACCGCATATGGCAATGAAGGTGCTGAACAAAACAGTAGGAGTAGCGGAAGAAGCGCTTTGATATACATTTAATTCACTGCCATCACCAATGCCTCCATTTGGTTTAAGAATTGAAGAACCTGGTAACAGTCCTTCCTCCAAGCTCTGTCTCACCATATTGTGCTTTCTTGAAAGAAAGAAATGGAGATTGAAATGTGTTGACTATCCAGTAGGATTTTCGAAGTGACTAACAGAACAGTATTCTATTTTGTACATTTTGAACTGTTACTTTACTGTCTACCAGTTAGTTTTTCCTAATCATAACCACACTTATAACTTCTCACAATTTCTTGGGCCAAGGCCAGAATTGGACTCCTACTTGAAGAAACTATTCTGTTAAACATGTGATAATTAAGCATACCAACCTCAACTCCCCCTCCCACGAGCAGCTCTTCAAACTTTCAAGTGAAGAAGATGTTGACCCCGAACTAGTGTTGACTCAGACGGATAACAAAATTATTATAATATAAATGACAAAGAATTTATGTTTATATTATAACCAAAAAAAAAAAAATGATGTCACCATTAAATTAAGGTGAGTCGTAGCACTAGTACCACAGACTTTTTCTCTATATTAACGTGAAATAACTGTCCCAAAAGTGTTTTATATATTGAATACTTGATACCCATCTGAAGTTCCAAAAAAATGACTCCATCTACCAGTCTCACCTAACTTTGTTTCCAAAATCACATGTCCAACCCTTTACAGTTACTTAACTCTTGACACTTTGTTTCAAGGAAAATGATCCCAATTAAAAAAATAAAATAAATAAAATAAAATCCATATTAGAGAATGACTATACAAATTTATGGACGTTTATTAGGAGTCCCTGAAGTATCTGTATATATGTTATTGATGAAAGAGGGTCATTGATGCTTTGTATTTCATCAAGTGTTCGCCCCTTAGTCTCTGGCACAAGCTTTGCAACAATAGAATAGTCAAACACCAAATGGTTGAGAATAAAAGAGAAAAAAAAAAGGGGGTTCCTGTCAGTGATTATGTATGAAAGAGTTAATTAGTTCATATGCCACAAAATTTACTGTGAAAGAGAGAAATAAAAAGTTGGGGGAATTGACTTAAAGGTGTACCTGTTGAACTCCATTCCATCATAAAATTGAAGGAGTATGAAATAATCCAAGCGCCTGCAGAATTGGCAAAAGTTGAAAGGCTTCCAGCTGAGCCCTTTACATTTATAGGAAATACCTAAAACGGAAGGTCATTACTCACTTTACAAACTTACACAGAAACCATCTTGTCATACTAAAATTTTGTTAATATTTTTCATGAAAAATAGACAAAATGAACATGCAGAAACAACTCAATATCTACCCTATTTGAATTACACAGAAGTTATAAGAAAAAATGGAAGGGAAAAAATTACAATCCCTATTTGAATTAAAATCTAATATCATCAAACAACTCAATATCTACCCATACAACAACCATCAGAATAAACAAAATCCACAAATTCACAACAAGGCCACAAATCCTCTTACCTAAACCATTCTGAAGACAAAGTCATTGCCATTCTTGACTTAGGTTGAGATAGAGTGGGCAAGCTTTTGCCTTTCATCTGACTTGACATCCCTCTCCTTTTTACAACCAGATTCTGGTTGGGGATTCTTTCAGAAATTTGGTCAACTAACTTTCAAGCCTGTTGAACATGTTTCGCCTTTCTCACTGGGCCTTGGCTTTAGGAGGTTCTTTGGAATGGTGTGTTGTGCTTCTATGAAGAGTGGGGTGGGGCGTCCAGTTGCGGAGACGGCAGTGGAATCAAGAATTGTCATGGTGATTTTAGTGCCAGTGGCGGCGAGCGAGGCGGCTGTTTAGTGATTAAAATTTGCAAGAAAATTCTTTATTTTATTTATTTAGCTGCTGAAAAGTCTCATTTACTCTTCACCCGTTAAATTTAGTCTAACGTCTGTCCGTTTAAAGGATGATTTTAAAAATAGAAAATTAATGTGTCCTTACTTGTCATAGATCAAAACATAAAGACCAAATAAATTTGATTTTCGTGTCTCGCCAAGTTTTTTAAAATTCTGATTATTTAGTAAAGTATACCAACTATATATATATATAAAAGTTGATTTTAACTAATATGATTGTTGATGTGTCATACCATATGAATTATAAAATTTTGTGGAGTAAAGTTGTGTTTCCTAACATTAATGTGACTTTGGCATAAACTTGGCAATTTGGGACTATACCCACGGATAGAGTACGGGTTCATGACTCTGGGTCTCTTTTTTTCCGACTCGTATGCAATTCGACTCGTTTATTTTACAAGTAGACTGGGCCATAGGTACCCGTATACAAAAAACAAAAAACAAAAACAAAAACAAAAAAAAATCAATCCAGCTCTCCTCTACCTCTGAGTAAACAAACTTGAACTCGTTCACACACCTTTTGCTTTTCGCATTTTCAATTTCTTCTACAAAATTAACTAAATTTTGCTCCAACCTCCATTTAGATCCCTATCTTCTTCTAAATTTTCATCTGATCCAAGATTCTCATAAAAATTCCACTTTACATTTTCATGATTTCTTAATCTAACCTCTCTTTTTGTCTCCATTCTTCTCTTTCTTCTTCAAATTAGGGTTTCTCTTTTCTCATTCTCACTTCTTGTTATTGAATTTTTGTTTGTTGTGTTTTGTGTTAGAGCTGATGCTAGATTTAAGTTTTTCTATTTGGTTGCTCGGAAAATTGAAGAGAAAGAGACGAGTTACTCTACTTTTTTAATAGTAACATGCTTTGAGTTTTTGCATTTTTGTTTTTGGATTTTTCGGTTTCTGAAAATATTCACATTTTTTTTTTCTTTTTTTTTTGATAAAGTTTCTTACATTTTCTCGCTAATCAAACAGGGAGTATTTGGTTTCTGAGAAAAATTAAATTTTTTAATTTTGTTTTGATAAAGTTTCTTAGATTTTCTCGTCAACCAAACAGGGAGTAGTTTGTTAAAATTGATTGCTTAATTGATGTGGTTAAGGTCGGTAAAATGGTGACCCATTTCTTCACTTTTCGTGTCTTCGCTGCTGCTACTAAGTTATCTGAAGAGTTTTACTCTATTTCTTCAATTTTGTTTATTTCTTTATATTTAACTTTAATATTTTTTAAGATCTTAAATGTGTTACTGTAGAATTGGAGTTCACTTATTTAATTTTAATTTGGTTTTTTGCAGTGAATTGAATTGAATGTAGAGTATTTGATTGTGGGGTGCAATTGTAAAAATGAAAACTGCAGGAATTATAAGGGTGTAACTGTCAAAATTGAAAATTGGAGTAAACAGTACAGATACCCACAGGTCCACCTGTAGCTGCATTGGGTAAGGTCTAGATGTAAAATAGTGGACCGTTTAGAATCAACCCGTTTTAAACCCGTACCCATTAGAGTCGTACCCATTGGACCCAACCTGTATAATCAGAGGTTAATACCAAACATACTGCCTGTAAGTATTGAAACTAACAAGTTGCCCTCAAGAACTTCATAAACTACAGTATACATCCCCTACTGGCCTACCATCACTTTTATCCGTTAAAATGATTGACTTGAGTTGACTACTTAAAAGACTAAATTACCCCTAAAGTTTTTTAAAGTAAATATTTATATCTTTCCTTTATTAATTTCCATAAATAAAAAATAAAATCTATGCTGAACAAAACAGCAGATGTAGCAGAAGAATTAGTTTGATGATCAATTTACTAAAATGCTCAATATAATTACTAGATTGCTGGTGAGTCTTATTACCAATATTTTTTTCCAACAAAGTAGTCATATGACAATCTACTAAAATGCTTAATATGTTTTCAACACTGATTAGGAACCCGACTCGGCCCAACCGGTTTAACCGATTAGACTGGGACCTGGGGCCTTCACTGGTTTAACCAGCAAAGGTCAAAAACTAGCCCTCAAAATTACAAACACCCCCCTGCTCCTTCCATTCACCCCCTCTCACATTCCGGCACTTTCACCCTCATTTTGGCGGATTCCAATGCCTAAAATCATGACCAAACCCTCCATTGGCCTCACTGGCATCTCCCCACCAAAAACCCCAACAACCTCGACCTTGACTGCTCGATGATCGTCGTCAGCCACCCTTAGGTTTTCGTGATTTTACTTTTTTTCGATCGTTCCCGACGTCAAAAATCACCCTTGACCCCTCCATTTGCCTCACCAGCATCTCCCCACCAAAAGCTCCATCATCCCGAAGTCTTGTTGGCCACTGATCTTCACTTGTCTATATGGGTGTTTTTGCTGGATTTCAAACCTAAAGGGACTAATTTGTGTTTATTAAGGGTGTATTTGCTAGATTTTAAACCTACTAGATTAACGGGAAAACACCGGTCAAACCGGTTAGAGCGGTCAAATCTTGACTCGGTCCCCTGGCCAGATTGTCATACGGGCCGGGTTCCTAATCATTGGTTTTCAACTGCCTGCCGAGTGCCGACGATGACTGGTCGAGAGAAAGAACTAGATGCTACTCTGCAGAAACTTAAGAGGAAGCGATGCTGGTATTCCTCAAGAAGCAGCTAATACTAAAGTGAACTTCCATTTCTATATCTTGAATATCAACCGGAAAGAATTGATTCTTTGATTTTTTTTTTTGAAGACTTAGCATATCCGATGTGTAGAAAGTATAAACAAGTTAAGTTTCTATCATTGTACAGCTTTATACAGAGGCCTTTCAGCAACAATCCGATGATCGAATCTTCTACTTATTCCAACCCAGATATGCACATTCCCTTATACTGAGTTATCAAAAGAAATAACCTTTTTTCGGCCAGGAAGTTTTCCTTTCTGTGACTACTCTCTACCTGTTGATTAATTCTTTGATTGGGTTAGCTTGGAGTGGGACTTTCGTCGCTACAGCAACTGGGTGGAAGTGCGGCAATTTCATATTATGCCAGTTCCATATTTGAAGAAGCCAGGAGGTTAAAGCCTTAATTTAGTGTTGCTTTATTCTTTAACCAATAAACAATTTCTAATGATATGAAGAAGAGTAATTTTTCTTCAGCATTTTCAATTACCAAATGAAAAATTTTGTGCAGATTCCTGCTGTTGTTATGTCTAATATCCTGATAGATAAAACTGGAAGAAGAACACTTCTTGTAGTTTCCAACACTGGAAACTGCTTCTGTTTCTTCCTTATTGGCTTGTCATTTTATTTGCAGGTTTCTCTTAAAACTAAAATTTATGCCAGATTGATTCATGAACTTTATATGGAGAACTCTTATCTGTATTTGTTTTTTATGATCAGGATCATGGGTATTGGAAAGAGATCGCTCCAATATTAGTTTAAATTGGCATAACGTTAACACATATTAATTATTAAATCATAAATGACAATATTTTTCTGGGTATAACTAACACCTTTAAGTCAACAGATACACCGTTTCAGGTTTCCCATAAATGTACGCTTGGATTATTTCATACTCTTTCAATTTGATGATGGAATGGAGTTCAACAGATACGCCTTTAAGTCAATCCCCCCCAACATTTTATTTCTCCCTTTCACTGTAAATTTTATGGCATATGAACTAATTAACTCTTTCATACATAATCAATTGCAGGAACCTTTTTCCTATTCTCAAGCGTTTGGGGTTTAACTATTCTATTTGTTGCAAAGCTTGTGCCAGAGACTAAGGGGCGGACACTTGAAGAAGTACAAAGCATCAATGACCCTCTTTCATCAGTAACATATGTATAGATATATTAGAGACTCGTAATAAACGTCCATATATCTGTATAGTCATTCTTTAATGTGGATGTTGGTTTTTTTCCCTTTTCCTTTTTTTGAATTCGGATCATGTTTATTATCATAATTAAGAAGTTTACCATTGCCAATAAATATTAAATACAAAATTCCATGTTCCTTGAAAAAAGAGTCAAGAGTTAAGAGTAAACGACTTTTTCCCACCCAAGGTTTGCCTAATGGGCCTTCGCACCCAAAAAGTTTAAAATAACACTTTTCCACCCAAAGTTTTTATTCATTACTACTCAAAACCGATTCCAGCCGATTTTGACAAAAAATTTTTCCTATACATTTGAACCTCTAATCTCTCTCTAGAAACCCTCACTTAGCACATGATTTCTCTCAGATTGTCAACCACACACAAATCTAATATTTCTGTTTTAGCTAATTTTCGATTGATTCCGATAGAAATTTAATCGGTCACCACCATTAGTTCTACAGCCTTCACTTTATAAAACCTCTTTTACCTTGATTCTGGTAATTCGTTGAACGTCAATTGAAAAAGTAAGAGTGTTTTGGATATTAACATAATATAAACTTTGGGTAGGAAAGTGTATTTGAAACCTTTTTAGTGGAAAAATGTCATTAAGGCAAAAAAAATCGTTTACTCCAAGAGTTAAGTAACCGTAAAGGGTTGGACATGATCTTTGGGAACAAAATTAGGTGAGACTGGTAGATAGAATCATATTTTTGTAACTTCAGATGGGTAACAGATTCAATAGTACCCTCTGTTCAATGTCTAAAACACTTTTGGACAATTATTTCACGCTGCAATAGTGAAAAAGTCACGACAACCACCTTAATTAACGCCTTTCATGGTGACATCATTTTTTTTTCTACCATGAACATGTATTCCATCATTTAATTATAATAATAAACATTACACAAAACCCAAAACATCAGAGGACCTTAATATTTTTTTTTTTGGAAGTTTGAAGAGCGTTTGTGTGGGATGGAACTGAGGTGGGGTATGCTTAATTATCACGTGTTTACCACAAAAGATTTCTTCTACTAAGAATCCAACTCTGCCCTGCTCCAAGAAAATGTGAGAAGTTAGTAAGTGTGGATATCATTAGGAAAACTAATAGAAAAGTGTTCTGTTAGTCACTTAGAAAACCTACTGGATTGTCAACACATCTCAATCTCCATTTCTTTCTTTCAAGAAAGCACAATATGGTGAGACAGAGCTTGGAGGAAGGACTATTACCAGGTTCTTCAATTCTTGAACCAAATCGAGGCATAGCTGATGGCAGTGAAATAACTGTATATCAAAGCGATTCTTCCACCACTCCTACTGTTTTGTCAGCACCTCATTGCCGTATGCGGTTTTCGTTTTTGGTTGCTGTGTAAGTAATGTATTTTTCTCTATTAGCAATGATGTAATTTGAGGTTTGAATACTGGTATGGTAATTTCTGCTTGCTTCGCAGGCAGGATATTCGTCGCCTGCTGAATCGGGAATCAGGGACGACCTTGGCCTCTCAGTGGCAGCAGTAAGTATTTGTCCTCTATCATTACCTTTATTACGTTGTTAGCAAACCAGTTTGTTAACTAGATTTTATGCTGATTAATGTTCAACCGAATGACTGAAGTACTTTTGTCTCTGTCCAGTACTCAGTTTTTGGTTCAATAATGACAATTGGAGGACTGGGAGGTTCATTAGTAAATGGTAAAATAACCGATCTCATGGTCGGAGAAAAGTAAGTTTTCCTTCTCTAAACTGATTAACTTTCCGAAATTTTCAACTAATTTGGTGTCTTATGAAGCAGGCTTTCTGGTTAGCAGATTTTCTTCATCATGGGGTGGTTGGCTATAGCTTTTGCCAAGGTTTCTTGTTTAGACACATTTCACTTCTTCACAATTATTTACACTTTCAAATACAACTTAGAACCAATTGTTGTTGTTCTCTTGATGGGTTTCATCAATTAAATGATTGTCAAGGATGTCTGGTCCTTGGATCTTGGAAGAGTATCATGGGAATTGGAATTGCCCTCATGACTTATGGTAATAGTAATAATGCTGCATTTATGTGACTAATTTATAAACATTATTGTGTCATGAGCCAGTTCTTGAACTCTTGTTAAAACAGGCATGTATATGTTACAGAAATACTCCTAAGAATATTCGAGGAAACATGACATCAGTAACACGGTAAGATCTTAGCATTTTACTATAGATTGTGATATTGAGTCTATCCAACTCATTGATATGCACAAATATTGTAAGTTTACAGTTGATGTATGCTTGGGAATATCATATGTTCTTTCTTGGAACTGTTGTTCCTGGGCGCCGGCTCTAATTTGTAATTTCTTATAGCCCTTTCTGAAATATTTGATTAGCTATTACAAAGACATTATTAACCAATAGATTGTTTAAAATTTCAGCTGTTATCCATGCATGGTGCAAGTGTTTGGTATATTCTTCATTCCAGAATCCCTAGATGGTGGTCAGTCCTATCAAATATATTGTCAAACAAATTAGATCATTGAAGCATATCATATGCAAGTCTTTTAAAATGCTAAATATGTTTTGAACTGTGCGCCTGCAGGCAATGAATGGTCGAGAGAAAGAATTAGATGCTACTCTGCAGAAAATTAGAGGAAGGGATGCTGATATTTCTCAAGAACAGCTAACTCAAAGGAACTTCCACTTCTTTCATTTTTTCAAGTTTAGCATATCCCATGTGTAGTCAGTATGAATATGTTAAGTTTCTGTTATTGCACAGCTTTACACGAGGCTTTCAGCGACAAGCAGCTGATCAAATCTTCAACTTATTGCAACCTAGATATGCATACTCCCTTATAGTGAGTTATAAAAAGAAATAACCTTTTTGGCAAGGAAGTTTTCCTTTCTGTATTCTGATTCTCTATACCTGTTAATTAATTCTTTGATTTGTTTAGGTCGGAGTGGGGCTTTTTCACTGCAGCAATGGGGGGGAGCTCTGGAATTGCATATTACGCCAGTTCCATATTGAAGAAGCCAGTAGGTTAAAGCCTTTTAGTGTGTGTATTCTTTAATTAATAAATAATGTCTAAAAATTAATGAAATGAATCTTGTTAGGTTTTTCAAGTACAATTGGGACTATCTCTATAGCTATATCCAGGTAATTTACTCTTACAAATTGCAAGTAAAAGGAGTCAATTTTCCTTCAGCATTTTCATATACCAATTGAAATTTGTGCAGATTCCTGCTGTTGTTATATCTGTTATCCTGACAGAAATCTGGAAGACGACCATCTTTATGGTTTCCAACACCGGAAACTGCTTGAGTTCTCTCCATTGGCTTGTCATTCTGTGTCAGGTTTCTCTTAAAACTTATATTTATGCAAACTGATTAATGTACTTCTATATGAGAAACTTATCTGTTTGTTCTAATATGAGGACCATGGCTACTGGAAAGAGTCACTCCAATTTTAGTTTATTGGCATAATGGTAACACATTAAACAATTTATTCCTTCTATTCTTCATCTTATATTAGTTGGTTTTGCAAAGAATATATCAAAATTAGCGAGTGTGGTTATTAATTGATGCTGTAATTTTTAACAGCTGTATATCGTAAGTTTCTCGATGGGCATGGCAGGGTTACCTATGCTAATAATGTCCGAGGTATAAACTCCATCAAGTTTTATTCCACATTCATGTTTTTTCGTGAAAATATTAACAGAATTTCAGCACTACAAGATGGTTTCTGTGTAAGATCCAAATTGACGATGACTTTCCATTTCAGGTATTTCCCATAAATGTAAAGGGTTCAGCTGGAAGCCTTGCAACTTTTGTCAATTCTTTATCCAGTTGGATTATTATTACTCCTTCAATTTATGATGGAATGGAGCTCAACAGGTATACCTTAACCAATCCCCCCAATTTTTGTTTCTCCCTCTCACTATAAATTTTACGGCATATGATCTATTTAACTCTTTCATACATAATCAATTGCAGGAACCTTTTTTATATTCTCAAGCATTTGGGGTTTAACTATTCTATTTGTTGCAAAGCTTGTGCCAGAGACAAAGGGGCGAACCCTTGAAGAAGTTCAAGCAGAAATGACCCTCTCTCACCAATAAGATATATATAAATATGGATATAGATATTTTAGGTCTTTCCATAACATGTTTCCTTGAAAGATCCAAAGCAGAAACATAGGTGTCAAGAGTTAGAAAATGTAAAGGGTTTGACATGTAAGTTTGGAAACAAGGTTAGGTGAGACTTTAAGTTTGGAAACCAGGTTTTTATTATTATTATTATTTGTATTTTCAGAAGGATATTTTTATTAGCCTATGTTGAATATAAAAAAACCCTTTTGGGATAATTATTGTATGCCATGATTGATTGTATTTTGATTTGGGAGACTCATCTTAATGCAGTGATGGTGGTAGAAATCTTTTTAATCCTAATATCAGCATAAGTTCATCCTCATTTAGATTATAATGACAAAACATTCTTTACAACTGCAAATCCAAAACACTCAGAGGTTTTAAATATTCTTTTCACCAAAATCTCTTCTTCTTCATTTGGAAGTTGGAAGAGCCATTTGTGGGAGTTGAAGTGTAGTATGCTTAATTGTCCATGAAAATATGAGAATTAAGTGTGGTTATGATTACGAAAACTAACTGGTATGGAACAGATGTTTGTATGGTAACCACAAATAATTAATTGACTTCGGTCACAAAACAGAGAAATGGTCCCTATACTCACAAATGACAAAGCAGTAGACAGCAAAGTGATCTCGCTGGTAGGAGAAGAATAAGTTCTTTTTCTTTTTATGTTAATTTATTTTATTTTCTGTTAAGTGTAACCAGCATGGTCTAACATAAACTTTCTAACTATAAGCTTATTAACTTTTCTAACAATTCTCAAAAAATTTGGTTATCTTGTGAAGCAGGGATTCCGGTTAGCAGATTTTTTTCTTCATCATTGGGTGGTTCACTCTTGAATTCGCCAAGGTTTCTTGTTTATACATATTTTCATTTTCTCACAATTCATACAACAGTAAAACAAGATTTAGAATCTGAAGAAGAATGTTGCATGATTGATTTTGTAAAGAAACAATCATGATAATATAAATGGTAATTTACTTTCATCTTAGGGAGCCAACAGACGAAAAGATTCTCAGAAATATTAGCTTGAATCAACATGCTTTTTTGTAACTCACTTTCTTCTGTTGATGGGATTAAGGATGCCTGGTTTCTGGATCTTAGAGAACATCATTAGGAATTGGAATTGGACTTTATGTGGTAATTTTACTGAATATTCCATTTTATAGTTTATTTATTTAAAGGCATATTTGATGAAATCATGACAGTATTTACACCCTTGCTTTGATGCAAGCACGAGAGTCCAGCCAACTCTTTTATCACTTAACAAATATTTTTTAAGTTTACAGTTGATGCTCACAATGCGGTATATCACTAATGTTCTTTCTTGGAGCTGTTGTTTCCTGGCACGCCTTGCCTCTAATCGGTAATTTTTTATTGCCCTTTAAAGTATTAAGTGATTTAGGTACTTACAGAATTTAATTATAAGAATAGATTCTTAAAAATTTCAGCTATTGTTCCATGCTTGGTGTAAGTAGTTGGCGTATTCTTCATTCCCGAATCCCCTAGATGGCTGGCTAATCCTGTTACAAATTCTAATGTGTCTGAAAAATTAGTATAATTGATTCATTGAAGCATACATCATATGAGTATCCACTGAACTGTTGCCTGCAGGCGATGGTTGGTCGAGAGAAAGAATTAGATGCAAATCTACAGAAACTTAGGGGAAGGAATGCTGATATTTCTCAGGAAGCAGCCTACATCAAAGTGAAGTTCCACTTCTGTAACTTGAATTCCAACTGAAAGCAATTTTTTTCCGTTAAAAGTCATGCAGTTCCCATTTCCTTTTTTTGAATTCGGATCATGTTTATTATCATAATTAAGAAGTTTACCATTGCCAATAAATATTAAATACAAAATTCCATGTTCATTGAAAAAAGAGTCAAGAGTTAAGAGTAAACGATTTTTCCCACCCAAGGTTTGCCTTAATGGTACTTCCGCACCCAAAAAGTTTTAAAATAACACTTGGCACCCAAAGTTTATATTATGTTACTACCCGAAGCTAATTCTAGCCGATTTTGCGACGAAAATTCTCTCCATCACCACCATTTGAACCTCTAATCTCCTCTCTACAAAACCCCTCTCACTTTGGCACATGATTTCTCGCAGATTGCCAACCACCACAAATCTAAGATTTCTTGTTATTAGCTAATTTCTGATTGATTCCGACAGCAAATATTCAATTGGCCACCACCATTCAATCCAACAGCCTCCAGTCTATAAAATCCCTCTTACCTTGTTTCTTGGTAACTCGCCGAATGCCAACTAAGAAAGTGAAGTGTATTTTAAGTATTAACGAAATATAAACTTTGGATGGGAAAGTGGTATTTTGACACTTTTTGGGTGGAAAAGTGTCATTAAGGCAAAAAAGTCGTTTACTCCAAGAGTTAAGTGATGGTAAAGGGTTGGACATAGGGGTGAGCGGTTCCAGGTACCCTCCATTTTCCGGGGGAACCGGAACCGCACAGTACAGGTTCCCAAAAAAAAGAACCGGAACAGGAACCGCACAGTGCAGGTTCTTCAATTCAAGGAACCGGAACCTAAAATGCAGGTTCCGGTTCCTTTCTGGGGTACCCTGTAAAAAATCAATTGCCCCCTATTAGTTTAAAAATGACAAAAAATACCTTAAAAGTTTACAAATACACCCCTAACAAATATACTATTTGGGTTTAGGGTTTAATTATAATGTAATATTATAATTAATTAAATTGTTAATCATTTAATTAAGTATTGTAATATTGTTTATAATAGAATGTTATAATTAATTAAGTAATCATACCATAAATTTATAATGTAATGTTATAATTAATAAAATTCTAATCATTTAATTAAGTATTGTGTAAATTAATAAATTAATTACTAATGTTTATAATATAATGTCATAACAATGCAGTTAATCAGTTAATATGTAAGTTATAATTTTTTAAAATTATATGTTTTTGCATCATACTATAATAGTATAATGTAATAGTAGTAATGAATTAAGTAATACATACTATAAATCTATCAATTTAAGATTATAATTAATTAAATTTCAATCATTTAATTAATATACTAATGTTTATATTGGAATGTATAAATGATTGATTAAGTACTGACTTATAACTATATAAGATAATGTTCATCAATTAATTAATTTTTAATCAGTTATAATAATAATGTAAAATATAGTCAAAGTGACTAATGTTTATAAGTATGTTATAAATTCATAACTAATTTATGTAACTTCCTTAACTGTAATGCTATAATTAAGGATAGTAATCATAATCATAAGTAAATAATAATGTTAATTAAAATTGAGTAAGTATGTAACTAATTGGTAATGTTAAGTAATGTTTAAAATGACGATTGTTATACGTAATGTTATATAATTAATTAAATTTCTAAATCATTTATTATATTGTGTTAATGTTAACGTAGAAACTTATGTAGTAATTAGTAATTACTAAGTTTCAAAACAAATATTGATAACTCCTAATCAATTAAGTAATCATTTAATTATGTGAATGATTTAAGTTTATGTGCATTCATATTATTAATGTAATCGTGTATAGGAAGATTAAGTAATACAGATATAGATCTTTCGTTAATTATAATTAGATTAAATTTTAACATTTAATTAAGTATATAATAATAATAAGTAGTAAATTTATAATTTTATAATGTGATAATTTATAAATTTATAGTAATATAAGTAATCATTTAACTGATGTAAATACTTATGAATTAAGTGATCATAATATAATGTAATGGAATAAAAGGTTAGATTATAATTAGTAGAGTATTTAATTTAAAATATATATTATAGATTCAAATTTCTAATTATTTAATTAAATAATCATTGCTCATTTTATAATCTGTAATGTGTATAAGTTCTAATAGTCATATCACATGTAATATAATCATCTATTAGTGTAAGGTTAGAATTAATTATGTAAGCAACTATCATGTGCTAGTAAGGACTCCGTGAATTATGTAGATCACCAGGATTAAGGACTCATACTAGCAAGGCGGTATGTAATATTAATATATTACATTGGTCTTTTATAACTAGAAGATTATAATTAGTAACGAATCTTTTTAATTATATGTAATGGGGACACATTAATTACAGAAGCAGTACCATCAAAGGTTAGAATATAATCGGGGAAGTAAGGAAATTTCGAATAGTGAAGTAAGGATGGTCTCGAGGGGGTTAGGTGTCCTAATTGTAATTCAGTACTATGTATAATAAATGTCCATAAGCAACTAAGTAATCATGTAATTAGGTAATGTATAATTAATTATATATCATACGAGAGGGAAGGGGTAACCGAGTCTGACTAGGGAGGGTAACGAGCAGACGAGACAGGTGGACTACAGAGAAGAGGAAAGAAGGAAAGGGGTAATGCATGGAAGTGGCAAGTTGTAGGGATGGGGAGAAGAAAAGGGAGCAGGGGACGACTGAGCGAAAGGAGAGCGATATAGAACGCCTAGCACGGGGTGAAGGCGAGCGTGAATGAAAGGGCGAAGGAGGAATGAAGAAGAGACGAAGGTGAACGGAGAAGGCACGGAAGGAAGTAGGAACACAGGAATGGGAAGCGAGACAGGAAGGAGACGAGTAGGTGAGCAAGGAAGAGGGGGAGAAAAGGAGATGAAGGAAGAAGGCATGGAACGAGAACGATAAGGGAGATAATATCGCGAGAGGGAGTGCAAAGGGGGAACGAAGGAAGGAAAGGGGGAGGGGCAGGATCCAGGGAGACGAGAGAAGTAAGGCCCCTCGGACAAGGGAGGACGAGAGACGTAGAACGGGAGAGGGGAAGAAGCACGAATAGGGAGGGGCGCGCAAATCTACGAGGGGAGGAGCAAAAAGAAAGGCGGGGAAATAACATGAAAAAAGGAAAACACGGGGGAGGGGGGTGGAACGAACTCCAATGGGGAGTCAAGGAAGGAAGCGAAACGTGTCAAGAAGTAAATGAGTAGGCACAATAGCTGAAAGCGGGGAATAGGGGGGTAGGGCATAGGTTAATTAGTAACATGAACAGCATAATGATTCGTCGATATCGATTAGGAGGTTAAGTCTCGAAAAATGGGAACTTTGGTGCGAGGGATAAAGATTTGTCATAAAATATGAAACCGCCATACACCCACAAAATCAGGAGCTAGGACAAACAGACCAAACGGAGGCTAAGAGCGGTGCCAAACCGGGTACCCCCACAGGTCCAAACAGGGTACCCTTTTATTCTGATCGTTCCGGTCCCCACACACAAGAACGGAACCGGAACCGCACAGTATCGGCCAAAAAATTGGAACTAACCTACCCGCACAGTACCGATTTTGGGTAGGTTCCGGTTCCGGTTTCCCCCCGATTCCGTTCTACCCGCTACCCGTGCTCACCCTTAGTTGGACATGTACTTTGGGAACAAAATTAGGTGAGAATGGTAGATAGATAGAGGTGGGCATTCGGGACTAGGTCCAAAAACCCAGCCCAAAACCCGATCCTAGGAGGCTTGTGCCCCAAACGGGACCAGGCCTAAGGAGGAGGGTGCGTCCCTCCCACAAGGCCCTCCTCCGGTCCCAGGCTCGGGCCAAATTTTTTTCCATATTTTCATTTTAGTCCCTTGTACAATTACCAAAACCCCTATAAATTTAAAATAAACATAATTATAGGGAAAGACTTAAAAAATTTATAAAAAAAAATTATCCAAGCCTCAAAATTTATAAATTTACCCCTGAAAAGTACTGAAAAACTCCAAAAATTTGTTCGCCCCAAAAATAAAAAAAAAAAAAATCTGGGTCCTAGAATTACTCATGTCCCAAACCCTGAGCACCTGGTCCCAAACCAGCTCTAGATAAATCATTTTTGTAACTTTATGGGTAACAGTGATTCAAATTTACCCTCTGTTAAATATCTAAAAACCTTTGGGACAATTATTTCATGTTGTAATAGTGAAAAATTCTGTGGTGCTACGACCCTACTTGATTTACGCCTTTCAAGGTGAGGGTACACATGTTTAAATTGTAAAACACTTTTGGGACAATTATTTCATGTTGTAATAGTGAAAAAGTCTGTTACTACGACCCTACTTGATTCAACGCCTTTCAATGGTGAGACATCATTTTTTTATTCTACTACATGAACATGAATTCATCCTCTTTTAATTATAAATATAAAACATTCTTACACGTTACAAATCCAAAATATCAGAGGACCTTAATATTTTTTTTTATTGGAAGTTTGAAGAGTTCAGGTGGGGTATGCTTAATTATCACGTTTAACCACAAGATTCCTACTCTAAGAATCCAACTCTGCCCTTGCTCCAAGAAAATGTGAGAAGTTAATAAGTGTGGATATCATTAGAAACTAATAGAAATAGTTTTCTGTTAGTCCACTTAGAAAATCCTACTGGATTGTCAACACATCTCAATCTCCATTTCTTTCTTTCAAGAAAGCACAATATGGGTGAGACAGAGCTTGGAGGAAGGACTATTACCAGTTTCTTCATTCTTGAACCAATCGAGGCATTGGTGGCAGTGAATTAACTGTATATCAAACGATTCTTCCACCACTCCTACTGTTTTGTTCAGCACCTTCATTGCCGTATGCGGTTTCTTCGTTTTTGGTTGCTGTGTAAGTAATGTATTTTTTCTCTATTAGCCATTGATAATTTGAGTTTTGAATGACTGGTGGTAATTTCTGCTTGCTTCGCAGGCAGGATATTCGTCGCCTGCTGAATCGGGAATCAGGGAGGACCTGGGCCTCTCAGTGCGCAGTAAGTATTGTGTCCTCTATCATTACCTCTTACGTACGTTGTTAGCAAACCAGTTTGTTAACTAGATTTTGCTGATTAATGTTCAACCGAAATGCATGAAGTACTTTTGTTCTCTTCCAGTACTCATTTTTTTGGTCATATAGACATGGAGGACTGGGAGGTTCATTAGTAATGGTAAAATAGCCGATCTCATTGGTCGAGAAATAAGTTTTCCTTCTCTAAACTGATTAACTTTTCCGATAATTTTCAACTAATTTGGTGGTCTTATGAAGCAGGCTCTCTGGTTAGCAGATTTTTTCTTCATCATGGGGTGGTTGGCTATAGCTTTTGCCAAGGTTTCTTGTTTGAACACATTTTCACTTTCCTCACAATTATTTAACATTTTCAATACAACTTAGAACTCCAATTGTTGTTGTGTTCTCTTGATGGGTTTCATCAATTAAATGATTGTTTCAAGGATGTCTGGTCCTTGGATCTTGGAAGAGATCATTGGGTTGGAATTGCCCTATGACTTACTGGTAATAGTAATAAATGCTGCATTTTATAGTTGACTAATTTATAAACATTATTGTTCATGAGCAGTTCTTGCACTCTTGTTTTAAAACAGGCACCTGTATATGTTACAGAAATTACTCCTAAGATTTCGAGGAACATTGCATCAGCTAACACGTAGATCTTAGCATTTTACTATTGATTGTGATATTGAGTCTATCCAACTCATTGATTATGCACAAAATTGTCAAGTTTACAGTTATTATGCTTGTGATATCATTAATGTTCTTTCTTGGAACTGTTGTTTCTTGGCGCGCCCTGGCTCTAATGGTAATTTCTTATAGCCTTTCGTGAACTATTTGATTTGGCTACTTACAAAGACATTATTACCATAGATTGTTTAAAATTCAGCTGTTATTCCATGCATGTGCAAGTGTTTGGTATATTCTTCATTCCAGAATCCCCTAGATGGCTGGTCAGTCCTATTCAATATATTGTCAAACAATTAGAGTCATTGAAGCATATATCATATGCAAGTCTTTTAAATGCAAATATGTTTTGAACTGTGCGCCTGCGGCAATAATGGTCGAGAGAAAGAATTAGATGCTACTCTGCAGAAACTTAGAGGAAGGATGCTGATATTTCTCAAGAAGCGCAACATCAAAGTGAACTTCCACTTCTTTCATTTTTTCAAGTCTTAGCATATCCCATGTGTATCGTGATGAATAGTTAAGTTCCTGTTATGCACAGCTTTACACAGAGGCTTTTCAGCGACAACGATGATCAAATCTTCAACTTATTGCAACCTAGATATGCATATTCCCTTATGAGTTTAAAGAAATAACCTTTTTTGGCAAGGAAGTTTTCCTTTCTGTGACTGGACTACTCTATACCTGTTAATTAATTCTTTGATTTGTTTAGGTCGGAGTGGGCTTCTCTCACTGCAGCAGTGGGGGGAGCTCTGGAATTGCATATTACGCCAGTTCCATATTTAAAGCCAAGGTTAAAGCCTTTTAGGTGTTGTTATTCTTTAATTAATAAATAATGTCTAAACAATTAATGAAATGAATCTTTGTTAGGTTTTTCAAGTACAATTGGGACATCTCTATAGCTATTATCCAGTAATTTACTCTACAAATTGCAAGTAAAAAGGAGTCATTTTCCTTCAGCATTTTCATAACCAATGAAATTTGTGCAGATTCCTGCTGTTTTGTATATCTGTTTCCTGACAGAATAATCTGGAAGACCCACTTCTTATGTTCCCAACACCGGAAACTGCTTGAGTTTCTTCCTTATTGGCTTTCATTCGTTTGCAGGTTTCTCTTAAACTTATATTTATGCCAAACTGATTAATTTACTCATTGAAAGAACCCTTATCTATGTTGTTCTATTATCAGACCATGGCTACTGGAAAGAGATCACTCCAATTTTAGTTATGTTGGCATAATGTAACACATTAAACAATTTTATTCCTTCTATTCTTCATCTTATATAGTTTGGTTTTGCAAAGAATATATCAATATAGCAGTGTGTTTATTAATGATGCTGTATATTTTAATCAGCTGTATATCGTAAGTTTCTCGTGAGGCATGGCAGGGTTACCTATGCTAATAATGTCCGAGGTATAAAACTCCATCAAGTTTTATTCCACATTCATGTTTTTTTCGTGAAAATATTAACAGAATTTCAGCACTACAAGATGGTTTCTTGTAAGATTCCAATTGACCAGGATCTTCCATTTCAGGTATTTCCCATAAATGTAAAGGGTTCAGCTGGAAGCCTTGCAACTTTTGTCAATTCTTTATCCGGTTGGATTATTTCATACTCCTTCAATTTTATGATGGAATGGAGCTCAACAGTATCCCTTAACCCAATCCCCCACTTTTTGTTTCTCCCTCTCACTATAAATTTTACGGCATATGATCTATTTAACTCTTTCATACTAATCAATTGCAGGAACCTTTTTTATATTCTCAGCATTTGGGGTTTAACTATTCTATTTGTTGCAAAGCTTGTGCCAGAGACAAAGGGCGAACCCTTGAAGAAGTTCAAGCAGAATGACCCTCTCTCACCAATAAGATATATATAAATATGGATATAGATATTTTAGGTCTTTCAACTGTTTCCTTGAAAGATCCAAAGCAGAAACTAGGTTTCAAGAGTTAGAAAATGAAGGGTTTGACATGTAAGTTTGGAAACAGGTTAGTTGAGACTTTAAGTTTGGAAACCAGGTTTTTATTTTATTATTATTTGTTTTTCAGAAGGGTATTTTTATTAGCCTATGTTGAATATAAAAAAACCCTTTTGGATAATTATTGTATGCCATGATTGATTGTATTTTGATTTGGGAGACTCATCTTAATGACAGTGATGGTGTAGAAATCTTTTTAATCCTAATATCAGCATAAGTTCATCCTCTGTTTTGATAATGCTGAAACGGCGTCGTACTGAGTTATTAATGGAACGGTGTCGTTTGAGACAGCTCCAAGATGATCCTGACCGCTGATTCAGAGAAAAACCAACGGCTGAGATCAAGCCTCTAGTCACCACTATAAAGATTAGGGTTTCTTATTAACAGGGTATCAAACAGAAAAAGCGGAGTCGTGTTTTTTTTCTTTTGTGCATTAGGGTTCTTTCTTTTGGGTCTGATTTCAATTGTAATCTGCGGGTTTCTGAGTGGTTTGGGTTATCCAGTCAAGGGATGACTTCTGTGTTCTGTTTTAGGGATTTTCTAGGTTGAGATTCCTAGGGCAGATTACGGTTTGAATCAGAGTTGTTTGATCGTTTCTTGGGTGTATCTTGTATCGTGACTGTAGTGTTTGTTCTATAATCATAGTGAGCAAACTCCCTTCCGGAGTTCAACGTGGATGTAGCTTGCTCAAATAGGGCAAGTGAACCACGGTAAAGATCCGATGTTGATTGTTTGTGTTTTCTGTTTTCTTGGTTGTTTGTGGTTGATTCTGGTTGATTGCATAACAGTGGTTCAGAGCCATCGTCCTAGGGTGTATCAGGTTTTAGAAATCGTTTAATTTTTTGACGAACAAAAAATTAGGGTTTGTTCGAAAAATTAGGGTTCTCCATATTTTAGGGGTTTCTCAATCCAAAGGTTCCTAGAGCTTTAGAACTTTGATTCTTGCTGAGTCTTGGGGTTATTTTATGAGATTGCATCCAAAACACTGGCTAGAGAGAAATCTTGGTCATTGCCTTGAGTCTATACCAGTGTTCTTTTTCATTTTTGTCAGTTTAAGGTATATAGGCTGGAACCAGTAACCGCCTTAAAACTGTCTGGTAGTATTTGGCGACTTTGGTCTACACACCACTTACACTTAGACTGTATGCACTATCTGTATAATACATCGACACTACACGTATGGAGATCTCCCAATACATGGGACAAATTGCGGGAGTTGGAAGAAGAAAATGAAGCTCTGCTTTCACATAATCGTCGGTTCTGCACTGGAAAGATCAAAAGATGGCCGAGAGAATGAAGGAAGAGGAAGTGACGAAGCACCTACAATCTGATCGTGATGACCTCTCGCAACAGTGACTGAGGAAGTGATTGATGAATGAAACCTCCTTTGGAAGTTATGGGGTAAACGTCGAAACTTTAATGCACTTCAATCTGCACCAAACTTAGCTTTTCTCAGGGTGCTTTTTTCTTATAAAATGGATAGTAGCAAGACAAATAGAGGAGAACCTAGATAATTCCTAAAAAATGACCTAATTTTAAAGGCACAGATCAGGAACTGAGAACTAGTCTTGCCATGTACTGTTAAAACTCAATTACCCGAGGATTATCTTGTTGTTAAGAAGCATTCCAGTATTCCGTATCTGTGCCCTAGTGTGACTTGATTGTGGCTGGTCTTAAGGCTAGAGAACTTGAGTTAAGGTCCAAAAATGAAATAGGAGTACCCTGTTTGTTAGGGAATCAGATACCTTTCAATCTGGTAAAGGCAGTCACACTAGCCAGAGGTCCAAAAACAAAAACGGGGTGAATGAACAATAAGCATAAGGCAAGTCTAAAATGTTTTTTCTATAATAAAACTGGTCATCTGAAGAAGAATTGCTTTGAATGGTTTAGAACAAAAAGCAGGAAACACAGGAGTAACCTAGCCTCATCCAAACACATTAGCTGAAGAAATAGAGGAGCTTATTGTCTCTGTTTTCTGACAATACAGAGAGGTGGTGTGATTCTGGGTGGCTCTTCTCACATGAGCCCCAATAAGGACGGTTTCAAGACTTTGAGGAATAGATAGGAGACTGTGTTCATGGGGAACAACAATACCTGCAGGGCAAAGGTAAGGTAGTATAACCTTAGACTCTGTAGTGGGAAACTAAATAACCTTACTCATGTTAGTACATTCCAGAACCTCAAAAGAACTTCATATCCTTAAAACCTTAGATGAGGAAGGATGTTGTTACAGAGCCGAAAATGGGTGCTGATGTGTATAAAACCAAATCTAATCCTGAAGGAGAAAAAAGGAATGGGTTATACATCTTATGTGGGAATATTATTCCTGATTGCTAATTTCTTCTCTTGTCACCTCAAATTTGTCAGTAACCGAAAAATGGCACCTAGGATGGGACATATGAGTCAGAGAGATTAGATATCCTAAGTAACCAGGGCATGTTAGGAAAGGACCACTACACACACCCTAGAATTCTGTGGAACTGCATCTTAGGAAAACAGCACAAGTCGTTTCCCAAAAGGCATACACCGTGCCAAAGGTTGTTTAGAATACATACATTCAGACTTATGGGGACCTGAGAGAGTAGGTCTCATGGGGGCAGTAGTTACTTTATCTGTCATTGTAATGATGTTTTAGCGAAAAGGTGGATTACACCCTTAGAACTAAGGACCGGCACTGTCTAATTCAAGAGTGGAAAGCCCTAGTGGAAAACCACCTAACAGAAAGGTAAAAACTCTAAGGACTGACAATGGATTAAGTACTTGTACAACTGAATTTGATAAGTTTGTATTGACAAGGAATCCTAAGACATGAACTGTGAGGAGAACCCCTCAGCAGAATGGAGTAGCTAAGAGGATGATGATCACTCTAGAGAAGTCAGATGCTTGCTGTTCACTTCAGGGTTACCTAATACCTCTGGGGAGAGGCCTTTCCACTGCAGCCATCTGATAAATAGGAGCCCCTCATTGCCATAAATTTTAATGTCCTGAAGAGTATGGTCAGGAAGAAAGCCTGGTTTAGCCATTGTGAGAATATTTGGGTGTGCAGCCTATCCATACAGTGGGAGGAAAGTTAGAGCCTAGATCCACCATGTGTGTTCCTAGGAAGCAATGGTACACAAGGGTACAATACTCTGGGATAGAAATTCACCAGGGGTAAAAATCATTATGCCAGGGATGTGGTCTTTAATGAATGGGTTGTTCCTTGATAAACCACTGAACAGACACTGGTACCAGTACCACCACCTGAACCTACCAAGGATACACTGAGAGTACAACATTGGGTGGAGCCTGTGGGTCGCAAGCTGAACCACCTCAACCCAATGAGGACAAGCATCAGAAAACCAACCAGACCAGAGTGATCCTGGATCTGATAGTGAAGAAATGAAGCGATGCCCAGAGCCCCAACATGTACAATTAGAACACTATCAACTTGCCAGAAGAAATAAGGAGGGAGGTAAGACCCCCTGCCAGGTTTCTTATGCTGAACTGATATACACTCTTTGCTTGCAGGAACAGGGATTCAAGAACAGAACCAAACTCGATGAAGAAGCAATGAACTCTAAGGAAAGAGACAAATGGAGGCAAGCAATGGAAGAGGAAATGAGGTCATTGAGGTAAACAGAACCTGGTCCTTGGTTCCCAAACCCAAGGCCCAAACTAATCATGCAAATGGTTGTACAGATTAAAGAGGGAATTTTAGCTACTGACCCTCTTAGGTACAAAGCTGGCTAGTAGCTAGGGTTCACCCACACGCGAAGGAATAGACTTCAATGAAGTCTTTTCTCCTGTGTCAGTAAGAAAACCATTAGGTTAATGCTCTCCATTATTGGCCATCTATACCTGAGACAGAACAGATGGATGTTACCACTGCTTTTCTACATGGTAACTAGAAGAGGAGATTACATGCCAACCTCTAGGTTTTATTGATCCTAAGAAACCTGACCGTGTGTGCATCTACACAAATCACTGTATGGACTCGAACAGTCCCCAAGACAGTTGGAATAAGAGGTTTGACAATTTCATTGTAACTTAGGATACACTAGGAGTATGATTACAATTGTTTCTATTTAATTTGAATCATAATCTGCCTGTATATCTTTTACTGTATGTGGATGATATGTTACTTGTGTGGTCTCAGTCTAAATTCATGAGTTAAAGGGTCAGCTAGATCGAATTTGACATGAAGGATCTAGGAAATGCAAAAAAGAATCCTAGAATCATATTAGGACAAGGGTAAACAGTGATTAATCATTAGGCAAATCATACTTGGAAAAACTAATTCTAAATTTGGTATGGCTGATTCAAACCAGTGTCCATGCCTCTTACAAACCATGTGTGTGTAACAAGAAGCAATGCCCTACAACTATCTGGATAATCAAAATGGAATATGTCCCCTATGCAAATGTTGTTGGATCTTTGATGTATGGAAGATCGTACCAGACCAGACTTGTCCTATTCCATTTCCTTACTGAGCAGATTATGGCAAATCAGGCAAGTGAGCACTGGATTGCCTTAAAATGGTGTTAGGTACATTAATGGTACCCTGAATGTTGGTTTAAATTTCTGTAAAAGGCATAATACACTGACTTGGTGGTTTTGTAGACTCTGATTTTGCAGGTGACAAAGACACAAGAAATCCACCACTTCATTTACTTAACCCTTGGAGAAATTGCATTAGCTGGAAGTCACAGCTTTAGCCATTGTTTGCTCTCTCAACAACTGAGCAAAGTAATATTGCTATGCTGAGGTTTAAGGAGCTATGTGGCTACAAGGTTGTTAGCCAGCAAAATTGACTGATGGCAAGGTTACTATATTATCATATAGTCAAAGTGCAATTCATCTCAGTAGAATCCATATACCATAGCGGGACCAAGCAAATGGATTCGCGCTTCCATTTCGTCAGGGACTTAGTAACACGGAATGATCTTGTAGAAAGTATCCACTGAGGATAATCCAGCTGACATGAACCAAGGTTGTCTCACCTGCAAAGTTCAAGCACTGCTTGAACCTGCTGCATGTAAGATAACCTGTGAAGACCAGAACAATGAAGAACTGTTTGGGTTTGCTGCACTGTGAATGTTTAGCATTCAAGGTGGAGTGTTGTGAGTGAACTGCTGAAACGGCGTCGTACTAAGTTTTAATGGAACAGTGTCGTTTTGAGAAGCACTCCAGATGATCCTGACTGCTGATTCAGAGGAAAAACCAACGGTTGAGATCACAAGCCTCTAGTCAACACTATAAAAGATTAGGGTTTCTTATTAACAGGGTATCAAACAAAAAAGTCAGAGTCGTGTTTCGTTTTTCTTTTGTGCGATTAGGTTCTTTCTTTTGGTCTGATTTCAGTTGCAATCGTACGGTTTCTTTGGTGGTTTGGTTAATCAGTCAAGGGAAGAGCTTCTGTGTTCTTGTTATAGGGATTTCCAAGTTAGAGGATTCCTAGAGCAGATTACGGGTTGAATCAGAGTTGTTTGATCTGGGTTCTTAGGTGTAATCTTGTAATCGTGACGTAAGTGGTTGTTCTATAATCATGTGCAGCGAACTCCCTTTCCAGAGTTCAACGTGGATGTAGCTTGCTCAAAGGGCAAGTGAACCACGGTAAAGATCCGGTGTTGATTGTTTTGTGTTTCTGTTTTCTGGTTGTTGTGGTTGATTCTTGGTTTGATTGCATAACATCCTCTTTAATTATAATGACAAAACATTCTTACAACTGCAAATCCAAAACCTCAAGGTTTTAAATATTCTTTTCACCAAAATCTCTCTTCTTCACTTGGAAGTTGGAAGAGCCATTTGTGGGATTTGAAGTGTAGTATGCTTAATCATCCATGAAATATGAGAATTAGTGTGGTTATGATTAGGAAAACTAACTGGTATGGAACAGATGTTTGTATGGTAACCCAAATAATGTGATTGATTTTGGTCACAAAACAGAGAAATGGTCCCTATACTCACAAATATCAAAGCAGTAGACAGCAAAGTAATCTATTAAGAGTGTTGTCTCCTTCTTCGCAGTGAGAAAATAATTGAACAATACTGTTCAAAATGTACATATGGAACGGTATTCTGTTAGTCTCTTACAAAATCCTGCTGGATTGTCACACATTTCAATATCCATTTCTTTCTTTCAAAAATGCACAATATGGTGAGACAAAGCTTGGAGGAAGTACTATTACCAAGGTCTTCAATTATTGAAAAAATGGTTGAATTGGTGATGGCAGTGAATTAGCTGATAATCAAAGTGATCTTCTGCAACTTCTTACTGTTCGTCAGCCTTTTATTCATATTCGGTTTCTTCGTTTTGGCTGCTATGTAAGTAATGACTTTGTTTTACTCTATAAGCCATTGATGTAATTTGAGTTTGAATGACTGGTAGTGGTAATTTCTGCTTGCTTTGCAGGCAGGATATTTGTCGCCTATTGAATCTGAAATCTGGAGGATCTTGGCCACTCAGTTGCAGCAGTAAGCATTAAGTTATGATTTCAACTCCCTCTTATGTTACAAGCACATCACCAACACAATTAAGCAAATTTAGGTGAATTAAATGTTCCCGAATGTAAAATGTATTCTCTCTCTGTGCAGTATTCTGTTTTGGTTCGTTATTGACAATTGGAGGACTGGTAAGTTCATTAGTACATGGGAAAATAACTGATCTCGCTGTAGGAGGAAGTAAGTTCTTTTTTTTTATTTTATTTTCTGTGTAACCAGCATGGTCTAACATAAACTTTCTAACTTTTTTAACAATTCTCAAAAATTTGGTTATCTTGTGAAGCAGGCGCTCCGGTTAGCAGATTTTTCTCATCATTGGGTTTCACTCTTGAATTCGCCAAGGTTTTCTTGTTATACAATTTTCATTTCTCACAATTCATACAACAGTAAAACAAGATTTAGAATCTGAAGAAGGATGTTGCATGATTGATTTTGTAAAGAAACAATCATGATAATATAAATGGTAGTTTACTTTCATCTTGGGAGCCAACAGACGAAAAGATTCTCAGAAATATTAGCTTGAATCAACATGCTTTTTTGATAACTCACTTTCTCTGTTGATGGGATTAAGGATGCTGGTTTCTGGATCTTAGAGAACATCTTGATAATTGGTATGTAATTTACTGAATATTCCATTATAGTTTATTTATTTAAAGGCATATTGATGCATCTGACAGTATTACACCTGTTTACTGAATATACCTTTTAAACAGGCACCTGCATATGTTGCAGAAATTACACCTAAGAATATTTGAGAAGCATCAACACAGCTAATCAGGTAACATCTTAGCAGTTTAGACTGCATTAGATTGTGTTATTGAGTCCAGCAACTCATTTATCACTTACAAATATTTTTTAAGTTTACAGTTGATGCTCACATGCGGTATATCACTAATGTTCTTTCTGGAACTGTGTGTTCCACCGCCTTGCCTCTTTTCGGTAATTTTTTATTGCTCTTAAAGTATTAATTGATTTAGGTACTTACAGAATTTAATTATAAGATAGATTCTTAAAAATTTCAGCTATTGTTCCATGCTTGGTGTAAGTAGTTAGCGTATTCTTCTCATTCCCGAATCCCCAGATGGCTGGCTAATCCTGCTACAAATTCTAATTTGTCTGACGAATTGAATAATAGATTCATTGAAGCTATATCATAGACTAAGGGCGAAGACTTGAAGAAATAAACACAACCCTCTTCACAAACCATATGTCATTAGGAAACAAGTAATAATTAATTTAGGGATTAGATATGAAAACCTTAATTAGCTTCTCTTTCTGATTCATTATTACTTGGAATAAGAGTGCCAAACCGAAATATTAATGTTCAGAGTCAGAAGAGTAAACGACTTTTCCCACCCAAGGTTTGTCTTAATAACCCTTTTCCACCCAAAAAATTTTAAAATACCACTTTCCCTCCAAGGTTTTATTCGTTAATGCACCAAAATACATCACTTTCTTACTAGCTTTCGATGAGTTACCAGAAGCTAAGGTAAGAGGGTTTGTAGAATGAGGTTAGTGGATCTAATGGTGGTGACCAATGAATGCATATCAAGGTATCATCGGAAATCAGAAATTAGCTAAGAACAAGAAACACTAGTTTTGCAGTGATGATAATCCGAGAATCAGGTGTGGAGTGAGAGGAGTTCTATAAAAAATACCAGAAATTCGTGGTGACGGAGAGAATTTTTGCAATAGAATAGGCTTTGGGTAGTAACAGAATATTAACTTTAGGTCGGAAAATGTCATTAAGGCAAACCTGTATGGAAAAGTTGTTTACTCTTTCAAGGAATTAGATAAGTAGTTGGGCATGTGATAGTTTGGAAACTAGGGTTGGTGAGACTTGCAGATGGAACCTTTTTTTTTTTTTTTTTTTTTTTTAAATGGATTGGGACAATTATTTATATTTAATAGATTAATTACGACTCTGGGAGACCCACCCCAATGCGTAAATTGTTTGATATGAATCAAAGTCAAGAATTTAACATAAACAAATGATTTAAACGTAAACTAGTTATGGGTCGATTCAATGCTTTATAAACCTACGAATTGTATGAAACTTAGGAATGTGAATGGGGTAAGTAGTAGGATTCAATTTCCAATACAAATGCCACCTCTTTTATGATTACCTAAATCCGCTCCATTACCTGTTCTTAAAATGAGGAGATCACAAAGCTTGGAGGAAGGACTGTTACCAGGTTCTTCAATTCTTGAATCAAATCATACTGGTGATGGCAGTGACATTACTGAACAAAGTGATTCTTCTGCTACTCCCATTGTTGTGTTCAGCACCTTCATTTCTATATGCGGTTTCTTAGTTTTGGGCTGTTGTGTAAGTAGTTTCCTTTGGTTTATGGTTCCTGTTGAATTGCATTTTTGAATTAAGTTTAGACTTAATAGGCATTTTTTATAAGCCATTAATGTAATGAAAATCAAGTTTTAATGACTGGTATGATGTTTTATTGTTCTTTTTTAGGCTGGATATTCGTCGCCTACTGAAACTGAAATCATGGAGGACCTTGGCCTTTCAGTCGCAGAAGCAAGTATTCTCTGCGCAAGAAGTCATTAATTGTATAAAGAAGACCACAAAAATTTAGCAAATTTATGTTTGTTTTGATGTATTTTTGTCTCTCTGCAGTACTCTGTTTTTGGTTCGGCATTGACCATTGGAGGACTGGTTGGTTCAATAGTAAACGGGAAAATAACCGATCTCATTGGTAGGAGAAAAGTAAGTTTTTTTTTTTTTTTTTTTTTCTTTTTCCTTCTAACCATAAATTTTCAAACTTTAAAAAACTTCAACTAATTAATGATCTTATGAACCAGGCGTTCTGGTTAGCAGATTTCTTCTTCACCATTGGGTGGCTGGCAATAGCATTCTCCAATGTACAATTCATTCTCAATTTCGAATAAATTAAACTTAGAAATTGGAAGAAGAACTAATTTCATCTAAACTGATCAACTAAATGCTTGTTTTCTAGGCTGCCTGGTCCCTGGATCTTGGAAGATTATCATTGGGAATTGCGATAGGCCTCACTTTTTATGTGGTAATTTTACTAAACGTTGCAAATTATAGCTCAATAGTTCATATGAATGATTGATGGAAGCATGACAGTAATTTGCACTCTTGTTTTAAAACAGGCACCTGTATATGTTGCAGAAATTGCACCTAAGGATATTCGAGGAGCATTAACATTGGTTAATCAGGTTAGATTTTATCATTTTAGAATGTATTAGGTAGTAATGTTATTGGATTCGGATCTAGCCAACTCATTGATCGTTTAAGTTTATAGTTGATGGTGACAAGCGGCATATTACTGATGTACGTTCTTGGAACTGTTGTTTCCTGGCGTACCTTGGCTCTAATCGGTAATTTCTTCTAGCCCTTATAGAAATACTAATTGATTTAGGTACTTACAGAACTTTAATAAGAAGAACACCATTCCTCAAATTTTCAGCTGTTGTTCCATGCTTTGTGCAAGTATTGGGTATATTCTTCATTCCTGAATCCCCTAGATGGTTGGTGAGTCCTATTCTGAATATTTTGTCTGACAAATTGGAGTCATTGAACCATATATCATAGCTCGATCTGTATTTAACTGCAGGCGATGGTTGGTCGAGAGAAAGAAATAGATGCTGCTCTACAGAAACTTAGGGGAAGGACTGCTAATATTTCTCAGGAATCAGCTAACATCAAAGTGAATATTTTATTTCTTAATCTTGAATTTCAACTCAAAGGAAAAAAAAAAATTCATTTAGAAGTATTGGCATATCCCACCTGATATGTTTGTTTCTTTTATTCTGCAGGTTTACACAGAGGCCTTTCAGCAACAATCCGAAGAAGGAATCTTTAACCTGTTCCGGCCCAGATATGCTAATGCACTCATAGTGAGTTTATGAAAAAGAAAACAATTATTTTTGTGGTAAATTTTCTTCTGTGAATTAATTCTCTGAACTCTGCGATTGTTTTAGGTGGGAATTGGGATTATGTCATTGCAGCAATTGGGAGGGATTAATGCCATTTTGTTTTATTGCAGTTCCATATTTGAAGCAGCTAGTAAGTGAACAGCCTTCAGTGTTGCTTAATGTTTTTATTGATAAAGTTTAAACAATTAGTAAAGACTGATATGAATCTTTATTTCATGAAAGATTTTTCAAGTAAAGTGGGGACTATCTCCATGGCTATTATTCAGGTAACTAATTGACTCTTATAAACTGCAAGTGAATTAAGAGATTTTTCCATCTGCAATTTCATATATATACCAATTGAAAATCTTGTGCAGATTCCGGTTGTTCTTGTATCTGTTATCTTAATAGACAAATCCGGAAGAAGACCACTTCTTATGGTTAGAATTCATGCTATAAGAACTTCATTTTAAGTTTCTTGAAGTATAGCAATAAGTGAATACACAAGTTTCAAATGTCATGCAGGTTTCAAGCTCCGGAACATGCTTCAGTTTCTTCCTTCTTGGCTTATCATTCTGTCTGCAGGTTCCTCCCAAAGCAGAAATCTTCATATTTTGTGTCTGTTTATGATTTGAAATGGTAAAATTCACTAATAATCTTTACACTGAAAACTCTTTGATATGTTTGTTCATGATCAGTATCACAACTATTGGAAGGAGATCACTCCAGTTTTGGTTTATATTGGCATAATGGTAATACAATACTGAAACTGAATTTTTTTTTTTTTTTTTTTTTTTTCCTGAAAATTAAATAACAAGGGCTGATTGATGCTGCAATCATCATATATGTATCCAGGCCTATATAATAAGTTTCTCCATAGGCATGACGGGGTTGCCAATGGTAATAATGTCCGAGGTATAAAATTCTATCAGAGTTTGATTCTACATTCAGTTTGGTTCATCAGTGTGATTGAAAATTTGAGAAATGACCAAGCTTCCATTTAAGGTATTTCCCATGAACATCAAGGGCTCAGCTGGAAGCCTTTCAACTTTTGCCAATTCTGTATGCGCTTGGGCTGTTGCATACACTTTCAATTTTATGTTTGAATGGAGCCCAACAGGTATGTATTTTTTAAACCAATCCCCCCCATTTTTTTACATCTCTCGATCACTTTTTCTTTTCTTTTTTTACTATAATTTAAAATATTCTATCCAAACAATTGCAGGAACATTTTTCATATACTCTGGCATTTGAGCTTTCACAATCCTATTTATTGCAAAGCTTGTGCCAGAGACTAATGGGCGAACACTTGAAGAAATACAAGAATCCATGACCATCTTTCACCGAGAAAACACGCATACATCTACAGTCTAGTGCAATAATCATAAAAGAATAATACCAGATGTACAAATTGACCTATCATCTAATGAATGGATGAATGTATACAAAAAGTTAATTCCATAAATATTCAATAAATATAGATGAATGAGTCGTATCACATCTGGAGATTTGAGTTTGGATATTATATATTATAATAGATTACATTTTGATATTGGAGACCCACCTCAATGCCTGTGATGGTGACAGAACTTCTAACCCTGATATATTATTGAAACTGATTATGAAAATTGATATAAGTTAAACCAATCTTTTGAACATAATAAACCAGAGATATCTTCTATTATATCAAAAGAAATACGTCTAGACCCAGAGATTCCAAACAGTAACATCAAAGTCCTAAACATTTTCAAAATAATAATAAGAGTTTATTACATTTTCCCCCCTAAGATTTCACTAAACAAACTTCCCTCTCCTGTATTTCAAAAAACAATTTACTCCCCACCGTCAAGGCTATGTTTAGTTATAAGAAGATAGTTAATATTTAATTAAATAAAGATAGACTGATAAATACTTCTCACAAACTTTTCTTACAAACGCTAATGTGATAACTCGTATTTAAATAAGTAAGATCTATTGTTGGGTAGATAGAACTCATTATGAATTAACCAATTATGAGTTAACACGTCATGTTTATAAGAAAAAATTAGTGAAAATGGTCTTGAGCCTAGTATCACTCTATTTAATTTTACTCATGGTTTTATTTTTTTTATTTTTTTAAGCCAAAGACCCTCTTTTTTCATTCAGTCTTATTCACATCTGAACAATATGGACTTTTATACCATTCTGGGTTAACTTCTTCTGCAATAATTAATTAATTATGCCCTTGACGTGTTAAAGTTATAATTCAATGGATGATTACGTAAATCCAAGTTTGTTTTTAAGTGCAGAAATGTCAATCCGAAAAGACATCAAGAGCTTAAAAATATAGGACATCTACCAGAGAGAATAAGCTGCAAAAATGTCAGTCCGAAAAGACATTCAGAGTTTAAAAATATAGGACTTCGACAAGAGAGAATAAGGTGCAAAAGTGTTGATGGAAAAGACATTCAATTCGGTAAATATTGTCGTATTAATGAAAATAAATTATTATGATGATTATTAAATATGTATTAAATATGTATTTAATTCATTCAAATAAATTATTAGGTGTGTTATATAATTTATTAAATTATTTTTTTATTAATATTAATATAATATTATTTTTGTTATTTTTTGTGTAATTCTTTTAACCCCTACTTTTAAGATATTGTTAAAACATTATAACCACATAAAAGTTTAATTTCCATCCAAATCACCCCCATCCACCCCAAGCTATTGTCGATTGCCTACAACACCACCGGTGGTGGCGACAGTGGTCGAAACGGCATACTAATGGTCGGATCTGATCGGCCATACACCGATATATTTATTTCTGATGGATCCAGTCAAAAATTGCCAAATCTACGGCCAGATCCATCATGGATCACAGTTTAAAAATATAAGACTTCAAAGAGAGAGAATGAATATTAAGTATAAATACATGAGACTAATAGGGGTGGGATAAATAAACTGAAAACCGAACCGAAACCGAACCAAAAATTAGGTTTTTTAACAAACCGATTCGGTTTTCGGTTTGTGAAATTCAAAAAATCGGAAAACCGGTTCGGTTTTTAGTTTGAAAAAAATTTCAAACTAGTTAACCGAAAACTGGTTTTTAAACCGGTTTTACCCTAAATATAAAAGCAAAAAAAATATTATATATAAAATAATAAATATTTGAATTTAGGAGCTTAAATGAAACATTAAAGAATTTTAAGGATTAAATGATACTTTGAAAACCGGTTAACCAGTAACTGAACTGAAAATTCAGTTCGATTTATATTCAGTTTTTAACCAAAATCGGTCCGTTTTTTAGTTTGAATTTTCTCCAAACCAAAAAACTGGTTCGATTTTCAGTTTGGATAAACCGGTTCGATTAACCGGATTATCACTCCCCTAGAGACTGAAGGGCATAAATTAAACTAAACTGTTTCTCTTAAAAGCTCCTGCTCACCTACTTTTTTATTTATATTTTATACCCCAGTTGCAGTTAGTGCTACTTTCCATGTTTGAATTTCCATTTCTTTCTTTTAAGAAAACACGTGGGGAGAGGACATCACAAAATTCTTATACACAAAGAAATTTGGTAAGACTTAAACAATGTCACTCGTATAATCATCTCGAAAGAGCTTCATTGCAAAATTGCAATAGATGAAAATGCATCCCATACCTAAAATTCAACATTATTTAGGTGTAAAAGTTTAGATAGATAGACCTTACAATCTTTTTTTTTTTTTTTTTTTCAGTAGATCATTAAACTATATAACTATGACCTTTTTCTAAATAGTACTATATAATCTTTAAATTAATTTTAAAATATATTTTTTTTTTTAAAGAGCAAACGACATATTCTCACTTGAGGTTTAGCGAAATCCCTAGTTGATACTCTTGGTTGCATTTATTCCAGATTCTCACCTTTAAAGTAATATCGTTTCCTTTATTTTAACAGATTACTAACATTTTACTGTAGTATGACACACATTAGCAAGCTAAAATGCATTGACGCTTTCTTTGGTAGAAGATTGAGTCATTTTATCAAAAAGTGGCTCACTTTAGCAATGTCCAAGTAGGTAGTTTTTGGCTTTTTCCGGCTGTTTCCAAAGTCTAAAATCACTTCCAAGGCCACAGTTGGACTCTCCACAACTCTTTTTCTAAAACCTATACTTTCACTTGCCAACTTCACTTACCGTTTCCAATCACCTTCAATAGTAATTAACGGTGTTAATTTAAGGTAGACATCTAAAATAAATTCAACCAAGGTATCAACTTAGATTTTACAAATCCTCGGCTGCAAATATCACATAAATGATTTAATAAAGCCACCACTCACCAGAGCACGTTTTCAAGAAGCACAACTAGCTACATAAAAAATTATCCACATGCTCCAACCGTAAGTCATACATTATACGTATGAAAACATTGTTGCTGTCCTTAAACACCCCAATAGTTTGGAAATTATCTTTAACATCCTCTACAACTATAAGTATCACTAAACATTGACCTTCACTCAATAGTTTCCAAACTATTGGAGGTGTTTGCTAAACTAGAAAAATCTCAATGAAATAATCTTATTAATTAAAATTAAGTTTAAAATGACTTAAAATTAGATGATATTTTTTTTAATATAGGTCCATCATAATTAGGGGTGCAGTTGAACCGAGTAGCTCGTGAGCTACTCGGATTCGACTCGTGACGGCTCAGCCTGGACTCGTTGGAGAACGAGTAGTTCACGAGTTCGAGCTCAACTTCAAGCTCGTGAAAAATGTTGAGCTTTTCGGGCTCGATTCAAACTGTTCGCGAGCTATTTGAATCACTTGAAACGTCATTCGAGTAGGAGAGCTTGTAAGATCGATCGATAAGGTTTCAGGTCGCGTATTCATTTTTGCCCTAAAATCTGAAATAAAGTCATTCATTCGATCGAAAACAGAGAGAGTCAAGGCCACTAACGTAGGTGGCGCCTGAGAGGAGTTCTGAGGTAAAGCTGAGATCTCACAAGTTCGATGACGGTGGGGTGGACTCCAATGGTGGTGAGTAGTTTCCTCATGACGTAGATCGAGTGAAGATTATACTAGGTGGAGGTGAGGAGTTGGATTTTGGTCTCAGCAGATTTGACTGAGAAGTTAGTGGGAGGGGCGGTGGAAGAAGAAGAAGTAGGTGGGTTCAAAATAACGCCGTTTTCTCAAATCCTTATATATAGCCGAGTCGAGCTTGAGCCGTTGATTTTTTTAAACGAGCTGAGCTCGAGCTCGTGCGCCAGAGCTCGTCGAGCTGGAGCTCAAGCCTGCTCCTAATACATTCGAGCCGAGCTCAAGCCAGCCACTACTCGACTCAGCTCATATGCACCCCTAATCATAATCCGACAAATTATTTGAGATTAAAGTTTGTTTGTGTTGTAATTTGCACTAATAAGAAGTATATAAGATCTGTGGTAGAATCTACGTAGAAGTTTATATAAAACTCATGATTTTGATGTTAGATCAATAGATAAATAAGAAACTATTGTTGGACAGACGGAATCCATTATGAGTTGACCAATTATGAATTGTCACATTGCGTTTATGAGAGAAAATTAGTGAAAATAATTTATGAGTGTAATATTACTATTTAATTTTACTCATGGTTTTTTTTTTTTTTTTTTTAAAAGCCAAAGACCCCATTTTTTTCGTTCAGTCTTATTTTCATCTGAGCAGTATGTGGACTTTTATGCCATTCTGGGTTAATAACTTCTTCCCTTGCAATAATTACGGCCTTTGACGTGTTAAAGTTAAAATTCAATGGATGTTTAAGTAAATCCAATTTTGTTTTTCAGTGCAGAAATGTCAATCCGAAATGACATCCAGAGCTTAAAAATATAGGACTTCTACCAGAGAGAATAAGCTGCAAAAATGGTAGTCCGAAAAGACGTCCAGAGTTTAAAAATATAACCCCTATTTGTTTCACTCTTATCTTACATTAAAAAATAAAAATAAAATATATGTTCTTCACTTATTGAAAATTAATCCAAATTAAATAATATTTTTTCTATTGAAAATAAAAGGAGGGGGTACTTGTTTTGTTTATCCTATTCTATTCAACTCAAAACATTTAGATTATTTTAACCCTTAAATTTGTTAATTTAGCTAAACACCTCTCACAATAAAAGTTTAAAAATTACTAAAGCACTCTAGCTAGCAACCATCGCCGACACCAGAACGATACACGACGCTTCAGATTTAGCTGATCGTGCACCGATCTTATCATTTTCTGTCAAATCCATCATGGATCTGATCGAAAATAGCTAGATTTTGGCCAAATTTCCATTGATGATAGTCAGATTTTGACCGTAGTTGACGGCTTCATTTTTGGGGGTATTTTTGTTAATTTTTAAAGTTTTATTATGAGGGTGTTTAGCTAAATTAACAAATATAGGGGGTTAAAAATAATTTAAATATTTTCAAAAAAATGTACCAAATAACTATTTAACATTTTATCCAACTCTAATATAATTTTTAAATATTATACCAACCACATTGTCATAATCCTATTATATTCGTAATCCAATTCAACTCAACCTAAAATAGTTTTTCAGAATATCATATTTTAAATAATCTATCAAATTGGCCCTAGGACTTCAGTGAGAGAGAATGACTATTTTAGTATAAATACATGAGATTGAGGAACATAACTAAACTGTTTTTCAGAATATCATATTTTTTATTTATACACCAGTTGCAGTTAGTGCTACGTACTTTCCATGTCTGAATTTCCATTTCTTTCTTTTCTTTTAATAAAACACAACATGAGGACAGCACCAAACTTGGTAGATACTTAACTAATGTCACTCGCATAATCGTCTTGAAAGAGCTTCATTGCAATAAATGAGAAAATGCATCCAATACCTAAAATTCAACATTATTTAGGTGTAAAAGTTTAGATAGATAGATCTTACAATCTTTTTCTTTGAGTAGATCATTAAACTATATAACTATCATCTTTTCTTTTTCTAAATAGTACTATATAATCTTTAAATTAATTTTAAAATATATATTTTTTTTTTCAAAAGAGCAAACGACATATTTTCATCCGAAGTTTAGCGAAATCTTAAGTTGATACCCTTAGTAGCATTTATTTCAGATTCTCACCCTTAAAGTAATGCTATTTCCTTTATTTTAATAGATTTATAACTTTTTGCTGTAGCATGAAGCACGTTAACACGCTAAAATGCGTCAACACTTTTTTTGATAGAAGATATGCTCATTTTATCAAAAAGCGGCTCACTTTAGCAATGTCTAAATCTGTAATTTTTAGCTTTTTTTGACAGATTTCAAAGTTCAAAATCACTTCCAAGACCATAGTTAGACTCCATATAACATTCTTTACAAAACTCATACCTTTATTTGTTAACCTTATTCACTATTTCCAACCACTTCTAATAGTTACTAACGGTGCTAGTTTAAGGGTCAAAATCTGGAATAAATACAACCATGATATCAACTTAGAATTTTGCAAAAACGTCGGGTGGGAATATGAATGGCAAATATTGTCCCCACATATAAATGATTTAATAAAGCCACCACTCAACAGAGCACGTTTTCAAGAAGCATAACTAGCTAAATAAAAAATTCTCCACATGCTCCAACCGTAAGTCAAACATTATATGAATGAAAACATTGTTGCATGTTTCTTCAAACACCCCAATAGTTTGGAAACAATCGTTAACACCCTCTACAACTATAAGTATCACTAAACATTGATCTTCACTCAACAACAGTTTCCAAACTATTGGAGGTGTTTGTTAAAACAGAAAAATCTCAATGAAATAATCTTATTAATTAAAATTAAGTTTAAAATAACTTAAAATTAGACGCTATTTTTTTTAATATAGGTCCATCATAATCCAACAAATTATTTTAGATTAAAGTTTGTTGATGTTGCAATTTAGACTAACGAGAGAATTATGTAAGATATGTGGTAGAATCTACATAAAAGTAACCCATGATTTTGATGTTGCATCAATGGATGAATAAGAAACCAAGCAATAGCACAGGAAAGAGATTTTTAAAGTAGCTTGGATGTTTGGTGCAAATCCTACCTCCACTGTTCTTGTATTGTTTTATGTGTTTTCTTTGCGCCCAAGTACAACTTACAAAGTATGAAAGCAAAATCAAATCCCTAATCTGAATAAAAAGTAAACTTATATACTATTACAATGATAAATTTATAAATAAAGTCAACCTAAAAAGAATGACATGTGGTGTAAATCCATGCTTCATGGATTATTGTGACAAAATTTAAGTCAATATTTGTATGGGTGAGGTATGCAATAGTAGAGGAAACCAGTGATAATTCTCAAACTACGAGTAGTGGTGAAATACTCTAAAAGTTAGGGGACTGTAAAGATATTATCCCTAACTAATATAAAAATTAGTCAACTAACAACAATCTTTACAATGAGCTTTTAGAACACCTGTAAGTCCATAACAGCTCTCTATCTCTGTCAGTCTCTCACCAAACTCTCTACCTGACCTATTTGATTCATCTTTCAAAACTTCTACGCATTAACATGTTTCTTAATTGTAACATGCTCCTCTAGCTTTCCTTTTCAAGAAAACAAAACATGGAGAGAGAGAGGTTGGAGGAGGGACTACTCCTACCAAGGTCTTCACTTCCTGAACCAAGGCCTATTCTTCACAGCCTCGGCAATGGCAGTGGCAGTGACTGCGGCAGTGGCATACCACAAGGTGATTCTTCTGCTACAACTGCTGTTATTCTCAGCACCTTGGTCGCTATCTGCGGTTCATTTTGTTCTGGGTGTTGTGTAAGTAATTAATAATATATATATTCTTTATTGTTATTTTAGCTTTCTTTAACAGTAGCTGCGCCAATAATGCGACATTTTCAGGCAAAAACACCAGAATAAATTGGGAAAGTTCTTTCGTCTGATAATGTCTAGTGAAAGATTTTCTTTTGGTTGGTGGTAATGTAATGGTCCCGTTATGATACTGGTGTGTCCTGAAATTACTTGTTTAGTTCTTATTCTTATATAATTAGTTAGGCTGGGAAGAGATATGTTAGTGGGATGACCTTACCTGATAATGATAATTTAGAGCACTTCAGTGGTCATGGCTTCTTGATTTATAGGGAATATGTGATAGTAACAGTAGCATGGAGACAATGGACTCAATACAAAGGCCAAACTTGAAGGGGTTGGGCCTGTCTATTGGAAGCGTTGTGATGCCAGCTGACCCAAAGGTTTAGGCCAGATCCTGCCAAATGCCAATGGCTGTGACACGATAGATGTAATTGTCCCTGTCTACTCTTGTATGGGACTCGGAAATTACAATCATCATATATTGTGTTATCCTTCCAATTCTTTCTAATAGGACAAATCAAGAGTACTACTTGAGTTGAGTCCTACTAAATGAGGTAAGTAGGACAGTACATGGTAATCGTAATCCTCTAAATCCCACTAGAAAAAATGGGTAAAAAATATGACAATAAATAACATTTTCTTACTCAGTTTTGAATATGAAAATTTATATCAAAAAAGCTGACATGCATATACGACTGAAAAGGTGCCAAAAAATTTGACTTCATTAGTACATGTGTTATCATTTTCTAAATATAAAATGTCTAATGAAATTCTATCATACATTTCTGCCTTTTGAAATCTTTTGCTCTCTATGTCTCAATTATTATGATTGCTTCCTTAAAGGCAAATTTTATATATGCAGTCAGGATATTCATCACCTGCTGAGTCTGGAATCATGGAAGACCTTGGCCTCTCAGTGGCAGCAGTAAGTGTTCTTCGCTCTTGACCAAACTCAATTTCATATTAACACATACATCCATATATGTATATGCAGATTTACATTAATTTCACGTGCAGCTGTGTTCTTATGGATATGTAGTGTCAGATTAGTGTCACAATATGACTACACAGATTAAAATATAGGCAAAATGTAAGAGATAAGACCTACCTTGGGTTATAACTTATAAATAACCTGAAATAAGATGAAAGTTCAAGGAAACATTGACATCATTTGATTCATCCTTCCTGTAATTGCATGGTCATAATGTTCCGTCTCCTTTTTTTTAATCATGCAGTTCTCAGTTTTCGGCTCACTACTCACAGTTGGAGGAGTAATAGGTTCATTAATAAATGGGAAGGTAGCAGACCTCATTGGTCGAAGAGGTGTAAGTTATTCTGTTGCTCTCTAAATGCAGAATAAAATCATTTTCAACTTTGAAATAGTAATGGTATTCAATCAACTTTATGGGCAGGCTATGTGGCTTTCGGAATTTTTCTTCATTGTTGGATGGCTTTTGATAGCATTCTCAAAGGTTACTTCTCTTTTCCTTCTCACCTTCCCACAATTATGCTTTATTTGGTTGCTTACATGAGTTATTAGTTAATCAATATAGATTGTAGAGGCAAAACTTTTTTTCTGAGTTGGAGTTAAATGTTAAGCTACTTAGCTACTTGTGTATACTAATATATACCAGCAAATATGTCATATTTGAAAGGACGCTTGGTCACTGGATCTTGGAAGACTGTCGTTGGGGATCGGAATTGGGCTTATCGCTTATGTGGTAGGTGTCCTGAACAAATCCATAGTTGCTTAATTTAAAATATGAAATGTGTATGACAGAATGGTATCACTGCCACAAGACAGGCACCTGTATACATTGCAGAAATAACTCCAAAGAATATCCGGGGAGGATTTACAGCAGCTAATCAGGTATAATTGAACCATTAAAGATTGTATTATTGATTCCATTAATTATTTATGAGCATCTTCATTGTCAAGTCTGCAGTTTATGATAGCTTTTGGCCTTTCACTCATGTATTTCATTGGAACTGTTGTTTCCTGGCGGACCTTGGCTCTGATTGGTAGATTCTTATTGCCCTTCTATTGCTTAAATCAGTTTTAAAGGTATCTCTGAATGAATTTCTTATCTTTTGCTCTGATTTAATTTTCAGGAGCGGTTCCAGGTCTATTGCAAGTTGTTGGTTTATTCTTCATTCCAGAGTCTCCTAGATGGCTGGTGAGTCCAATTCAGGACTTTGTACTTTTTTCTTTTTTTTTTTTAAACATTCTTCACAGAACTTGTTTTAAACAATTCAATTGATGCTTAAGACTGTGTGCAGGCAAAGATTGGCAGAGAGAACGAATTAGAAGCTACACTACAGCGTCTTAGGGGAAAGTATGCTGATGTTTCTCAAGAAGCTGATGACATCAGAGTAAGTTTCCAACTTATCTATGTTCAACTAATGAGAGGAAAATAAAATTTTGAAGTTTTAATACTCCTAGCATAAAAAGAGAAATGAGGATCTTGTTTTTGTGCAGTATTATACCGAAACCTTTGAGAGGGATTCAGAAGCTAGATTCTTTAACCTGTTCCAGCGAAGATATGCTTATTCACTTGTTGTGAGTATTTACATTTGAAGTTGCAAACAAGCCCCTTATGTGTAGTTAATCATCTTTGATCTTTACATGTATAATTTGATTGGTTCAGGTTGGAGTTGGGCTGTTGATATTCCAACAGTTAGGAGGGACGAACGCAATTTGTTATTATGCTAGCTCCATTTTTGAAGATGCTGGTAAACTAGCTTCATTTCCATGTTCTTCTTTTACTTTTTCATATAACCAATGATTTCATTGACCAATAATATTAATGGACATGTTTATATGAGATTTTTGTTTATGACAGACTTTTCAAGTACGTTTGGGACTATATCAATGGCTATCATTCAGGTACTGGGTTCAGAAATTTATGTAAGATTTTGCTATTAGTGATTATGAGACTCATAGGAAGTCTTTTGCAGCTCCCCTCTGTCGCTTTATCTGTACTTCTCATTGATAAATCTGGAAGAAGGCCACTTCTTATGGTATGGCTCAACGCAAGAAGTCTTGTTTTGGAATTGATTAATTCAGAAAATTTTTGGTGAATTCTTTTCATTCTTGCAGGCATCTACTATCGGAATGTGCATAAGTTGTTTCATCATAGGGTTGGCATTCTGCATGCAGGTTTGTCCTGGAACAGAAGTTTTAACCATATGCTACTCCTCTTTAAACACTTCTTTTAACGAATTCACAATCATTTGTGCAGCACCTTAATCATTGGAAAGGGATCACTCCATGGCTGGTGTATATTGGCATAATGGTAATTCCCTGTAACTCAAAACCGTCTTATTGAAACTTGTCATAAACATTTTTTTTCATTTCCTCCCTGAATGCATTACTAGTTTAGAAGGAGAAAGGAATTCTCACAAATTTTTATTCCATTCTATTTACTTGAGAATTTCAAATATATTAAAGTGAGTTATATATGTGTGCAATCAGGGTTTCAGTGTAGGTTACTCAATAGGCATGGCAGGACTACCATGGGTTGTATTGTCCGAGGTATGTGACCATACGAAGCCCTATATGTTTTTCAGCAATATATTAACTGCAGTAGATAAATGAGATGTTGAGCTTTCATTTCAGATATTTCCTATAAACATCAAGGGCACGGCGGGAAGCCTAGCAACTGTACTCAACTGGTCAAGCTCTTGGGTTGTTTCATTCACTTTTAATTTTATGATGGACTATTGGAGCACAGGAGGTATCTGAAACCAACCCTCCCTCTCCAACTCCCTTATTCTCTATCGTCTTGCTCTCTTTTAATGCTTATACAAGCATGCATTGGTTACTCTCACAGGAGCATTTTTCATATTCGCGGGCTTTTGCGCTTCAGCAGTCCTGTTCACAGCATTTCTTGTACCAGAAACTAAGGGGCGAACATTAGAAGAACTACAAGCATCAATTACACATTTTACAGACTGAGAAACCACTTTTGATATTAGAAATTTAGTACCAATAACATGTTTGAGTTGAATAATTATTGTATCATCATTGTATCATCATTGAATCACATGAATGTGTGATGAACTTTTCTTCTAAGAGTTTTTATATGGTTCACTTTTGTAATGCAAACTTAACAAATTGGAAAGCAGTGCCTTTCTTTTTTCCAAAAATGGAATACAGTGTTTTTACTGCGCTATAGTCTACTCTCTACAATTCATATTTTGAAGCTATCATAATTCTATAAGTAATTAATTTATGATATTCAAACATTATACTTGCAAATACTTGAAAACCATCTGCTAAAAAGTATAATATTTTGTCTGTTTGGGTCCTTTTTGATGAAATTTATATGCTCTCATTCATGAGCTTCCAAAGAAAAAAAAATATATCTTATAGTTATCTAAAAAAGGTCAGCATCCTTTGTATTTTATCACAACATCTCATTGACCTCAGCATCCTAGTCGTTCCAAGAAAGGAAACTTCACTAGCCAGTCCAGTAGTGTATCTTTCTACAGTATCTTTAAATATTATCCAGACATTCTGAATTATGGTAGTGACGATGGTGACTCCTAAGAAATTGTCATTTTTTAAGGTATATGAGTTGTATCTATCAGATCACAGATTAACGCACAAGGAAAATACATAAAGACAGGACAAAAGTGGGGCCTATCTACATAAATTTTCCTGCCCTTTTTGTCTTTTACTTTAACTATTTCTCTTGTCTTCTTGTTCTTAATCTCAAATTAATATTATTTCACAAGAACCAATACTATTAGTTCTTAGTTGGTTGTAATCTGTCGGTAGCATAGGAGATGGACAAAGAAAGCATAACTGAAGCAGGGTTATCAACTTCTCTGCTTGAAGAGAAGTCTGAGATCCTTGGAGACAGTGGTGGCAGCCATGGTGGTGATGGTGGCAGTGATGAGAGTGGAAGTTCTTCAGCCACAAGTGTGGTTGTGCTCAGCACCTTTGTTGCCGTCTGCGGTTCTTATGTTTTTGGTTCTGCTGTAAGTTTATACTGTCTTGATTCTTGATCTTATGGCTCAAGTTCTTGTTAAAAAAATGTCAAAAGATCATCTTCATGATTATAACAAGGGTAGCGGAAAAACATGTTGATATGTAACACATTTAGTCTTGTGGTGGATGTCAATGAATGAGTAGGTATACTTTAAGCAACAGACAATCTTTGGCACTTTCATTAGTCAAAAATGAAAATCAGCCTAATTTCAGGGATAAGGTACTCACATAGTTTAGGTAAGTAGTATGATTATTTGCATTTTGGGCTTAACAAATTGTTTATGTTGATTTGCAGGTGGGATATTCATCACCTGCTGAATCTGGAATAACAAATGATCTGGGTCTCTCTGTTGCACAAGTAAGCATGAACTATGAACTTTAGTCTCTTTTTTTATTTCCTTAGAATTGCCCTTTATGATTTTCCTCTGTTTTTACATTCTGATCATCCAACAGTATTCACTTTTCGGGTCAATATTGACGATTGGAGCAATGCTAGGTGCAATAATGAGTGGGAAGATAGCTGATTACATTGGTCGAAGAGGTGTAAGTATTTCCCATCAATCCATGACTATTTCCAGCCATTTTGTAGAATTTCAGTTCTTTTTTTCTATCAAATATCTGATTTCTCTCAAATTTGGATGTCCTGTTAAGTAGACAATGGGCGTCGCTGAGATATTTTGCATCATTGGGTGGCTTGGGATAGGATTCTCAAAGGTACCAATTTTTGGATTCTATCTTACCACCTTCCCAATCTAAGGTTTCATTGTTCTGTTCTTGCCTTTATGATTGCCAATATTTTTATAATTTATTCTAATTTGCATATACTTAAAAGTTCAGTGTTTTTTAAAAGGTTGATTGGTGGCTAGACATTGGAAGACTGTTGGTAGGATATGGGATGGGCCTCATTTCTTATGTGGTAAGTGTTGAGAATGTTCTGGTTCATGTTTTATTACACATTCAGGTGCAAGATAAAAATATTCTGAGTCCTATTGACAGGTTCCAATTTATATTGCTGAAATCACACCTAAAAATCTTCGAGGAGGGTTTACAACAGTCCATCAGGTAAGGTCCAAACATCATTAATTTTCTAAGTCTTTATGAAATAGTCCCTTATGTAACTCTTTTACTGATTATGCAGTTGATGATATGATGTGGTGTGTCAATGACATATCTCATCGGAGCTTTCCTGAACTGGCGGATTTTAGCCTTGATTGGTAATTTTGTCTGCTTTTTGATGTTCAGTTGTATTTGAGGCAGTTCTGTAACAGTGGAGTCTTATTAATTTCATTTCAGGTACTATTCCATGTCTTATTCAACTTCTCGGTCTATTCTTCATCCCAGAATCACCAAGATGGCTGGTGAGTTATGTTGGTCAATCCCATGGCCTAAAGGCTTTGAAATCTGATAGGCTTATTGAACATACAACTAAACTTAGAAGAAATATGTAAATTTCATTTTCTCACGGTGCAATGCTTAAAAGAGATGTGACGATTTGCAGGCAAAGATTGGTAAAGCAAAAGAATGTGAAGCTGCCCTGCAGCGCCTTAGGGGAGCAAATTCTGATATTTCCGATGAGGCAGAAGAGATTAGAGTAAGTTTTAAACATTATTTACATGAGAGAGACTGCCACTCTGATTTCTAATAAATTTTTTTTTTTTTCTTGTACAAACAAGAACTATTAATGGCTTGCATGTTTTACAGGATTACACAGAAACCCTTCAAAGGCTTTCTGAAGGTAGCCTTTTTGAGTTATTCCAATGGAAATATGCTCATTCCCTCATTGTGAGCTTCTTAACTCAACTTAGTGTGGTGTGTTGTTGCTGGATCAATTTTTTCTTATTAGCTATCTATCTTGGTGTACCACTCAAAATTGTAATAAGGTTGGTGTTGGCTTGATGGTACTACAACAATTTGGAGGAGTCAATGGCGTTGCATTTTATGCAAGTGCTATTTTCATATCAGCTGGTATGTCAACACACGTTATAGATGATTCCTACGATTAACTGGTTAAAAGGAAAAGAGAAAGTGAATGCACTCCTCTGATGTTATTACAGGGTTTTCGGGTAGTGTTGGGATGATAGCTATGGTTGTGGTTCAGGTAAATTGACTCTTTACTGAAATTCAATTGTTGTACTCTGCTCATAGGAAATGAGACATTTGAAATTGGCTTCTGTAGGTTCCAATGACATTGCTGGGAGTACTTTTGATGGACAAATCCGGACGAAGACCACTTTTGCTGGTCAGAAGCTCAAGAATGTCTTTCCAAGTTTGTGGTGCAGTCAGTCTAATAGGTCTGCTGAAATCTGCTAATATTTGCAGGTGTCTGCAGCAGGAACATGCTTGGGTTGCTTCCTCACTGCATTATCATTTTTCTTGCAGGTCATAAAGTTAAGAGTACTTATTTATACTTTTGCTCTGTCAATTTATGTATCTTTAATTAAAATATAAATCTTGTCTTTGCAGGATCTCCAACAATGGAAGGATGTAACTCCTTTTTTGGCACTTGTTGGAGTGCTGGTAATGAGCATTCACTTGGAAGCTAAATTCATGGCATTTGACGGCTGACACGATCTCTTTGTTAATGATCTGTTTGATTGTGAAATTAGGTATACACAGGATCTTTCTCACTAGGCATGGGAGGCATACCTTGGGTTATAATGTCCGAGGTAAACTGAAGTCCATTTGAACTTTGCTTCATTCGGTTGATGATATTCTGAATGGAGTTTGATATCACAAGATGAACTTTCTAATGTTTCAGGTATTCCCCATAAACATGAAAGGCTCAGCTGGAAGCCTTGTGACATTGGTTAGCTGGTTAGGTTCTTGGATTATATCCTATGCTTTCAACTTTCTAATGAATTGGAGCTCAGCTGGTAATGCTGAAACATTAGTTTTCCACACTTGACTTATAACATAAGATCAAACTGTCATATTCGATATCATTCACTCATTTTCTTTTCATGATTTACCAGGAACATTCTTCATATTCTCAACCATTTGCGGCTTAACTGTCCTATTTGTGGCAAAGCTAGTACCAGAAACCAAGGGGCGAACTCTGGAAGAAATACAAGCATCAATGAATCCATTTTCAGCAAGATGATAAATTAGGATCTTGCTTTTTGTTGCAAGTGTTAATCTTGTTCCTTGTTAAGAACATTACTGTAATTCTTCGACGATACAATTTACCAAAAAACCTAAAAAAAAAAAAACTCACACAATGAGCTCAACCAAGAAGTTTCCGGGCCAAGTGTTGAGATGATTTGGTGGATACTAGTTGCCACACAAAAACACAGTTATGTGAACCATAGTAAAGCTCTGAAATTTCAACATTCCTAATAAACCTTACCTTCATCAGGAATGTAATATGGTACACAACTAAAATTGTTTGCAGGGCCAAAGTTCTGCAACACCTTCCACCTGCTTTTGTGTTGTTCTTTTTAATCTCATATTTGGGTAATAGATCATGTCGGCATGAAAAACAAAGGTGCTCTGATCTTATTGATGTTCATTTTAAAAACTACCAATCATATTGAACGAGTAAATGACATACATGCTGTGGCCTATAATTGATGGTCCACTATAAATACTAATGAGTTGACTGACGGTTTCACACCTGGGTTTCAGAGTAAAAGTGAGAAAGAATATATGGTATAACCACCATGAACCTACCAGCTATATATAGTGTTGTTGACTTATTTTCCATTTCAGGCTNCTTCATATTCTCAACCATTTGCGGCTTAACTGTCCTATTTGTGGCAAAGCTAGTACCAGAAACCAAGGGGCGAACTCTGGAAGAAATACAAGCATCAATGAATCCATTTTCAGCAAGATGATAAATTAGGATCTTGCTTTTTGTTGCAAGTGTTAATCTTGTTCCTTGTTAAGAACATTACTGTAATTCTTCGACGATACAATTTACCAAAAAACCTAAAAAAAAAAAAACTCACACAATGAGCTCAACCAAGAAGTTTCCGGGCCAAGTGTTGAGATGATTTGGTGGATACTAGTTGCCACACAAAAACACAGTTATGTGAACCATAGTAAAGCTCTGAAATTTCAACATTCCTAATAAACCTTACCTTCATCAGGAATGTAATATGGTACACAACTAAAATTGTTTGCAGGGCCAAAGTTCTGCAACACCTTCCACCTGCTTTTGTGTTGTTCTTTTTAATCTCATATTTGGGTAATAGATCATGTCGGCATGAAAAACAAAGGTGCTCTGATCTTATTGATGTTCATTTTAAAAACTACCAATCATATTGAACGAGTAAATGACATACATGCTGTGGCCTATAATTGATGGTCCACTATAAATACTAATGAGTTGACTGACGGTTTCACACCTGGGTTTCAGAGTAAAAGTGAGAAAGAATATATGGTATAACCACCATGAACCTACCAGCTATATATAGTGTTGTTGACTTATTTTCCATTTCAGGCTCCTGTTGTCTTGTTATTATCTTGAAAAAAATTGACTTATTTTCCATTTCAGTCTCCTGTTGTCTTGTTATTATCTTGAAAAAAATTGACCTATTTTCCCTTTCAGTCTCTTGTTGTCTTGTTATTATCTTTAAAAAATAAAATATGGAGGAAGAAAGCTTAGAAAATGGAAACATTAACAGTCACCTGTTAGCAGATGTTGATTGTGAAGCTGAAAGTGAAAGTTCTGCCACTTTTATTCTTGTGTTCAGCACTTTCATTGCTGTTTGTGGTTCCTATGTGTTTGGAACTTGTGTAAGTGTATCAAAATTCAGTTAATTTAGGATGTTTTTAACTGATTTAATTTCAAATTTTTAAAACATTAATTCTGTTTCAGTTAGGATATTATTCACCCGCAGAGATTGGAATCAGGGATGACCTAGACCTCTCTGAATCCGAGGTACATTTTCTTCTTTACTTTTTTTTTTTTTTTTTTTTTTTTAAGTAAATCCTCAACTGTAGGAAGAAATTTATTAAAGAAAAATTTTATAGAGAGCACAGTCAGGAAACATAATGAATTCATGCTTTTATTACATTTTAACACTAACAGTCTTTCATTAGCATTCTAATGCTTATAGTTTGAGAGAGATGAATGCTGCTTTATGTTCCCAATATGCAGTACGCTCTCTTTGGCTCAATTATGACGGTTGGAGCCATGATAGGTGCAATAATAAGTGGAAAGACGTCGGAAATGATCGGTCGAAGAGGTGTAAGTTTTTTATACTCTAATTCCCATATTCTCAGCCTGTATGAAATTTCAGTCAAAACATTATTTTTCTCGTTAAATTTTCACAATTATTTTTGTACACAACTTAACAGGCAATGGGGATTTCAGAACTCTTCTGCCTCATAGGGTGGCTTTCAATACTTTGCTCCAAGGTGTTTTCTGTTCTCCTATCTTTCTTGATGGGTTTTTCATCTAAGTTTATGTAAAAATGTCACAAAGAAACTTAACTACTGTCCTTCACTGGTAAAATATGTGGTGTATAGCTTCTCATAATTTAGAATATTAATGGTTCAATGGATGCTTGTTGAAAAGAATGTATGGCTGCTGGACGTTGGAAGACTACTCATAGGATGCGGTATCGGGCTCCTCTCTTATGTGGTAATTTACAGTGAGAAGCTGCATTTGATCTATAATTTCTCATTCACTTATCAATTATATTTGTGCTTCCATTTCCACAAAGGTACCTGTATATATAGCAGAAATAACGCCCAAAAACCTTAGAGGAGGATTTTCAAGTGTTCATCAGGTAAAGAGAGGCGTTTAAATCTGTACTAAAAAGCATGCCCCTTGCTTATCTGTGTACTGTTTTTCATTTTACAGTTCATGATAACTCTCGGCTCAGCAATGACATATTTTATTGGAACTGCTGTCACCTGGCGTACATTGGCCCTTATAGGTAAATTCAGTCTATTTTTGAGGTGTATGATTTCAGTCAGATTGCAGCTCTATGCAGCATTAAAATGTCAAACTACATAATTACATTTGCAGGAATAATTCCATGTCTAGTACAGCTTGTTGGTTTACTTATTGTTCCGGAGTCTCCGAGATGGCTGGTGAGTCGATGACTCAAAATTCTTCTGGAGAACGTTTATATATGTAACCATGTTGTGAATATGTTTTTCAGGTTGCTTATGAGAAAATAACCGATGTTAATAATAAATTAAGAATCATTCAAGAACAGCTTGATTTTTCTGATAAATCATGAGATAGGAAAACAAATCCTTCCTGGGTTGCTCAAATTATGAATATATATGCAGGCTAAGATTGGTCGAGAGAAAGACTGCGAAGCTGTCTTACAGCGCCTTAGAGGAGAGAGTGCCAACATATCTGAGGAAGCAACTGAGATTACAGTAACATTCAAACTCTTACTAAATAGAAGACAAGAATTTGTCAATTCCAACTTTCTGGGCAATATGCATTTCGAAAGGTATGATTAACCATGGACATATTCAGGACTACATACAGAACCTTAAACAACTCCCTGAAGACAGAATCCTAGACTTGTTCCAGCGGATATATGCTCGTTCACTCATGGTGACCCTTTCAACCAGATTCTATTCTTCTCCTGTGGCCATGTCATGACTTTCTGACCTTTCGTTGGATTATTTGAAATTTTAGGTTGGAGTTGCGCTGATGTTAATGCAACAATTTGGAGGTGTTAACGGAATTGAACTTTATTCGAGTTCTATATTTGAAGCAGCAGGTAGAAAATTTTCTTTTCCTGTATTATGATACAAAGTATGAACACTGATATAATAAAGGCAAAGCATATCAAATTAAAAGTTCTAGTTTATGCCAGGTTTTTCAGCTAAAGTTGGGATTACTGCAATGGCTATTGTTCAGGTAATGCAAGAATAAGTGTGTATTTTCAGTATTGGTTTCTTCATTATGTATTGCTAAGACACTGGAAAATTTCCTCATACAGATTCCTATGACCATACTTGGTATACTATTAATGGATAAATCCGGAAGGAGACCGCTTCTACTGGTGAAATGGCTATAATGTTTTTTTTTTTCCCTACTGGTGTTCTTGAATGTAAAGCCCTTTGCTGATTATACTACTGCTTCTGCAGAGTTCTTCTGTGGGAACGTTCATAGGCAGCTTACTCGCTGGGGTGTCATTCTCATTGCAGGTTCCTTCCTAAAATTTTGTTTGTTCCAGGACACTTATCTTTTGGTATTGTTCGTCAACTTCACTTCCTGGAATTTCCAGTAAAATCAATGTTTTAACGTGATCAGGACCATCAGCTATGGAAAAAAGTCACGCCGGTTCTAGTGTTTGTTGGTATACTGGTAAGACAATGGACACATAAATTTTCTCTAAATTTGCACTCAAATACAATTGTCCAGTTTTCTTATGTCGAAACTAGTAATCCAAGCATGGTCAATACAGTTGTTCATTTTGCATCCAATTTCTGATACTGAAGAGTAGGAATCATTATCTTTGAATTTGTTAAGCTGTATGTGGAAGTAATTGATTCTGCAATTAGGTCTATAGCGGATCATTTGGGCTAGGACTTGCAGGAATACCATGGCTCATAATGTCAGAGGTTAGTAAACTTTATCTCGCTTGATTTCCGGTTTCAAAAGAACACAATAAAAAACTAAGAGTTTATCAATCCAACAGATCAAGCATATTTGTAAAAAGCTGAGACTTAATCGAAAATTGCTGTTTCAGATCTTTCCTATTAACATAAAGGATTCAGCTGGAAGTTTTGTGTCTTTGGTCAATTGGTCTAGTTCCTGGATTGTTACCTTCATATTTAACTTCTTATTGGAACGGAGCCCAGCAGGTGATGCCACACATTCTCCCAATATGAACTTCTACATTACCATTTTCCGAAATAATTAATCTTCATACTTGTATGCTCACCATAGTTCAATACAAAGTCTACCTTCCATTTCTTCAGGAACATTTTTCATATTCTCTAGCATTAGCGGCTTGACTGTCCTATTTGTGGCAAAGATAGTACCAGAGACCAAGGGGCGAACACTCGAACAAATTCAGTCAGTGATGAACCCACTAACAGCTAGAAGATGAACCTGCAGGCATGCTTGTCCAAAGGTTAAAAATGGTCCTGCAATCCAGGGATGCAATAGTGATTGATCATGAATTGAAAATTTCTGACAGTCAAATCAAGATATGTCAAGTTTCTACGCTGCATTACTCTCATTTTACTGCATATTCTGCACAAATCTGTACATGGCATGAACTAAGGAAGGGCATAGCAGAATTTATCTGTCACTTCTCGTGTATTTTAGAACTTGTTTCCTTGTTCAGGTCCTTTCTGCAAATATTGTAAAGTGTATGCATGATGATAAAATGACATATTTGACATTGTTGATGCTAGAATTTGCTCAAGAAATAATATGTTGGAGTTGATAGATATATAATGGATTGATGGAAATTGGGTCCCATGATTGATGACCACTGGATCCCTCCAATGTTCCAAAATGTTCATGAAATGACCATTGAAATGATCAAATGGACTTTCCCTTTCATCAATTAAGCAATTCTATCCACAAGAAACACCCATCCTTCTTCTACAAACGTATGGAATTCAATAATTGAGAGAAGCTTCAAGATATTTTTGGCATTCAATTAGAAAAGCCCCACCATTCCTTGGAATATCCTTAAGGGGCGTTTAGTTGGAGGTAATAAAAGATTACTAGAGTTATATCATCTTATATTATTTAATTATCATGTTTGGTTAGGTATTATAAGATTATCTTAGTAATCTTATTTTTGTTACAATTATATCCCTTATTAATAAAAATTTTAGACAATAATGCCCATGTTTTAAAATAAATTTACATTAATATACCATTTCAATTTTATCATTATTTAATTAAGTTTTGAACAACAATGCCCTTATATTTAAAACAAATTACAGACTACCACCGCCACCAAGCCACCATCGCCGACAGCGGGCCAACCACCACGGACAACCGTCGGAAAGTCGTCGGAGTCCCTAAAAATGACCTAGATTCACTAGGAGGCTTCGATATGACCATTTTCGGCCATATTGATGGTCGAAAACGGCCATATCAGGCAGGATCTGGTCGTTAACGGCCAAATCCCTAGCCATTAGCGGTCAGATATATTCTGTCGGAATAGATCTGGCTGATAATTGCCAAGGATCTGGCCATTCGATCTAGCTGGAAATGGACATAATAGATCTGGCCATTTCCGGCCAGATCTGGCATGATATGGCCATTTTCGGCCATCACTATGGCTAGAAACGGCCATATCGGAGCCTCGTGGTCACAGTAAGCTACTCACGATGACTTTCGAAGATTTTCGACGGTGGTTTGCAGTGGTGACAGAGGATGGGGGTGATTTTATCATAAATTAAAGTTTTATATAAGCAGGGATGTTTTAGCTAAATCTGAAACATTGGGGGTTAGAAGAAATTATTAAAAAATTAATAATACAAGTAATATTATATTAATATTTAAAAAGAGAGCAATTTAGTAATTGAAATAACATACCTACCAATTTATTCCCCCTAACCAAACATATTAATGTAACATACCGATCAATTAACAAAGCACATTTTCCCACAGAATTTTAATAATCTTCAAGGTAATATAAGATTCCAGTAATCCAACATTCTCTTAACCAAACATAACTTTAGTATTATAAATCGATTAATGTACCAACGATCATTTATAATATGATAGACTCTCCCGTACCACAATCTCTTAAATTTCTAAAGTAAAAAATTGTTTTCTACTAATTTTTTTTTTTTTTATAATCAATGTCTAAATCAATGATTTACGTACACGTCAACTACTATCGATGAGATATCCACCCATGCAATGGCCCCTCGTGCCAACACTCTGAATAAGCTCTCATGTCCTCCAATTTTAAATACTAAAATAAATAATTTACATTTACATCCCTATGATTTTATCTACACGCAAGGGTAGACACTAATTTCAAATACTAGTATTTTGAGCCTTTTAACTTTGCAAAACTTTGTTTATCAGTTAGTTGACTGTTTATTGATTTGGAAATTATACTAGGTTGACGTAAATAAACCTCTAAAAAATGGTGAAAGATGCACTATGCCACTATTGTTTCTATAATCACTTTTCATTGCTTTTGGAAGAGTATTTTCATAGTTTCAGTAATTTTTTCCAAGTTCATTAACGATCGACTAACAATTTATTAAGAGAGAGGATTAAAACCTGAAAAATTCGCACCTTGGCTAATTGGTAATTTCTTCTAGCCCTTACAGAAATACTAATTGATTTAGGTACTTACAGTACTTTAATAAGCACACCATTCTTCAAATTTTCAGCTGTTGTTCCATGCTTTGTGCAAGTATTGGGTATATTCCATTCCTGAATCCCCTAGATGGTTGGTGAGTCCTATCTGAATATTTTGTCTGACAAATTGGAGTCATTGAACCATATATCATAGTCATCTGTATTTAACTGCAGGCGATGGTTGGTCGAGAGAAAGAATAGATGCTGCTCTACGAAACTTAGGGGAAGGACTGTATATATTCTCAGGAATCAGCTAACATCCAAGTGAATATTTTATTTCTTAATCTTGAATTTCAAATCAAAAGGAAAAAAAAATATATCATTTAGAAGTATTGGCATATCCCACCCGATATGTTGTTTTCTCTATTCTGCAGTTTTACACAGAGGCCTTTCAGCAACAATCCGAAGAAGGAATCTTACACTGTTCCGGCCCAGAATGCTAATGCACCATAGTGAGTTTATGAAAAAGAAAAATTATTTTTGTGGTAAATTTTCTTCTGTGAATTAATTCTCTGATCTTCGATGGTTTAGGTGGGAATTGGGATATGTCATTGCAGCAATTGGGAGGGATTAATGCCATTTTGTATTATTGCAGTTCCATATTTGAAGCAGCTAGTAAGTGAACAGCCTTCAGTTGCTTAATGTTTTTATTGATAAAGTTTAAACAATTAGTAAAGACTGATATGATATTTATCATGAAAGATTTTTCAAGTAAAGTGGGGACTATCTCCATGGCTATTATTCAGGTAACTAATTGACTCTTATAAACTGCAAGTGAATTAAGAGATTTTTCCATCTGCCATTTCTATATATACCAATTGAAAATCTGTGCAGATTCCGGTTGTTCTTGTTCTGTTATCTTAATAGACAAATCCGGAAGAAGACCATCTATGGTTAGAATTCATGCTATAAGAATTTCATTTTAAGTTTCTGAAGATATCCATAAGTGAATACAAGTTTCAAATGTCATACAGGTTTCAAGCTCCGGAACCTGCTTCAGGTCTTCCTTCTTGGCTATCATTTGTCTGCAGGTTCCTCCCAAAGCGAAATCTTCATATTTTGTGTCTGTTTATGATTTGAAATGGTAAAATTCACTAAAATTTACACTGAAAACTCTTTGTATTGTTTGTCATGATCAGTATCACAACTATTGGAAGGAGATCACTCCAGTTTTGGTTTAATTGGCATAATGGTATACATACTGAAACTGAATTTTTTTTTTTTTTTTTTTTTTCCTGAAAATTAAATAACAAGGGCTGATTGATGCTGCAATCACATATGTGATCACGGCCTACATTATAGTTTCCCATAGGCATGACGGGGTTGCCAATGGTAAAATGTCCGAGGTATAAAATTATACAGAGTTTGATTCTACATTCATTTTGGTTCATCTGTGAGATTGAAAAATTGAGAAATGACCAAGTTCCATTAGGTTTCCTGAACATCAAGGGCTCAGCTGGAAGCTTCAACTTTTGCCATTCTGTATGCGCTTGGGCTGTTGCATACACTTTCAATTTTATGTTTGAATGGAGCCCAACAGGTATGTATTTTTTAAACCAATCCCCCCCATTTTTACATCTCTGATCACTTTTTCTTTTCTTTTTTTACTATAATTTAAAATATTCTATCCAAACAATGCAGGAACATTTTTCATATACTCTGGCATTTGCGCTTTCCAATCCTATTTATTGCAAAGCTTGTGCCAGAGACTAATGGGCGAACACTTGAGAAATACAAAATTGACCATCTTTCAACTGAGAAACACGCATAACATTACAGTCTAGTGCAATCATAAAAGAATAATACCAGATGTACAGATGACGTATCATCTAATGAATGATGAATGTATACAAAAGTTAATTCCATAAGTATAAATAAATATAGATGAATGAGTCGTGTCACATCTGGAGATTTAAGTTTGGATATTATATGTTATAAAGATGATATTTGATATGGATACCCACCTCAATGCATGTGAGGTGACAGAAATTCTAACCCTGATATATTATTGAAATGATTATGAAAAGAATAAGTTTAACCAAATCTTTTGAACATAATAAACCAGAGATATCTTCTATATATCAAAAGAAAATCGTCTAGACCCAGGATTCTAAACAGTAACCTCAAAGTCCTAAACATTTTCAAAATAATAATAAGAGTTATATCATTTTCCACCCTAAGATTTCACTAAACAAACTTCCCTCTCCTGTATTTCAAAAAACATTACTTCCCACTGTCAAGGCTATGTTCGTTATAAAAAGATAGTCAAATTAATTGAATAAAGATAAGCTGACAAACACAATTCACAAACTTCTTTCACAATATTGACGTGACAGTTCGTAATTGGTCAGTTCGCATTAGATAGACAGGATCCGTTATTGAGCAGATGAGACAATGCAAGTTGACAATTACGAGCTAACATGTTATGTTTATGAGAGAAAATTAGTAAAAAGAGTTTATGAGTTAGTATCACAGTATTAATTTTACTCATGGTTTAATTTATTAATTTATTTATTTTTTAAGGCAAAGACCCCATTTTTTCATTCAGTCTTATTCTCATCTGAAAATATGGTGGACTTTTTACCACTCTGGGTTAACTTCTTCTTCAATTGCAATAATTATGCCCTTGAAGTGTTGAAGTTATAATCAAAGGTGATTGGGAAATCAATTTTGTTTTTCGTGCAGAAATGTCAATCCGAAAAGACATCCAGAGCTTGAAAATATAGGACTTCAACAAGAGAGAATAAATTGCAAAAGTGTTAATCGAAAAGACATCCACGGTTGTTTGATCAGTAAATATTGTCATATTAACGAAAATAAATTATTTCGAGGATTACTAAAATGTATTTAGTCGATTGTAATAAATTTATCGTGTATATTATGTAATTTATTAAATTGTCTTCTTTTTTAATATTAATATAATATTTTTTGTTATATTTTTAGAATTCTTTTAACCTACGTTGAGATATTGCTAAAACATCCTAATCACATAAAAGTTAATTTCCAACCAAATCACCCCCACCATCCCAAGTCACTGTTGACTGCCTGCACCATCACCGATGGTGACGACAATGGTCGAATGACATATAACAGTCAAATCTGATCGGCTGTATACCAGTCTATCCATTTCTGATGGATCCAGCCGAAAATTGCCAAATCTACGGCCAGATCTATCATGGATCAGAGTTTAAAAATATAGGACTTCAAAGAGAGGGAATGAATATTAAGTATAATACGTGAGACTGAAGGGCATAAATTAAACAAACTGTTTCTCTTAAAAATTCCTGCTCACTGTCAACCTACTTTTTTATTTATATTTTATACCCCAGTTGCAGCTAGTGTACTTTCATGTTTGAATTTCCATCTCTTTCTTTTAAGAAAACACGTGAGGAGAAGACATCACAAAATTCTTATACACAGAAATTGGTAAGACTTAAATTGTCACTCGTATAATCACTCCAAAGAGCTTCATTGCAAAATTGCAATGGATGAAAATGCATCCGATAACTAAAATCAACATTATTTAGGTGTAAAAGTTTAGACAGGAGATCTTACAACTTTTTCTTTGGTAGACATTAAACTATATAACTATACCTTTTCTAAATAGTACTATAGCAAATGACATATTCCCACCCGATGTTTAGCGAAATCCCCAGTTGATACCCTTGATTGCATTTACAAAATTCTCACCTTAAAGTAATGTCATTTCCTTTATTTAACAGATTACCAACATTTTATTATAGTAGACGCACATTAACATGCTAAAATGCGTTGACGCTTCTTTGGTAGAAGATGGGCATTTTATCAAAAAGTGACTCACTTTAGCAATGTTCAAGTCGGCAGTTTTTGGCTTTTTCTGGCCGATTCTAAGTCCAAAATCACTCCGAGACCACAGTTAGAATCTATACAACCTCTTCTACAAACCTTATATTTCACTTGCTAACTTCACTCCGTTTCTAAACATTATACAGTAAACTAACGGTGTTAGTTTAAGGATAGATATCTAAAATAAATTCAATCAAGGATATCAACTAGGATTTTGCAAAACCTTGGTTGCGAAAATGTCATTACCTTTTCAAAATAATGATTGATTAGAAATGGCAGATATTGTCTCCCATGAATGATTTAGTAAAGCCACCACTACCAGGCACGTTTTCAAGACACAACTAGCACATAAAAAATTCTCCACATGCTCCAACCGAAGTCATACATTATATGTATGAAAACATGTTGGCCCCCTTAAACACCCCAATAGTTTGGAAATTATCTTTAACATCCTCTACAACTATAAGTATCACTAAACATTGACCTTCACTCAACAATATTTCCAAACTATGGAAGTGTTTGTTAAAGTAGAAAAATTTCAGTGAAATAATTTATTAATTAAAATTAAGTTTAAAATGACTTAAAATTAGATGCTATTTTTTTTTTTTTATAGGTCCATCACAATCCAACAAATTTTTGAGATTAAAGTTGTGCGATGTTGTAATTTGCACTAATGAGAAGTATGTAGGATCTTGTGTAGAATTACGAGAGTTTATATAAAAACCGTGATTTTAATGTTAGATCAATGGATAAATAAGAAATCAAGCAATAGTACAAGAAAGATATTTTTAAAGTGACTTGGATGTTAGGTGCAAATCCTACGTCACATATTCTTGTATTATTTTTCTACGCACAAGTGCGGGTTACAAAGTATGGAGCAAAATCAAATCCCTAATCTGAATAAAAAGTAAGCTTATATACTATTACAATGAAAAAATTATAAATAAAGTCAACCTAAAAAGAATGACATTTGGTGTGAATCCATGCTTCATGGATATGTGACAAAATTTAAGTCAATATTTGTATGGGTGAGGTATGCAATAGTAGAGGAAACCAGCGATAATCTTAAAATACGAGTAGTGGTGGAAATAGTCTAAAAGTTAGGGGACTGTAAAGATATTATCGCTAACTAATAAAAAATCAGTCAACTAACAACCATCTTTACAATGAGCCTTTAGAACACCTGTAAGTCATGACAGTTCTCTATCTCTGTCAGTTTCTCACCAAACTCTCTACCTGACCTATTTGATATCTTTCAAAACTTCTACCATTAACATGTTTTTTAATTGCAACGCTCCTCTAGCTTTCTTTTCAAGAAAACAAAACATGGAGAGAGAGAGAGGTGGAGGAGGGACTACTCCTACCAAGGTCTTCACTTCTGAACCAAGGCCTATTCTCACAGCCTCGGCAATGGCAGTGGCAGTGACTGCGGCAGTGGCATACACAAGGTGATTCTTCTGCTACAACGCTGTTATTCTCAGACCTTGGTCGCTATCTGCGGTTCATTTGTTCTGGGTGTTGTTAAGTAATTAATACACTATATATATATATATATATATATATATATTATATATAATATATATATATCTGTTTTTTTGTTATTTTAGCTTTCTTTAACAGTAGCAGCGCCAATAATGCAACATTTTCAGGCAAAAAAAACCAGAATAAATTGGGAAGTTCTTTCGTCTGAAATGTCTAGTGAAAGATTTTCTTTTGGTTGGTGGTAAGTAACTACTTGTTTAGTTCTTATTCTTATATAATGTTAGGTTGGGAAGAGATACGTTAGTGGGATGACCTTACTGATAATGATAATTTAGAGCACTTCAGTGGTCATGGCTTCTTGATTTATAGGGAATATGTGATAGTACAGTAGCATGGAGACAATGGACTCAATACCAAGGCCAAAATTGAAGGGGGTGGGCCTGTCTATTGGAAGGATTGTGATGCAGCTGACCCAAAGGTTTAGGCCAGATCCGCCAAATGCCAATGGCTGTGACACATAGATGTAATAGCCCCTGTCTACTCTTTTTAGGGACTCGGAAAATTACAATCATCATAATGTGTTATCCTTCCAATTCTTTCTAATAGGACAAATCAAGAGTACTACTTGAGTTGAGTCCTACTAAATGAGGTAAGTAGGACAGTACATGGTAATCGTAATCCTCTAAATCCCACTAGAAAAAAATGTGTAAAAAAATAGACAATAAATACATTTTCTTACTCAGTTTTGAATATTGAAAATTTATATCAAAAAAGCTGACATGCATATACGACTGAAAAGGTGCCAAAAAATTTGATCATTAGTACATGTGTTATCATTTTCTAAATATAAAATGTCAATGAAATCTATCATACATTTCGCCTTTTGAAATCTTTGCTCTCATGTCTCAATATTATGATTGCTTCCTTAAAGGCAAATTTTATATATGCAGTCAGGATATTCATCACCTGTGAGTCTGGAATCATGGAAGCCTTGGCCTTCAGTGGCAGCAGTAAGTGTTCTTCGCTCTTGACCAAACTCAATTTCATATTAACACATACATCCATATATGATTGCGATTTACATAATTCAAGTGCAGCTGTGTTCTTATGGATATGTAGTGTCAGATTAGTGTCACAATATGACTACACAGATTAAAATATAGGCAAAATGTAAGAGATAAGACCTACCTTGGGTTAAACTATAAATAACCTGAAATAAGATGAAAGTTCAAGGAAACATTGACATCATTTGATTCATCCTTCTGTAATTGCATGGTCATAACTTCCGTCTCTTTTTCAATCATGCAGTTCTCAGTTTTCGGCTCAACTCACAGTTGGAGGAGTAATAGGTTCATTAATAAATGGGAAGGTAGCAGACCTCATTGGTCGAAGAGGTGTAAGTTTTCTGTTGCTCTCTAAATGCAGAATAAAATCATTTTCAACTTTGAAATAGTAATGGTATTCAATCAAATTATGGGCGGCTATGTGGCTTCGGAATTTTTCTTCATTGTTGGATGGCTTTTGATAGCATTCTCAAAGGTTACTTCTCTTTTCCTTCTCACCTTCCCACAATTATGCTTTATTTGGTTGCTTACATGAGTTATTAGTTAATCAATATAGATTGTAGAGGCAAAACTTTTTTCTGAGTTGGAGTTAAATGTTAAGCTACTTAGTATTGTGTACTAATATATACCAGCAAAATGTCATATTTGAAAGGACGCTTGGTCACTGGATCTTGGAAGACTGTCGTTGGGGTCGGAATGGGCTTATCGTTATGTGGTAGGTGTCTGAACAAATCCATAGTTGCTTAATTTAAAATAGAAATGTGTATGACAGAATGGTATCACTGCCACAAGACAGGCATCGTATACAATTGCAGAAATAACTCCAAAGAATATCCGGGGGGATTTACAGCAGCTAATCAGGTATAATTGAACCATTAAAGATTTGTATTGATTCCATTAATTATTTATGAGCATCTTCATTGTCAAGTCTGCAGTTTATGATAGCTTTTGGCCTTTCACTCATGTATTATCTGGAACTGTTGTTTCCTGGCGGACCTTGGCTCTGATTGGTAGATTCTTATTGCCTTCTATTGCTTAAATCAGTTTTAAAGGTATCTCTGAATGAATTTTATCTTTTGCTCTGATTAATTTTCAGGAGCGGTTCCAGGTCTTTGCAAGTTGTTTTATTCTTCATTCCAGAGTCTCCTAGATGGCTGGTGAGTCCAATTCAGGACTTTGTACTTTTTTTTTCTTTAAACATTCTTCACAGAACTTGTTTAAACAATTCAATTGATGCTTAAGACTGTGTGCAGGCAAAGATTGGCAGAGAGAACGAATTAGAAGCTAAACTACAGCGTCTTAGGGGAAAGTATGCTGATGTTTCTCAAGAAGCTGATGACCACAGAGTAAGTTTCCAACTTATCTATGTTCAACTAATGAGAGGAAAAAAAATTTTGAAGTTTTAATACTCCTAGCATAAAAAGAGAAATGAGGATCGTTTTTGTCAGTATTATACCGAAACCTTTGAGAGGGATTCAGAAGCTAGTGTCTTTAACCTGTTCCAGCGAAGATATGCTTATTCACTTGTTGTGAGTATTTACATTTGAAGTTGCAAACAAGCCCCTTATGTGTAGTTAATCATCTTTGATTTTACATGTATAATTTGATGGTTCAGGTTGGAGTTGGGCTGTTGATATTCAACAGTTAGGAGGGACGAACGCAATTTGTTATGCTAGCTCCATTTTTGAAGATGCTGGTAGACTAGCTTCTTTCCATATTCTTCTTTTACTTTTTCATATAACCAATGATTTCATGACCAATAATATTAAAGGACATGTTTATATGAGATTTTGTTTATGACAGACTTTCAAGTACGTTTGGGACTATATCAAGGCTTCATTCAGGTACTGGGTTCAGAAATTTATGTAAGATTTTGCTATTAGTGACATGAGACTCATAGGAAGTCTTTTGCAGCTCCCCTCTGTCGCTTTATCTGTACTTCTCATTGATAAATCGGAAGAAGACCACTTCTTATGGTATGGCTCAACGCAAGAAATCTTGTTTTGGAATTGATTAATTCAGAAAATTTTTGGGGAATTCTTTTATTCTTGCAGGCATCTACTATCGGAATGTGCATAAGGTGTTTCATCATAGGGTTGGCATTCTGCATGCAGGTTTGTCCTGGAACAGAAGTTTTAACCATATGCTACTCCTCTTTAACACTTCTTTTAACAAATTCACAATCATTTGTGCAGGACCTTAATCATTGGAAAGGGATCACTCCAGGCTGGTGTTATTGGCATAATGGTAATTCCCTGTAACTCAAAACCGTCTTATTGAAACTTGTCATAACATTTTTTTCATTTCCTCCTGAATGCATTACTAGTTTAGAAGGAGAAAGGAATTCTCACAAATGTTATTCCATTCTATTTACTTGAGAATTTCAAATTATTAAAGTGAGTTATATATGTGTGCAATCAGGGTTTCGTGTAGGTTACTCAATAGGCATGGCAGGACTACCATGGGTTGTATTGTCCGAGGTATGTGACCAACGAAGCCCTATATGTTTTTCAGCAATATATTAACTGCAGTAGATAAAGAGATGTTGAGCTTTCATTTCCAGATATTCCTATAAACATCAAGGGCACGGCGGGAAGCCTAGCAACTGTACTCAACTGGTCAAGCTCTTGGGTGTTCATTCACTTTTAATTTTATGATGGACTTTGGAGCACAGGGGTATCTGAAACCAACCCCCCTCTCCAAATCCTTATTCTCTATCGTCTTGCTCTCTTTTATGCTTATACAAGCATGCATTGGTTACTCTCACAGGAGCATTTTCTATATTCGCGGGCTTTGGCCCAGCAGTCTGTTCACAGCATTTCTTGTACCAGAAACTAAGGGGCGAACATTAGAAGAACTACAAGCATCAATACACATTTTACAGACTGAGAAACCACTTTTGATATTAGAAATTTAGTAAATAACATGTTTGAGTTGAATAATTATGTATCATCATTGAATCACATGAATGTGTGATGAACTTTCTTCTAAGAGTTTTTTTATGGTTCACTTTTGTAATGCAAAATTAACAAATTGGAAAGCAGTGCCTTTCTTTTTCCAAAATGGAATACAGTGTTTTACTGCGCTATAGTCATCTCTCTACAATTCATATTTTGAAGCTATCATAATTCTAAGTAATTTATTATGATATTCAAACATTATACTTGCAAATACTTGAAAACCATCTGCTTAAAAAGTATAATATTTTGTCTGTTTGGGTCCTTTTTGATGAAATTATATGCTCTCATTCATGAGCTTCCAAAGAAAAAAAAATATATCTTATAGTTATCTAAAAAAGGTCAGCATCCTTGTGATTTTATCAACATCTCATTGACTCAGCATCCTAGTCGTTCCAAGAAAGGAAACTTCACTAGCAGCCAGTAGTGTATCTTCTACAGTATCTTTAAATATTATCCCGACATTCTGAATTAGTAGTGACGATGGTGACTCCTAAGAAATTGTCATTTTTTAAGGTAATGAGTTGTATCTATCAGATCACAGATTAACGCACAAGGAAAATACATAAGACGGACAAAAGTGGGGCCTATACATAAATTTTCTGCCTTTTGTCTTTTACTTAACTATTTCTCTGTCTTCTTGTTCTTAATCTCAAATTAATATTATTTCACAAGAACCAATACTATAGTCTTAGTTGGTTGTAATCTGTCGGTAGCATAGGAGATGGACAAAGAAAGCATAACTGAAGCGGGTTATCCACTTCTCTGCTTGAAGAGAAGTCTGAGATCCTTGGAGACAGTGGTGGCAGCCATGGTGGTGATGGTGGCAGTGATGAGAGTGGAAGTTCTTCAGCCACAAGTGTGGTTGTGCTCAGCACCTTTGTTGCCGTCTGCGGTTCTTATGTTTTTGGTTCTGCTGTAAGTTTATACGTCTGTGTCTTGATCTTATGGCTCAAGTTCTGTTAAAAAAAGTCAAAAGATCATCTTCATGATTATAACAAGGGTAGCGGAAAAACATGTTGATATGTAACACATTTAGTCTTGTGGTGGATGTCAATGAAGGTAGGTTATACTTTAAGCAACAGACAATCTTTGGCACTTTCATTAGTCAAAAATGAAAATCAGCCTAATTTCAGGGATAAGGTACTCACATAGTTAGGTAAGTAGTATGATATTGCATTTTGGGGTTACAAATTGTTATTGTGATTTGAGGTGGGATATTCATCACCTGCTGAATCTGGAATAACAAATGATCTGGGTCTCTCTGTTGCACAAGTTAGCAGAACTATGAACTTTAGTCTCTTTTTTTATTTCTAGAATTGCTTTTGATTTTCCTCTGTTTTTACATTCTGATCACAACAGTATTTACTTTCGGGTCAATATTGACGATTGGAGCAATGCTAGGTGGCAATAATGAGTGGGAAGATAGCTGATTACATTGGTCGAAGAGGTGTAAGTATTTCCACAATCCATGACTATTTCCAGCCATTTTGTAGAATTTCAGTTCTTTTTTTCTATCAAATATCTGATTTCTCTCAAATTTGGATGTCCTGTTAAGTAGACAATGGGCGTCGCTGAGATATTTGCATATTGGGTGGTGGGATAGGATTCTCAAAGGTACCAATTTGGATTCTATCTTACCACCTTCCCAATCTAGGTTTCATTGTTCTGTTTTGCTTTATAATTGCCATATTTTTATAATTTATTCTAATTTGCATATACTAAAAGTTCAGTGTTTGTTAAAAGGTTGATTGGTGGCTAGACTGGAAGACTGTGGTAGGATATGGGATGGGCCTCATTCTTATGTGGTAAGTGGTCAGAATGTTCTGGTTCATGTTTTATTACACATTCAGGTGCAGATAAAATTATTCTGAGTCCTATTGACAGGTTCCAATTATATTGCTGAAATCACACCTAAAAATCTTGAGGAGGGTTTACGACAGTCCATCAGGTAAGTCCAAACATCATTAATTTCTAAGTCTTTATGAAATAGTCCCTTATGTAACTCTTTTACTGTATGCAGTTGATGATATGTGTGGTGTGTCAATGACATATCTCATGGAGCTTTCCTGAACTGGCGGATTTTAGCCTGATTGGTAATTTTGGTGCTGTTTGATGTTCAGTTTGATTTTGAGGCAGTTCTGTAACAGTGGAGTCTTATTAATTTCATTTCAGGTACTATTCCAGTCTATTCAACTTCTCGGTCTATTCTATCCCAGAATCACCAAGATGGCTGGTGAGTTATGTTGGTCAATCCATGGCCTAAAGGCTTTGAAATCTGATAGGCTTATTGAACATACAACTAAACTTAGAAGAAATATGTAAATTTCATTTTCTCACGGTGCAATGCTTAAAAGAGATGTGACGATTTGCAGGCAAAGATGGTAAAGCAAAAGAATGTGAAGCTGCCCTGCAGCGCCTTAGGGGAGCAAATTCTGATATTTCCGATGAGGCAGAAGAGATTAGAGTAAGTTTAAACATTTTTACATGGAGAGAGACTGCCACTCTGATTTCTAATAAATATTTTTTTCTGTACAAACAAGAAAATTTAATGGTTGCATGTTTTACAGGATTACACCGAAACCCTTCAAAGGCTTTCTGAAGGTAGCATTTTTGAGTATTCCAATGGAAATATGCTCTCCCTCATTGTGAGCTTCTTAACTCAATTGTGTGGTGTGTTGTTGCTGGATCAATTTTTTCTATTAGCTATCTATCTTGGTGTACCACTCAAAATTGTAATAAGGTTGGTGTTGGCTTGATGGTACTACAACAATTTGGAGGAGTCAATGGCGTTGCATTTTATGCAAGTGCTATTTTCATATCAGCTGGTATGTCAACACACGTTATAGATGATTCCTACGATTAACTGGTTAAAAGGAAAAGAGAAAGTGAATGCACTCCTCTGATGTTATTCAGGGTTTTCGGTAGTGTTGGGATGATAGCTATGGTTGTGGTTCAGGTAAATTGACTCTTTACTGAAATTCAATTGTTGCACTCTGCTCATAGGAAATGAGACATTTCAAAATTGGCTTCTGTAGGTTCCAATGACAAGCTGGGGGATTGATGGACAAATCCGGACGAAGACCACTTTGCTGGTCAGAAAGCTCAAGAATGTCTTTCCAAGTTTGTGATACAGTCAGTCTAAAGGTCTGCTGAAATCTGCTAATATTTGCAGGTGTTGCAGCAGGAACATGCTTGGTTGCTTCCTCACTGCATTATCATTTTTTGCAGGTCATAAAGTTAAGAGTACTTATTTATACTTTGCTCTGTCAATTTATATATCTTAATTAAAATATAAATCTTGTCTGCAGGATCTCCAACAATGGAAGGATGTAACTCCTTTTTTGGCACTTGTTGGAGTGCTGGTAATGAGATTCACTTGGAAGCTAAATTCATGGCATTGACGGCTGACACGATCTCTTTGTAATGATCTGTTTGATTGTGAAATTAGGTATTCACAGGATCTTTCTCACTGGCATGGGAGGCATACCTTGGGTTAATCGCGGTAAACTGAAGTCCATTTGAACTTTGCTTCATTCGGTTGGATATTCCGAATGGAGTTTGATATCACAGATGAACTTCTAATGTTTCAGGTATCCATAAACATGAAAGGCTCAGCTGGAAGCCTGTGACATTGGTTAGCTGGTTAGGGTCTTGGATTATATCCTATGCTTTCAACTTTCTAATGAATTGGAGCTCAGTGGTAATGCTGAAACATTAGTTTTCCACACTTGACTTATAGCTAAGATCAAACTGTCATATTCGATATCATTCACATCATTTTCTTTCATGATTTACCAGGACATTCTTCATATTCTCAACCATCTGCGGCTTAACTGTCCTGTTTGTGGCAAAGCTAGTACCAGAAACCAAGGGGCGAACTCTGGAAGAAATACAAGCACAATGAAACCATTTTCAGCAAGATGATAAATTAGGATCTTGCTTTTGTTGCAAGTGGTAATCTTGTTCCTCGTTCAGAACATTACGTAATTCTTCGACGAACAATTTACCAAAAAACCTAAAAAAAAAAAACTCACACAATGAGTCAACCGAAGAAGTTCCCGGGCCAAGTGTTGAGATGATTTGGTGGATACTAGTTGCCACACAAAAACACAGTTATGTGAACCATAGTAAAGCTCTGAAATTTCAACATTCCAATAACCTTACCTTCATCGGAATGTAATATGGTACACAACTAAAATTGTTTGCAGGACCGAAGTCCTGCAATACCTTCCACTGCTTTTGTGTTCTTTTTAATCTCATATTTGGGTAATAGATCATGTCGGCATGAAAAACAAAGGTCCTCTGATCTTATTGATGTTCATTTTAAAACTACAATCATATTGAACGAGTAATTACATACATGCTGTGGCCTATAATTGATGGTCCACATAAATAGTAGAGTTGACTGACGGTTCACAGCTGGGTTTCAGAGTAAAGTAGAGAAAGAAATATGGTATAACCCATGAACCTACCAGCTATATATAGTGTTGTTGACTTATTTTCCATTTCAGTCTCCTGTTGTCTTGTATTATTTGATAAAAATTGACTTATTTTTCCTTTCAGTCTCTTTGTCTGTTATTATCTTTAAAAAATAAAATATGGGGAAGAAAGCTTAGAAATGGAAACATTAACAGTCACCTGTTAGCAGATGTTGATGGTGAAGCTGAAAGTGAAAGTTCTGCCACTTTTTATCGTTGTTCAGCACTTTCATTGCTGTTTGTGGTTCCTATGTGTTTGGAATGTGTGTAAGTGTATCAAAATTCAGTTAATTTAGGATGTTTTTAACTGATTTAATTTACATTTTTAAAACATTAATTCTGTTTCAGTTAGGATATTATTCACCCGCAGAGATTGGAATCAGGGATGACCTAGACCTCTCTGAATCCGAGGTACATTTTCTTCTTTACTTTTTTTTTTTTTTTTTTTAGTAAATCCTCAACTGTAGGAAGAAATTTATTAAAGAAAAAATTTATAGAGAGCACAGTCAGGAAACATAATGAATTCATGCTTTTATTACATTTAACACTAACAGTCTTCATTAGCATTCTAATGCTTATAGTTTGAGAGAGATGAATGCTGCTTTATGTTCCCAATATGCAGTACGCTCTCTTTGGCTCAATTATGACGGTTGGAGCCCTGATAGGTGCAATAATAAGTGGAAAGACGTCGGAAATGATCGGTCGAAGAGGTGTAAGTTTTTTATACTCTAATCCATATTCTCAGCCTGTATGAAATTCAGTCAAACATTATTTTCTTTTAAATTTTCACAATTATTTTTGTACACAACTAACAGGCAATGGGGATTTCAGAACTGTTCTGCCATAGGGTGGCTTTCAATATTTGCTCCAAGGTGTTTTGTTTCTTATCTTTCTTGATGGTTTTTCATCTAAGTTTATGAAAATGTCACAAAGAACTTAACTAGTTTCCTTCACTGGTAAAATATGTGGTGTATAGCTTCTCATAATTTAGAATATTAATGGTTCAATGGATGCTTGTTGAAAAGAATGTGGCTGCTGGACGTTGGAAGACTACTCATAGGATGCGGTATCGGGCTCCTCTCTTATGTGGTAATTTACAGTGAGAAGCTGCATTGATCTTAATTTCCTCTCACTTATCAATTATATTTGTGCTTCCATTTCCACAAAGGTACCTGTATATATAGCAGAAATAACGCCAAAAACCTTAGGGGGATTTTCAAGTGTTCATCAGGTAAAGAGAGACCTTTAAATCTGTACTAAAAGCATGCCCCTTGCTTATCTGTGTACTGTTTTTCATTTTACAGTTCATGATAACTCTCGGCTCAGCAATGACATATTTTATTGGAACTGCTGTCACCTGGCGTACATTGGCCCTTATAGGTAAATTCAGTCTATTTGAGGTGTATGATTTCAGTCAGATTGCAGCTCTATGCAACATTAAAAGTCAAACTACATAATTACATTTGCAGGAATAATTCCATGTCTAGTACAGCTTGTTGGTTTACTTATATTCGGAGTCTCCGAGATGGCTGGTGAGTCGATGACTCAAAATTCTTCTGAGAACGTTTATATATGTAACCATGTTGTGAATATGTTCTCAGGTTGCTTATGAGAAAATAACCGATTGTAATAATAAATTAAGATCATTCAAGAACAGCTTGATTTTTCTGATAAATCATGAGATAGGAAAACAAATCCTTCCTGGGTTACTCAAATTATGAATATATATGCAGGTAAGATTGGTCGAGAGAAAGACTGCGAAGCTGTCTTACAGCGCCTTAGAGGAGAGAGTGCCAACATATCTGAGGAAGCAACTGAGATTACAGTAACATTCAAACTCTTACTAAAGAAGACAAGAATTTGTCAATTCCAACTTTCTGGGCATATGCATTTCGAAAGGTATGATTAACCATGGACAATTCAGGACTACTAGAGAACCTTAAACAACTCCCTGAAGACAGAATCCTAGACTTGTCCAGCGGATATATGCTCGTTCACTCATGGTGACCCTTTCAACCAGATTCTATTTCTCCCTGTGGCCATGTCATGACTTTCTGACCTTTCGTTGGATTATTTGAAATTTTAGGTTGGAGTTGCGCTGATGTTAATGCAACAATTTGAGGTGTTAATGGAATTGAACTTTATTCGAGTCTTATTTGAAGCGCAGGTAGAAAATTTTCTTTTCCTATTTATGATACAAAGTATGAACATGATATAATAAAGGCAAGAATATCAAATTAAAAGTTTAGTTTATGCCAGGTTTTTCAGCTAAGTTGGGATTACAGCAATGGCTATGTTCAGGTAATGCAAGAATAAGTGTGTATTTCAGTATTGGTTTCTTCATTATGTATTGCTAAGACACTGGAAAATTTCCTCATACAGATTCCTATGACCATACTTGGTATACTATTAATGGATAAATCCGGAAGGGAACCGTCTACTGGTGAAAGGCTATAATGTTTTTTTTTCCCTACTGGGTGTTCTTGAATGTAAAGCCTTTGCTGATTATATACTGCTGCAGAGTTCTTCTGTGGGAACGTCATAGGCAGCTTACTCGCTGGGGTGTCATTCTCATTGCAGGTTCCTTCCTAAAATTTTGTTTGTTCCAGGACACTTGTCTTTTGGTATTGTTCGTCAACTTCACTTCCTGGAATTTCCAGTAAAATCATGTTTTAACGTGATCAGGACCACAGCTATGGAAAAAAGTCACGCCGGTTCTAGTGTTTGTTGGATAATGGTAAGACATGGACACATAAATTTTCTCTAAATTTGCACTCAAATACCATTGCTCAGTTTTCTTATGTCGAAACTAGTAATCCAAGCATGGTCAATACAGTTGTTCATTTTGCATCCAATTCCTGATACTGAAGAGTAGGAATCATATTCTGAATTGGTTAAGCGTATGTGGAAGTAATTGATTCTGCAATTAGGTCTATAGCGGATCATTTGGGCTAGGACTTGCAGGAATACCATGGCTCATAATGTCAGAGGTTAGTAACTTATCTCGCTTGATTTCCGGTTTCAAAAGAACATAATAAAAAACTAAGAGTTTATCAATCCAACAGATCAAGCATATTTGTAAAAAGCTGAGACTATACGAAAATTGCTGTTTCAGATCTTTCACTTAACATAAAGGAGTACGGCACGCCTTGCCTCTTTTCGGTAATTTTTTATTGCTCTTTAAAGTATTAATTGATTTAGGTACTTACAGAATTTAATTATAAGAATAGATTCTTAAAAATTTCAGCTATTGTTCCATGCTTGGTGTAAGTAGTTAGCGTATTCTTCATTCCCGAATCCCCTAGATGGCTGGCTAATCCTGCTACAAATTCTAATTTGTCTGACGAATTAGAATAATAGATTCATTGAAGCATATATCATAGACTAAGGGGCGAAGACTTGAAGAAATACAAGCAACCCTCTTTCACCAATAATATGTCATTAGGAAACAAGTAATAATTAATTTAGGGATTAGATATGAAAACCTTAATTAGCTTCTCTTTCTGATTCATTATTAATTACTTGGAATAAGAGTGGCAAACCAGAAATATTAAGTGTTCAGAGTCCAAGGAAGAGTAAACGACTTTTTCCCACCCAAGGTTTGTCTTAATAACCCTTTTCCACCCAAAAAATTTTAAAATACCACTTTTCCTCCGAAGGTTTATATTCCGTTAATGCCCAAAATACCCTTCACTTTCTTAGCTAGCTTTCGATGAGTTACCAGAAGTCAAGGTAAGAGGAGTTTTGTAGAATGGAGGTTAGTAAATCTAATGGTGGTGACCAATTGAATATTCGTCACCGAAATCAGCCGGAAATTAGCTAAGAACAAGAAACATTAGTTTTGCAGTGATCGATAATCGGCGAGAAATCAGATGTTGGAGTGAGAGGAGTTCTGTAAAGAGAAGACCAGAAATTCAAGTGGTGGTGACGGAGAGAATTTTTGCAATCGGAATCGACTTTGGATAGTAACAGAATATTAACTTTAGTTCGAAAAATGTCATTAAGGCAAACCTTGTGTGGGAAAGTAGTCTACTCTTTCAAGGAATTAGATAAGTAGTTGGGCATGTGATAAGTTTGGAAACTAGGGTTGGTGAGACTTGCAGATGGAACCTTTTTTTTTTTTTTTTTTGTTAAATGGATTGGGACAATTATTTATATTATAATAGATTAATTATGACTTGGGAGACCCACCCCAATGCGTAAATTGTTTGATATGAATCAAAGTCAAGAATTTAACATAAACAAATGATTTAAACATAAACTAGTTTTGGGTAGATTTAATACTTTATAAACCTACGAATTGTATCAAACTTTGGAATGTGAATGGGGTAAGTAGTGGGATTCAATTTCCAATACAAATGCCACCTCTTTTATGATTACCTAAATCCGCTCCATTACCTGTTCTTAAAATGAGGAGATCACAAAGCTTGGAGGAAGGACTGTTACCAGGTTCTTCAATTCTTGAATCAAATCATACTGGTGATGGCAGTGACATTACTGAACAAAGTGATTCTTCTGCTACTCCCATTGTTGTGTTCAGCACCTTCATTTCTATATGCGGTTTCTTAGTTTTGGGCTGTTGTGTAAGTAGTTTCCTTTGGTTTATGGTTCCTGTTGAATTGCATTTTTGAATTAAGTTTAGACTTAATAGGCATTTTTTATAAGCCATTAATGTAATGAAAATCAAGTTTTAATGACTGGTATGATGTTTTATTGTTCTTTTTTAGGCTGGATATTCGTCGCCTACTGAAACTGAAATCATGGAGGACCTTGGCCTTTCAGTCGCAGAAGCAAGTATTCTCTGCGCAAGAAGTCATTAATTGTATAAAGAAGACCACAAAAATTTAGCAAATTTATGTTTGTTTTGATGTATTTTTGTCTCTCTGCAGTACTCTGTTTTTGGTTCGGCATTGACCATTGGAGGACTGGTTGGTTCAATAGTAAACGGGAAAATAACCGATCTCATTGGTAGGAGAAAAGTAAGTTTTTTTTTTTTTTTTTTTTTCTTTTTCCTTCTAACCATAAATTTTCAAACTTTAAAAAACTTCAACTAATTAATGATCTTATGAACCAGGCGTTCTGGTTAGCAGATTTCTTCTTCACCATTGGGTGGCTGGCAATAGCATTCTCCAATGTACAATTCATTCTCAATTTCGAATAAATTAAACTTAGAAATTGGAAGAAGAACTAATTTCATCTAAACTGATCAACTAAATGCTTGTTTTCTAGGCTGCCTGGTCCCTGGATCTTGGAAGATTATCATTGGGAATTGCGATTGGCCTCACTTTTTATGTGGTAATTTTACTAAACGTTGCAAATTATAGCTCAATAGTTCATATGACTGATTGATGGAAGCATGACAGTAATTTGCACTCTTGTTTTAAAACAGGCACCTGTATATGTTGCAGAAATTGCACCTAAGAATATTCGAGGAGCATTAACATTGGTTAATCAGGTTAGATTTTATCATTTTATAATGTATTAGATAGTACTGTTATTGGATTCGGATCTAGCCAACTTATTGATCATTTAATAATATTCGTTCAAGTTTATAGTTGATGGTGACAAGCGGTATATTACTGATGTACGCTCTTGGAACTGTTGTTTCCTGGCGTACCTTGGCTCTAATCGGTAATTTCTTCTAGCCCTTATAGAAATACTAATTGATTTAGGTACTTACAGAACTTTAATAAGAAGAACACCATTCCTCAAATTTTCAGCTGTTGTTCCATGCTTTGTGCAAGTATTGGGTATATTCTTCATTCCTGAATCCCCTAGATGGTTGGTGAGTCCTATTCTGAATATTTTGTCTGACAAATTGGAGTCATTGAACCATATATCATAGCTCGATCTGTATTTAACTGCAGGCGATGGTTGGTCGAGAGAAAGAAATAGATGCTGCTCTACAGAAACTTAGGGGAAGGACTGCTAATATTTCTCAGGAATCAGCTAACATCAAAGTGAATATTTTATTTCTTAATCTTGAATTTCAACTCAAAGGAAAAAAAAAAATTCATTTAGAAGTATTGGCATATCCCACCTGATATGTTTGTTTCTTTTATTCTGCAGGTTTACACAGAGGCCTTTCAGCAACAATCCGAAGAAGGAATCTTTAACCTGTTCCGGCCCAGATATGCTAATGCACTCATAGTGAGTTTATGAAAAAGAAAACAATTATTTTTGTGGTAAATTTTCTTCTGTGAATTAATTCTCTGAACTCTGCGATTGTTTTAGGTGGGAATTGGGATTATGTCATTGCAGCAATTGGGAGGGATTAATGCCATTTTGTTTTATTGCAGTTCCATATTTGAAGCAGCTAGTAAGTGAACAGCCTTCAGTGTTGCTTAATGTTTTTATTGATAAAGTTTAAACAATTAGTAAAGACTGATATGAATCTTTATTTCATGAAAGATTTTTCAAGTAAAGTGGGGACTATCTCCATGGCTATTATTCAGGTAACTAATTGACTCTTATAAACTGCAAGTGAATTAAGAGATTTTTCCATCTGCAATTTCATATATATACCAATTGAAAATCTTGTGCAGATTCCGGTTGTTCTTGTATCTGTTATCTTAATAGACAAATCCGGAAGAAGACCACTTCTTATGGTTAGAATTCATGCTATAAGAACTTCATTTTAAGTTTCTTGAAGTATAGCAATAAGTGAATACACAAGTTTCAAATGTCATGCAGGTTTCAAGCTCCGGAACATGCTTCAGTTTCTTCCTTCTTGGCTTATCATTCTGTCTGCAGGTTTCTCCCAAAGCAGAAATCTTCATATTTTGTGTCTGTTTATGATTTGAAATGGTAAAATTCACTAATAATCTTTACACTGAAAACTCTTTGATATGTTTGTTCATGATCAGTATCACAACTATTGGAAGGAGATCACTCCAGTTTTGGTTTATATTGGCATAATGGTAATACAATACTGAAACTGAATTTTTTTTTTTTTTTTTTTTTCCTGAAAATTAAATAACAAGGGCTGATTGATGCTGCAATCATCATATATGTATCCAGGCCTATATAATAAGTTTCTCCATAGGCATGACGGGGTTGCCAATGGTAATAATGTCCGAGGTATAAAATTCTATCAGAGTTTGATTCTACATTCAGTTTGGTTCATCAGTGTGATTGAAAATTTGAGAAATGACCAAGCTTCCATTTAAGGTATTTCCCATGAACATCAAGGGCTCAGCTGGAAGCCTTTCAACTTTTGCCAATTCTGCATGCGCTTGGGCTGTTGCATACACTTTCAATTTTATGTTTGATTGGAGCCCAACAGGTATGTATTTTTTAAAACCAATCCCCTCCATTTTTTTACATCTCTCGATCACTTTTTCTTTTCTTTTTTTACTATAATTTAAAATATTCTATCCAAACAATTGCAGGAACATTTTTCATATACTCTGGCATTTGCGCTTTCACAATCCTATTTATTGCAAAGCTTGTGCCAGAGACTAATGGGCGAACACTTGAAGAAATACAAGAATCCATGACCATCTTTCACTGAGAAAACACGCATACATTTACAGTCTAGTGCAATAATCATAAAAGAATAATACCAGATGTACAGATTGACGTATCATCTAATGAATGGATGAATGTATACAAAAAGTTAATTCCATAAGTATTAAATAAATATAGATGAATGAGTCGTGTCACATCTGGAGATTTAAGTTTGGATATTATATGTTATAATAGATGATATTTTGATATTGGATACCCACCTCAATGCATGTGATGGTGACAGAAATTCTAACCCTGATATATTATTGGAAATGATTATGAAAATTGATATAAGTTTAACCAAATCTTTTGAACATAATAAACCAGAGATATCTTCTATTATATCAAAAGAAAATACGTCTAGACCCAGAGATTCTAAACAGTAACATCAAAGTCCTAAACATTTTCAAAATAATAATAAGAGTTTATTACATTTTCCACCCTAAGATTTCACTAAACAAACTTCCCTCTCCTGTATTTCAAAAAACAATTTACTTCCCACTGTCAAGGCTATGTTTCGTTATAAAAAGATAGTCAATATTTAATTGAATAAAGATAAGCTGACAAACACAATTCACAAACTTCTTTCACAAATATTGACGTGACAGTTCGTAATTGGTCAGTTCGCATTTAGATAGACAGGATCCGTTATTGAGCAGATGAGACATATTGCAAGTTGATCAATTACGAGCTAACATGTTATGTTTATGAGAGAAAATTAGTAAAAAGAGTTTATGAGTTTAGTATCACAGTATTTAATTTTACTCATGGTTTAATTTATTAATTTATTTATTTTTTAAGGCAAAGACCCCATTTTTTTCATTCAGTCTTATTCTCATCTGAACAATATGGTGGACTTTTATACCACTCTGGGTTAACTTCTTCTTCACTTGCAATAATTATGCCCTTGAAGTGTTGAAGTTATAATTCAACGGATGATTGGGTAAATCCAATTTTGTTTTTCAGTGCAGAAATGTCAATCCGAAAAGACATCCAGAGCTTGAAAATATAGGACTTCAACAAGAGAGAATAAATTGCAAAAGTGTTAATCGAAAAGACATCCACGGTTGTTTGATTCAGTAAATATTGTCATATTAACGAAAATAAATTATTTCGAGGATTACTAAAATGTATTTAGTCGATTGTAATAAATTTATCGTGTATATTATGTAATTTATTAAATTGTCTTCTTTTTTTAATATTAATATAATATTATTTTTGTTATATTTTTAGTAATTCTTTTAACTCCCTACGTTTGAGATATTGCTAAAACATCCTAATCACATAAAAGTTTAATTTCCAACCAAATCACCCCCATCCATCCCAAGTCACTGTTGACTGCCTGCACCATCACCGATGGTGACGACAATGGTCGAAATGACATACTAACAGTCAAATCTGATCGGCTGTATACCGATCTATCCATTTCTGATGGATCCAGCCGAAAATTGCCAAATCTACGGCCAGATCTATCATGGATCAGAGTTTAAAAATATAGGACTTCAAAGAGAGGGAATGAATATTAAGTATAAATACGTGAGACTGAAGGGCATAAATTAAACTAAACTGTTTCTCTTAAAAATTCCTGCTCACTGTCAACCTACTTTTTTATTTATATTTTATACCCCAGTTGCAGCTAGTGCTACTTTCCATGTTTGAATTTCCATCTCTTTCTTTTAAGAAAACACGTGAGGAGAAGACATCACAAAATTCTTATACACAGAAATTTGGTAAGACTTAAATAATGTCACTCGTATAATCATCTCCAAAGAGCTTCATTGCAAAATTGCAATGGATGAAAATGCATCCGATACCTAAAATTCAACATTATTTAGGTGTAAAAGTTTAGACAGATAGATCTTACAATCTTTTTCTTTGAGTAGATCATTAAACTATATAACTATTACCTTTTTCTAAATAGTACTATAGCAAATGACATATTCCCACCCGATGTTTAGCGAAATCCCCAGTTGATACCCTTGATTGCATTTATTCAAAATTCTCACCCTTAAAGTAATGTCATTTCCTTTATTTTAACAGATTACCAACATTTTATTATAGCATGACGCACATTAACATGCTAAAATGCGTTGACGCTTTCTTTGGTAGAAGATGGGCTCATTTTATCAAAAAGTGACTCACTTTAGCAATGTTCAAGTCGGCAGTTTTTGGCTTTTTCTGGCCGATTCTAAAGTCCAAAATCACTTCCGAGACCACAGTTAGACTCTATACAACCTCTTCTACAAACCTTATACTTTCACTTGCTAACTTCACTTACCGTTTCTAACCACTTATAACAGTAACTAACGGTGTTAGTTTAAGGATAGATATCTAAAATAAATTCAATCAAGGATATCAACTTAGGATTTTGCAAAACCTTGGTTGCGAAAATGTCATTTACCCTTTTCAAAATAATGATTGATTAGAAATGGCAGATATTGTCTCCACATGAATGATTTAGTAAAGCCACCACTCACCAGGCACGTTTTCAAGAAGCACAACTAGCTACATAAAAAATTCTCCACATGCTCCAACCGTAAGTCATACATTATATGTATGAAAACATTGTTGCTGCCCCTTAAACACCCCAATAGTTTGGAAATTATCTTTAACATCCTCTACAACTATAAGTATCACTAAACATTGACCTTCACTCAACAATAGTTTCCAAACTATTGGAAGTGTTTGTTAAAGTAGAAAAATTTCAGTGAAATAATTTATTAATTAAAATTAAGTTTAAAATGACTTAAAATTAGATGCTATTTTTTTTTAATATAGGTCCATCACAATCCAACAAATTATTTGAGATTAAAGTTTGTCGATGTTGTAATTTGCACTAATGAGAAGTATGTAGGATCTGTGGTAGAATCTACGTAGAAGTTTATATAAAACCCGTGATTTTAATGTTAGATCAATGGATAAATAAGAAATCAAGCAATAGTACAAGAAAGATATTTTTAAAGTGACTTGGATGTTAGGTGCAAATCCTACGTCCACTATTCTTGTATTATTTTCTCTACGCACAAGTGCGGGTTACAAAGTATGAATGCAAAATCAAATCCCTAATCTGAATAAAAAGTAAGCTTATATACTATTACAATGAAAAAATTATAAATAAAGTCAACCTAAAAAGAATGACATTTGGTGTGAATCCATGCTTCATGGATTATTGTGACAAAATTTAAGTCAATATTTGTATGGGTGAGGTATGCAATAGTAGAGGAAACCAGCGATAATTCTTAAACTACGAGTAGTGGTGGAAATAGTCTAAAAGTTAGGGGACTGTAAAGATATTATCGCTAACTAATATAAAAATCAGTCAACTAACAACCATCTTTACAATGAGCCTTTAGAACACCTGTAAGTCCATGACAGTTCTCTATCTCTGTCAGTCTCTCACCAAACTCTCTACCTGACCTATTTGATTCATCTTTCAAAACTTCTACTCATTAACATGTTTCTTAATTGCAACATGCTCCTCTAGCTTTCCTTTTCAAGAAAACAAAACATGGAGAGAGAGAGGTTGGAGGAGGGACTACTCCTACCAAGGTCTTCACTTCCTGAACCAAGGCCTATTCTTCACAGCCTCGGCAATGGCAGTGGCAGTGACTGCGGCAGTGGCATACCACAAGGTGATTCTTCTGCTACAACTGCTGTTATTCTCAGCACCTTGGTCGCTATCTGCGGTTCATTTTGTTCTGGGTGTTGTGTAAGTAATTAATAATATATATATTCTTTATTGTTATTTTAGCTTTCTTTAACAGTAGCTGCGCCAATAATGCGACATTTTCAGGCAAAAACACCAGAATAAATTGGGAAAGTTCTTTCGTCTGATAATGTCTAGTGAAAGATTTTCTTTTGGTTGGTGGTAATGTAATGGTCCCGTTATGATACTGGTGTGTCCTGAAATTACTTGTTTAGTTCTTATTCTTATATAATTAGTTAGGCTGGGAAGAGATATGTTAGTGGGATGACCTTACCTGATAATGATAATTTAGAGCACTTCAGTGGTCATGGCTTCTTGATTTATAGGGAATATGTGATAGTAACAGTAGCATGGAGACAATGGACTCAATACAAAGGCCAAACTTGAAGGGGTTGGGCCTGTCTATTGGAAGCGTTGTGATGCCAGCTGACCCAAAGGTTTAGGCCAGATCCTGCCAAATGCCAATGGCTGTGACACGATAGATGTAATTGTCCCTGTCTACTCTTGTATGGGACTCGGAAATTACAATCATCATATATTGTGTTATCCTTCCATTCTTTCTAATAGGACAAATCAAGAGTACTACTTTAGTTGAGTCCTACTAAATGAGGTAAGTAGGACAATACATGGTAATCGTAATTCTCTAAATCCCACTAGAAAAAATGGGTAAAAAATATGATAGTAAATAACATTTTCTTACTCAGTTTTGAATATGAAATTTATATCAAAAAAGCTGACATGCATATACGATTGAAAAGGTGCCAAAAAATTTGACTTCATTAATACATGTGTTATCATTTTCTATATATAAAATGTCTAATGAAATTCTATCATACATTGCTGCCTTTTGAAATCTTTTGCTCTCTATGTCTCAATTATTATGATTGCTTCCTTAAATGCAAATTTTATATATGCAGTCAGGATATTCATCACCTGCTGAATCTGGAATTATGGAAGACCTTGGCCTCTCAGTGGCAGCAGTAAGTGTTCTTCCCTCTTGACCAAACTCAATTTCATAGTAACACATACATCCATATATGTATATGCAGATTTACATTAATTTCATGTGCAGCTGTGTTCTGATGGATATGTAGTGTCAGATTAGTGTCACAATATGACTACACAGATTAAAGTATAGGCAAAATGTAAGAGATAAGACCTACCTTGGGTTATAAATAACCTGAAATAATATGAAAGTTCAGGGAAACATTGACATCATTTGATTCATCCTTTCTGTAATTGCATGGTCATAATGTTCCGTCTCCTTTTTTTTAATCGTGCAGTTCTCAGTTTTCGGCTCACTACTCACAGTTGGAGGAGTAATAGGTTCATTAATAAATGGGAAGGTAGCGGACCTCATTGGTCGAAGAGGTGTAAGTTATTCTGTTGCTCTCTAAATGCAGAATAAAATCATTTTCAACTTTGAAATAGTAATGGTATTCAATCAACTTTATGAGCAGGCTATGTGGCTTTCGGAATTTTTCTTCATTGTTGGATGGCTTTTGATAGCATTCTCAAAGGTTACTTCTCTTTTCCTTCTCACCTGCCCACAATTATGCTTTATTTGATTGCCTACATGAGTTATTAGTTAATCAATCTAGATTGTAGAGGCAAAACTTTTTTTCTGAATTGAAGTTACATGTCAAGCTACTTAGCTACTTGTGTATACTAATATATACCAGCACATATGTCATATTTGAAAGGACGCTTGGTCACTGGATCTTGGAAGACTGTCGTTGGGGATCGGAATTGGGCTTATCGCTTATGTGGTAGGTGTCCTGAACAAATCCATAGTTGCTTAATTTAAAATATGAAATGTGTATGACAGAATGGTATCATTGTCACAAGACAGGCACCTGTATACATTGCAGAAATAACTCCAAAGAATATCCGGGGAGGATTTACAGCAGCTAATCAGGTATAATTGAACCATTAAAGATTGTATTATTGATTCCATTAATTATTTATGAGCATCTTCTTTGTCAAGTCTGCAGTTTATGATAGCTTTTGGCCTTTCACTCATGTATTTCATTGGAACTGTTGTTTCCTGGCGGACCTTGGCTCTGATTGGTAGATTCTTATTGCCTTTCTATTGCTTAAATCAGTTTTAAAGGTATCTCTGAATGAATTTCTTATCTTTTTCTCTGATTTAATTTTCAGGAGCGGTTCCAGGTCTATTGCAAGTTGTTGGTTTATTCTTCATTCCAGAGTCTCCTAGATGGCTGGTGAGTCCAATTCAGGACTTTGTACTTTTTTCTTTTTTTTTTTTAAACATTCTTCACAGAACTTATTTTAAACAATTCAATTGATGCTTAAGACTGTGTGCAGGCAAAGATTGGCAGAGAGAACGAATTAGAAGCTACACTACAGCGTCTTAGGGGAAAGTATGCTGATGTTTCTCAAGAAGCTGCTGACATCAGAGTAAGTTTCCAACTTATCTATGTTCAACTAATGAGAGGAAAATAAAATTTTGAAGTTTTAATACTCCTAGCATAAAAATAGAAATAAGGATCTTGTTTTTGTGCAGTATTATACCGAAACCTTTGAGAGGGATTCAGAAGCTAGATTCTTTAACCTGTTCCAGCGAAGATATGCTTATTCACTTGTTGTGAGTATTTACATTTGAAGTTGCAAACAAGCCCCTTATGTGTAGTTAATCATCTTTGATCTTTACATGTATAATTTGATTGGTTCAGGTTGGAGTTGGGCTGTTGATATTCCAACAGTTAGGAGGGACGAATGCAATTTGTTATTATGCTAGCTCCATTTTTGAAGATGCTGGTAGACTAGCTTCATTTCCATATTCTTCTTTTACTTTTTCATATAACCAATGATTTCATTGACCAATAATATTAATGGACATGTTTATATGAGATTTTTGTTTATGACAGACTTTTCAAGTACGTTTGGGACTATATCAATGGCTATCATTCAGGTACTGGGTTCAGAAATTTATGTAAGATTTTGCTATTAGTGATCATGAGACTCATAGGAAGTCTTTTGCAGCTCCCCTCTGTCGCTTTATCTGTACTTCTCATTGATAAATCTGGAAGAAGACCACTTCTTATGGTATGGCTCAACGCAAGAAATCTTGTTTTGGAATTGATTAATTCAGAAAATTTTTGGTGAATTCTTTTCATTCTTGCAGGCATCTACTATCGGAATGTGCATAAGTTGTTTCATCATAGGGTTGGCATTCTGCATGCAGGTTTGTCCTGGAACAGAAGTTTTAACCATATGCTACTCCTCTTTAAACACTTCTTTTAACAAATTCACAATCATTTGTGCAGGACCTTAATCATTGGAAAGGGATCACTCCATGGCTGGTGTATATTGGCATAATGGTAATTCCCTGTAACTCAAAACCGTCTTATTGAAACTTGTCATAAACATTTTTTTCATTTCCTCCCTGAATGCATTACTAGTTTAGAAGGAGAAAGGAATTCTCACAAATGTTTATTCCATTCTATTTACTTGAGAATTTCAAATATATTAAAGTGAGTTATATATGTGTGCAATCAGGGTTTCAGTGTAGGTTACTCAATAGGCATGGCAGGACTACCATGGGTTGTATTGTCCGAGGTATGTGATCATACGAAGCCCTATATGTTTTTCAGTAATATATTAACTGCAGTAGATAAATGAGATGTTGAGCTTTCATTTCAGATATTTCCTATAAACATCAAGGGCACGGCGGGAAGCCTAGCAACTGTACTCAACTGGTCAAGCTCTTGGGTTGTTTCATTCACTTTTAATTTTATGATGGACTATTGGAGCACAGGAGGTATCTGAAACCAACCCTCCCTCTCCAACTCCCTTATTCTCCATCGTCTTGCTCTCTCTTAATACTTATACAAGCATGCATTGGTTACTCTCACAGGAGCATTTTTCATATTCGCGGGCTTTTGCGCTTCAGCTGTCCTGTTCACAGCATTTCTTGTACCAGAAACTAAGGGGCGAACATTAGAAGAACTACAAGCATCAATTACACATTTTTCAGACTGAGAAACCACTTTTGATATTAGAAATTTAGTGCCAATAACATGTTTGAGTTGAATAATTATTGTATCATCATTGTATCATCATTGAATCACATGAATGTGTGATGAACTTTTCTTCTAAGAGTTTTTATATGGTTCAGTTTTGTAATGCAAACTTAACCAATTGGAAAGCAGTGCCTTTCTTTTTTCCAAAAATGGAATACAGTGTTCTTACTGCACTATAGTCTACTCTCTACAATTCATATTTTGATGCTATCATAATTCTATAAGTAAATAATTTATGATAATCAAACATTATGCTTGCAAATACTTGAAAACCATCTGCTAAAAAGTATAATATTTTGCCTGTTTGGGTCCTTTTTGATGAAATTTATATGCTCTCATTCATGACCTTCCAAAATAAAAATATATATCTTATAGTTATCTTAAAAAGGTCAGCATCCTTTGTATTTTATCACAATATCTCATTGACCTCAGCATCCTAGTCGTTCCAAGAAAGGAAACTTCACTAGCCAGTCCAGTAGTGTATCTTTCTACAGTATCTTTTAATTTTATCCAGACATTCTGAATTATGGTAGTGACGATGGTGACTCCTAAGAAATTGTCATTTTTTAAGGTATATGAGTTGTATCTATCAGATCACAGATTAACACACAAGGAAAATACATAAAGACAGGACAAAAGTGGGGCCTATCTACATAAATTTTCCTGCACTTTTTGTCTTTTACTTTAGCTATTTCTCTTGTCTTCTTGTTCTTAATCTCAAATTAATATTATTTCACAAGAATCAATACTATTAGTTCTTAGTTGGTTGTAATCTGTCGGTAGCATAGGAGATGGACAAAGAAAGCATAACTGAAGCAGGGTTATCAACTTCTCTGCTTGAAGAGAAGTCTGAGATCCTTGGAGACAGTGGTGGCAGCCATGGTGGTGATGGTGGCAGTGATGAGAGTGGAAGTTCTTCAGCCACAAGTGTGGTTGTGCTCAGCACCTTTGTTGCCGTCTGCGGTTCTTATGTTTTTGGTTCTGCTGTAAGTTTATACTGTCTTGATTCTTGATCTTATGGCTCAAGTTCTTGTTAAAAAAATGTCAAAAGATCATCTTCATGATTATAACAAGGGTAGCGGAAAAACATGTTGATATGTAACACATTTAGTCTTGTGGTGGATGTCAATGAATGAGTAGGTATACTTTAAGCAACAGACAATCTTTGGCACTTTCATTAGTCAAAAATGAAAATCAGCCTAATTTCAGGGATAAGGTACTCACATAGTTTAGGTAAGTAGTATGATTATTTGCATTTTGGGCTTAACAAATTGTTTATGTTGATTTGCAGGTGGGATATTCATCACCTGCTGAATCTGGAATAACAAATGATCTGGGTCTCTCTGTTGCACAAGTAAGCATGAACTATGAACTTTAGTCTCTTTTTTTATTTCCTTAGAATTGCCCTTTATGATTTTCCTCTGTTTTTACATTCTGATCATCCAACAGTATTCACTTTTCGGGTCAATATTGACGATTGGAGCAATGCTAGGTGCAATAATGAGTGGGAAGATAGCTGATTACATTGGTCGAAGAGGTGTAAGTATTTCCCATCAATCCATGACTATTTCCAGCCATTTTGTAGAATTTCAGTTCTTTTCTTCTATCAAATTTCTGATTTCTCTCAAATTTGGATGTCCTGTTAAGTAGACAATGGGCGTCGCTGAGATATTTTGCATCATTGGGTGGCTTGGGATAGGATTCTCAAAGGTACAGATTTTTGGATTCTATCTTACCACCTTCCCAATCTAAGGTTTCATTGTTCTGTTCTTGCCTTTATGATTGCCAATATTTTTATAATTTATTCTAATTTGCATATACTTAAAAGTTCAGTGTTTTTTAAAAGGTTGATTGGTGGCTAGACGTTGGAAGACTGTTGGTAGGATATGGGATGGGCCTCATTTCTTATGTGGTAAGTGTTGAGAATGTTCTGGTTCATGTTTTATTACACATTCAGGTGCAAGATAAAATTATTCTGAGTCCTATTGACAGGTTCCAATTTATATTGCTGAAATCACACCTAAAAATCTTCGAGGAGGGTTTACAACAGTCCATCAGGTAAGGTCCAAACATCATTAATTTTCTAAGTCTTTATGAAATAGTCCCTTATGTAACTCTTTTACTGATTATGCAGTTGATGATATGTTGTGGTGTGTCAATGACATATCTCATCGGAGCTTTCCTGAACTGGCGGATTTTAGCCTTGATTGGTAATTTTGTCTGCTTTTTGATGTTCAGTTGTATTTGAGGCAGTTCTGTAACAGTGGAGTCTTTTTAATTTCATTTCAGGTACTATTCCATGTCTTATTCAACTTCTCGGTCTATTCTTCATCCCAGAATCACCAAGATGGCTGGTGAGTTATGTTGGTCAATCCCATGGCCTAAAGGCTTTGAAATCTGATAGGCTTATTGAACATACAACTAAACTTAGAAGAAATATGTAAATTTCATTTTCTCACGGTGCAATGCTTAAAAGAGATGTGACGATTTGCAGGCAAAGATTGGTAAAGCAAAAGAATGTGAAGCTGCCCTGCAGCGCCTTAGGGGAGCAAATTCTGATATTTCCGATGAGGCAGAAGAGATTAGAGTAAGTTTTAAACATTATTTACATGAGAGAGACTGCCACTCTGATTTCTAATAAATTTTTTTTTTTTTCTTGTACAAACAAGAACTATTAATGGTTTGCATGTTTTACAGGATTACACCGAAACCCTTCAAAGGCTTTCTGAAGGTAGCATTTTTGAGTTATTCCAATGGAAATATGCTCATTCCCTCATTGTGAGCTTCTTAACTCAACTTAGTGTGGTGTGTTGTTGCTGGATCAATTTTTTCTTATTAGCTATCTATCTTGGTGTACCACTCAAAATTGTAATAAGGTTGGTGTTGGCTTGATGGTACTACAACAATTTGGAGGAGTCAATGGCGTTGCATTTTATGCAAGTGCTATTTTCATATCAGCTGGTATGTCAACACACGTTATAGATGATTCCTACGATTAACTGGTTAAAAGGAAAAGAGAAAGTGAATGCACTCCTCTGATGTTATTACAGGGTTTTCGGGTAGTGTTGGGATGATAGCTATGGTTGTGGTTCAGGTAAATTGACTCTTTACTGAAATTCAATTGTTGCACTCTGCTCATAGGAAATGAGACATTTCAAATTGGCTTCTGTAGGTTCCAATGACATTGCTGGGAGTACTTTTGATGGACAAATCCGGACGAAGACCACTTTTGCTGGTTAGAAGCTCAAGAATGTCTTTCCAAGTTTGTGGTGCAGTCAGTCTAATAGGTCTGCTGAAATCTGCTAATATTTGCAGGTGTCTGCAGCAGGAACATGCTTGGGTTGCTTCCTCACTGCATTATCATTTTTCTTGCAGGTCATAAAGTTAAGAGTACTTATTTATACTTTTGCTCTGTCAATTTATGTATCTTTAATTAAAATATAAATCTTGTCTTTGCAGGATCTCCAACAATGGAAGGATGTAACTCCTTTTTTGGCACTTGTTGGAGTGCTGGTAATGAGCATTCACTTGGAAGCTAAATTCATGGCATTTGACGGCTGACACGATCTCTTTGTTAATGATCTGTTTGATTGTGAAATTAGGTATACACAGGATCTTTCTCACTAGGCATGGGAGGCATACCTTGGGTTATAATGTCCGAGGTAAACTGAAGTCCATTTGAACTTTGCTTCATTCGGTTGATGATATTCTGAATGGAGTTTGATATCACAAGATGAACTTTCTAATGTTTCAGGTATTCCCCATAAACATGAAAGGCTCAGCTGGAAGCCTTGTGACATTGGTTAGCTGGTTAGGTTCTTGGATTATATCCTATGCTTTCAACTTTCTAATGAATTGGAGCTCAGCTGGTAATGCTGAAACATTAGTTTTCCACACTTGACTTATAACATAAGATCAAACTGTCATATTCGATATCATTCACTCATTTTCTTTTCATGATTTACCAGGAACATTCTTCATATTCTCAACCATTTGCGGCTTAACTGTCCTATTTGTGGCAAAGCTAGTACCAGAAACCAAGGGGCGAACTCTGGAAGAAATACAAGCATCAATGAATCCATTTTCAGCAAGATGATAAATTAGGATCTTGCTTTTTGTTGCAAGTGTTAATCTTGTTCCTTGTTAAGAACATTACTGTAATTCTTCGACGATACAATTTACCAAAAAACCTAAAAAAAAAAAAACTCACACAATGAGCTCAACCAAGAAGTTTCCGGGCCAAGTGTTGAGATGATTTGGTGGATACTAGTTGCCACACAAAAACACAGTTATGTGAACCATAGTAAAGCTCTGAAATTTCAACATTCCTAATAAACCTTACCTTCATCAGGAATGTAATATGGTACACAACTAAAATTGTTTGCAGGGCCAAAGTTCTGCAACACCTTCCACCTGCTTTTGTGTTGTTCTTTTTAATCTCATATTTGGGTAATAGATCATGTCGGCATGAAAAACAAAGGTGCTCTGATCTTATTGATGTTCATTTTAAAAACTACCAATCATATTGAACGAGTAAATGACATACATGCTGTGGCCTATAATTGATGGTCCACTATAAATACTAATGAGTTGACTGACGGTTTCACACCTGGGTTTCAGAGTAAAAGTGAGAAAGAATATATGGTATAACCACCATGAACCTACCAGCTATATATAGTGTTGTTGACTTATTTTCCATTTCAGGCTCCTGTTGTCTTGTTATTATCTTGAAAAAAATTGACTTATTTTCCATTTCAGTCTCCTGTTGTCTTGTTATTATCTTGAAAAAAATTGACCTATTTTCCCTTTCAGTCTCTTGTTGTCTTGTTATTATCTTTAAAAAATAAAATATGGAGGAAGAAAGCTTAGAAAATGGAAACATTAACAGTCACCTGTTAGCAGATGTTGATTGTGAAGCTGAAAGTGAAAGTTCTGCCACTTTTATTCTTGTGTTCAGCACTTTCATTGCTGTTTGTGGTTCCTATGTGTTTGGAACTTGTGTAAGTGTATCAAAATTCAGTTAATTTAGGATGTTTTTAACTGATTTAATTTCAAATTTTTAAAACATTAATTCTGTTTCAGTTAGGATATTATTCACCCGCAGAGATTGGAATCAGGGATGACCTAGACCTCTCTGAATCCGAGGTACATTTTCTTCTTTACTTTTTTTTTTTTTTTTTTTTTTTTAAGTAAATCCTCAACTGTAGGAAGAAATTTATTAAAGAAAAATTTTATAGAGAGCACAGTCAGGAAACATAATGAATTCATGCTTTTATTACATTTTAACACTAACAGTCTTTCATTAGCATTCTAATGCTTATAGTTTGAGAGAGATGAATGCTGCTTTATGTTCCCAATATGCAGTACGCTCTCTTTGGCTCAATTATGACGGTTGGAGCCATGATAGGTGCAATAATAAGTGGAAAGACGTCGGAAATGATCGGTCGAAGAGGTGTAAGTTTTTTATACTCTAATTCCCATATTCTCAGCCTGTATGAAATTTCAGTCAAAACATTATTTTTCTCGTTAAATTTTCACAATTATTTTTGTACACAACTTAACAGGCAATGGGGATTTCAGAACTCTTCTGCCTCATAGGGTGGCTTTCAATACTTTGCTCCAAGGTGTTTTCTGTTCTCCTATCTTTCTTGATGGGTTTTTCATCTAAGTTTATGTAAAAATGTCACAAAGAAACTTAACTACTGTCCTTCACTGGTAAAATATGTGGTGTATAGCTTCTCATAATTTAGAATATTAATGGTTCAATGGATGCTTGTTGAAAAGAATGTATGGCTGCTGGACGTTGGAAGACTACTCATAGGATGCGGTATCGGGCTCCTCTCTTATGTGGTAATTTACAGTGAGAAGCTGCATTTGATCTATAATTTCTCATTCACTTATCAATTATATTTGTGCTTCCATTTCCACAAAGGTACCTGTATATATAGCAGAAATAACGCCCAAAAACCTTAGAGGAGGATTTTCAAGTGTTCATCAGGTAAAGAGAGGCGTTTAAATCTGTACTAAAAAGCATGCCCCTTGCTTATCTGTGTACTGTTTTTCATTTTACAGTTCATGATAACTCTCGGCTCAGCAATGACATATTTTATTGGAACTGCTGTCACCTGGCGTACATTGGCCCTTATAGGTAAATTCAGTCTATTTTTGAGGTGTATGATTTCAGTCAGATTGCAGCTCTATGCAGCATTAAAATGTCAAACTACATAATTACATTTGCAGGAATAATTCCATGTCTAGTACAGCTTGTTGGTTTACTTATTGTTCCGGAGTCTCCGAGATGGCTGGTGAGTCGATGACTCAAAATTCTTCTGGAGAACGTTTATATATGTAACCATGTTGTGAATATGTTTTTCAGGTTGCTTATGAGAAAATAACCGATGTTAATAATAAATTAAGAATCATTCAAGAACAGCTTGATTTTTCTGATAAATCATGAGATAGGAAAACAAATCCTTCCTGGGTTGCTCAAATTATGAATATATATGCAGGCTAAGATTGGTCGAGAGAAAGACTGCGAAGCTGTCTTACAGCGCCTTAGAGGAGAGAGTGCCAACATATCTGAGGAAGCAACTGAGATTACAGTAACATTCAAACTCTTACTAAATAGAAGACAAGAATTTGTCAATTCCAACTTTCTGGGCAATATGCATTTCGAAAGGTATGATTAACCATGGACATATTCAGGACTACATACAGAACCTTAAACAACTCCCTGAAGACAGAATCCTAGACTTGTTCCAGCGGATATATGCTCGTTCACTCATGGTGACCCTTTCAACCAGATTCTATTCTTCTCCTGTGGCCATGTCATGACTTTCTGACCTTTCGTTGGATTATTTGAAATTTTAGGTTGGAGTTGCGCTGATGTTAATGCAACAATTTGGAGGTGTTAACGGAATTGAACTTTATTCGAGTTCTATATTTGAAGCAGCAGGTAGAAAATTTTCTTTTCCTGTATTATGATACAAAGTATGAACACTGATATAATAAAGGCAAAGCATATCAAATTAAAAGTTCTAGTTTATGCCAGGTTTTTCAGCTAAAGTTGGGATTACTGCAATGGCTATTGTTCAGGTAATGCAAGAATAAGTGTGTATTTTCAGTATTGGTTTCTTCATTATGTATTGCTAAGACACTGGAAAATTTCCTCATACAGATTCCTATGACCATACTTGGTATACTATTAATGGATAAATCCGGAAGGAGACCGCTTCTACTGGTGAAATGGCTATAATGTTTTTTTTTTTCCCTACTGGTGTTCTTGAATGTAAAGCCCTTTGCTGATTATACTACTGCTTCTGCAGAGTTCTTCTGTGGGAACGTTCATAGGCAGCTTACTCGCTGGGGTGTCATTCTCATTGCAGGTTCCTTCCTAAAATTTTGTTTGTTCCAGGACACTTATCTTTTGGTATTGTTCGTCAACTTCACTTCCTGGAATTTCCAGTAAAATCAATGTTTTAACGTGATCAGGACCATCAGCTATGGAAAAAAGTCACGCCGGTTCTAGTGTTTGTTGGTATACTGGTAAGACAATGGACACATAAATTTTCTCTAAATTTGCACTCAAATACAATTGTCCAGTTTTCTTATGTCGAAAATAGTAATCCAAGCATGGTCAATACAGTTGTTCATTTTGCATCCAATTTCTGATACTGAAGAGTAGGAATCATTATCTTTGAATTTGTTAAGCTGTATGTGGAAGTAATTGATTCTGCAATTAGGTCTATAGCGGATCATTTGGGCTAGGACTTGCAGGAATACCATGGCTCATAATGTCAGAGGTTAGTAAACTTTATCTCGCTTGATTTCCGGTTTCAAAAGAACACAATAAAAAACTAAGAGTTTATCAATCCAACAGATCAAGCATATTTGTAAAAAGCTGAGACTTAATCGAAAATTGCTGTTTCAGATCTTTCCCATTAACATAAAGGATTCAGCTGGAAGTTTTGTGTCTTTGGTCAATTGGTCTAGTTCCTGGATTGTTACCTTCATATTTAACTTCTTATTGGAACGGAGCCCAGCAGGTGATGCCACACATTCTCCCAATATGAACTTCTACATTACCATTTTCCGAAATAATTAATCTTCATACTTGTATGCTCCCCATAGTTCAATACAAATTCTACCTTCCATTTCTTCAGGAACATTTTTCATATTCTCTAGCATTAGCGGCTTGACTGTCCTATTTGTGGCAAAGATAGTACCAGAGACCAAGGGGCGAACACTCGAACAAATTCAGTCAGTGATGAACCCACTAACAGCTAGAAGATGAACCTGCAGGCATGCTTGTCCAAAGGTTAAAAATGGTCCTGCAATCCAGGGATGCAATAGTGATTGATCATGAATTGAAAATTTCTGACAGTCAAATCAAGATATGTCAAGTTTCTACGCTGCATTACTCTCATTTTACTGCATATTCTGCACAAATCTGTACATGGCATGAACTAAGGAAGGGCATAGCAGAATTTATCTGTCACTTCTCGTGTATTTTAGAACTTGTTTCCTTGTTCAGGTCCTTTCTGCAAATATTGTAAAGTGTATGCATGATGATAAAATGACATATTTGACATTGTTGATGCTAGAATTTGCTCAAGAAATAATATGTTGGAGTTGATAGATATACAAAGGATTGATGGAAATTGGGTCCCATGATTGATGACCACTGGATCCCTCCAATGTTCCAAAATGTTCATGAAATGACCATTGAAATGATCAAATGGACTTTCCCTTTCATCAATTAAGCAATTCTATCCACAAGAAACACCTATCCTTCTTCTACAAACGTATGGAATTCAATAATTGAGAGAAGCTTTAAGATATTTTTGGCATTCAATTAGAAAAGCCCTACCATTCCTTGGAATATCCTTAAGGGGCGTTTAATTGGAGGTAATGAAAGATTACTAGAGCTATGTCATCTTATATTACTTGATTATCATGTTTGATTAGGTATTATAAGATTACCTTAGTAATCTTATTTTTGTTACAATTCTATCCCTTATTAATAAAAATTTTGGACAATAATGCCCATGTTTTAAAATAAATTTACATTAATATACCATTTCAATTTTACCTTTATTTAATTAAGTTTTGGACAATAATGCCCTTATATTTAAAATAAATTACAGACCATCACCGTCGACAGTAGGCCAACCACCACGGACAACCGTCGAAAAGTCGTCGGAGTCCCTAAAAATGACCTAGATTCACTAGGAGGCTTCGGTATGGCCATTTTCGACCATATTGATGGTCGAAAACAGTCATATCAGGTAAGATCTGGTCGTTAACGGCCAGATCCTTGGCCATTAGCGGTCAGATCTATTCTGTCGGAATAGATCTGGTTGATAATTGCCAAGGATCTGGTCGTTCGATCTAGCTGGAAATGGACAGAATAGATGTGGCCATTTCCGACCAGATCTGGAATGTTATGGCCATTTTTGGCCATCAATATGGCCAGAAACGGCCATATCGGAGCCTCGTGGTCACAGTAAGCTACTCACGATGACTTTCGGAGACTTCCGGCGGTGGTTTGCAGTGGCGACAGGAAGTGGGGGTGATTTTGTCATAAATTAAAGTTTTATATAAGTAGGGATGCTTTAGCTAAATCTAAAACATTAGGGGTTAGAAAAAATTATTCAAAAATTAATAATACAAGTAATATTATACTAATATTTAAAAAGATGACAATTTAATAATTGAAATAACATACCCACCAATTTATTCCCTCTAACCAAACATATTAATGTAACATACCAATCAATTAACCAAACATATTTTTCTATAGATTTTTAATAATTTTCAAGGTAATATAAGATTCCAGTAATCCAATATTCCCTAAACCAAACGCACTTTAATATTATAAATCCATTAATGTACCTACGTCATTTATAATATGACAGACTCTCCCGTAGCGCAATTTCTTAAATTTCTAAAGTAAAAAATTGTTTTATTTTTTATTTTTTATAATCAATGTCTAAATCAATGATTTACGTACACGTCAACTGCTATCAATTAGATATCCACCTATGCAATGGTCCCTCGTGCCAACACTGTGAATAAGCTCTAATGTCCTCGGACCTCCAATTTTAAATAGTAAAATAGATAATTACATTGACATCCCTATGATTTGATCCATGCATGACGGAAGACACTAATTTCAAATACTAGTATTTTGAGGCTTTTAACTTTGCAAAACTTCGTTTATTAGTTAGTTGACTGTTTATTGATTTGGAAATTATACTAGGTTGACGTAAATAAACCTCTAAAAAATGGTGAAAGATGCACTATGCCACTATTGTTTCTATAATCACTTTTCATTGCTTTTGGAAGAGTATTTTCATAGTTTCAGTAATTTTTTCCAAGTTCATTAACGATCGACTAACAATTTATTAAGAGAGAGGATTAAAACCTGAAAAATTATGAAAAATGCATTACACAAACAATATTAATGTAATTCAAGCTATTTCCCTTCCTAAAAAATTGGAAGGTCAGAAAACTGCCTTTTACAATTGCAAATGTGAAACGTTGCAATGAAAAATGATTAGCTCAATCAAGATTTGAGTCACCTTAGAGGAAGTCAAGCCACACAATAGTATGGTTTTTTCATTATTTTTCATAAGGGTGTTTTCATTATTTCAGTATATTCAGGCAAATAACAATGTATTAAGTCAAAAGGATTAAAACGCTAATATTTAATAAAGAGTGTCCTTCATAGAATAAACCAAAACCACATAGACAAAAATGTAATTCACTCTCCCTATGAACCTTAATAAGTTGACTGTTAGCTGTCCTTTTCCAACGTGGGTTCCATATTATGCAAAGATAAACGTGTAAAACATTCCAACAACGAGGCAGCAGCCCACTAGAAAGTAGAAAAGTTACAACTTGTATGATATATGGATGATGATGAGTTTCACTTGTCAGCTTTTTACTTCTGATCCAAACCAAAGTGTCTGTTTTTTTCCATTTCCAGAAAAGTGTAAGATATGGAGAGAGAAAGCATTGAAGATGGGCAGCAAGATGGGCACTTAGAGACTTCTCTATTGGGCAAATATGGCAGCTCTAGTAGTTCTAGTTATTCCAAAAGTGGCAACTCTACCACTGCTGTTTTATATTTCAGCACTTTCATTGCTGTTTGTGGTTCCTATGTTTTTGGAGCTTCTGTAAGTACCTTTAAGCTTCAAACAAGCTTTTTGAATCTGTGCAGTCGGTGAAATATGGGGGATAAATTATGGTAGCTAGTTAATTTTAAGATTTTTCTGTACCCATTCGATTAATAAGTTATGCTTGTTGATGATTCTGCAGATTGGATATTCATCACCTGCAGAGAATGGAATCATTCAGGATCTGGGCCTTTCTGTCACTGAGGTATGTTGCTAGCACTATCTATCTGTTGTGAGTTGTTTGAGGGAGTTGAATCTGATGTACCCATTGAGCCATTAGTTCATAATGTTAACTGCGGGAAATATACCCATTGAGCTTAACTTGGTAGAAAAATGCTTCTTTTAGAAATGTCACTATGGAGTTATAATCTTCGTCTGAATTGGTCTGAGGAACCATAATCCATGTTTTGATATGCAGTATTCACTATTTGGCTCAATTATGACGATTGGAGCAATGTTAGGTTCAGTTACAAGTGGAAGGATTTCAGATCGTTTTGGTAGAAGAGGTGTAAGTTCTTTATACTAATTTTACTTGTTTTGAGCCTGTTTGAGATTTCTCTCAATCATAATTTTGGTTATGCTGCTTAACAGGCAATGGGGATTGCACAGATACTCTGCATCACAGGGTGGCTTGCCATTTTATTCGCAAAGGTTTTTCCTTTTCCACTTCTTTCTCGATTCTCAGTTTATAGCTTGTAATGAGTTGTGGATATTAACTGCTTAAAGCATTCTTGTTGAAAGGGAGCATGGTTGCTGGACCTTGGAAGATTTGTTGAAGGATGTGGTGTTGGGATTCTTTCTTATGTGGTAATTACCGAGAGAATTTGCAGATTGTGTTTAATTTCTCATTCATGCATCAATTTAAGATGTTTGTTTTCCTTTTTCCAAACAGGTACCTGTATATTTAGCAGAAATAACACCCAAAAACTTTCGTGGAGCATTTGTAGCTATACATCAGGTAAAAGGAGATCGTTATAATTACATAACAATGGATAAACCCATTACTTATTGACATTTGTGTTATTCTACAGTTCATGGTATCTATCGGCTTAGCATTAACGTATTTTATTGGAGCTGTTGTAAGCTGGCGCACCTTGGCCCTTATAGGTAACTGAGTAAGTTTTTGTTTTTGTATGATTTTCATCAGATGGCAGCATTATAAAACTTGGCCCTATGAATTCTATTTGCAGGAATTATTCCATGTTTAACACAGCTCTTAGGTTTACTCATCATTCCAGGTTCTCCAAGATGGTTGGTAAGTCGAGATTCAGAATTCTGCTTGAGAGCATTATTTATGTAGTATTAGAAATGCCCTTGAAAGTATATATGGAGTATATTTTGTCAGCTTGTGGATGCTTTTGTCAGGATACTTATGAGCAAAAGACATGCTGATAACAAATTATGAAACATTTGAAATTAAAACTTGAATTTCTTTATGTTGTGATATTAAGGAAAACAAATCATATTGTGTTTGCCGAAATGACAAATGTAAATTACCTGCAGGCACAGAATGGTAGAGTGAAAGAGTGTGAAGTTGCGATACAGCGCCTTAGAGGAAAGAATGCTGATATCTCTGAGGAAGCAGCTGAGATTGAAGTAACATTAGAACCCTTAATAAGTGATCTTGAATGATAGTCAAGTTTATTGATTACAATATTTTTTTTACAGTACTATTGGCTCTGTATGTTTTACAGGAGTTCACTGAATCCCTTAAAGAGCTCCCAGAAGGCAGAATCCTCGACTTGTTTCAGCAAATATATGCCCGTTCACTCACTGTTAGCTTCCAGTTAAATCCTATTCTTTCCTGTAGCCAACTTATAGCTCAGCTGATCTTATTTCAAATTATTTGAAATTTCAGATTGGAGTTGGACTGATGTTACTGCAACAATTTGGAGGGGCTAATGGGATTGTCTTTTATGCAAGTTCAATATTTGATGCTGCTGGTACAAACTGGTTTTTACTATATTATTGTATTAATTAAGAGAACTATTATAAGAAAACATAAAACGAAATATGCTTAACAGTTCCAGGTTTCTGGCAGGTTTTTCAGCAAGTATTGGGAGTACACTAATGGCTGTTATTCAGGTTATGTGCTCATAATTATGTATTTTCGATATTAGTTGCTTGTCTATGTAATATATGAAACATTGTAAAAATTTCTCTAACAGATTCCAACAGCAGTACTTGGTATAATCTTAATGGATAGAGCTGGAAGAAGACCACTTCTAATGGTAAAAAAAGGGCTAGCAAGTTAATGTCTCCTCATGGTGTTGTTGAGCAAAGCCCTTGCTGATTTTTTCAGGAAATCTTATGCAGATTTCTGCAGTGGGAACATGCTTAGGCTGCTTACTTGCAGGGGTCTCATTCTCGTTGCAGGTTCCTTCTAAACTTGTGCTCAAAAACTTGTAGTTCTCTCATGAAGTGTTGTTTGTGAGGTTTATATCCAGTCATTCTTGTAAGATCAAGTGATCAATGTTTTGACATGACCAGGACCACCAGCTGTGGAAAGAAGGCACTCCTGCTTTGGTGTTTGTTGGAATAATGGTAGGATAAATTCTTTTTTCCTGTTTATCTCCTACAAACATGCACTCAAAGTTATTGTCTAGCTTCTAATGTCAAAACTACTGATTAGAATGCATAAGTAAAGTGTTTACCAAGATCCTGAATCGCACGGTTATTACACATTAATTTCTTTTCTCAACTTTTTCACTCAATGTGGAGACAGGAAACTACCCTTCTTATATTGTTTACTTTGCAACCACCTTCTGTTAATTGACAGAAGGATTCAATGTGTTCTAGATATTTAAGTTTCAGCTGTAACTTTTAGAGGCTTACGGATAAGTGAGTAATAACTGTAAATGCAATCTGATTATGGAATTAGGTATATAACGGATCATTTGGATTAGGCCTTGCTGGGATACCATGGCTCATAATGTCAGAGGTTAGCTTACTTCTTCTAGATTTAGCTCTAATTTCAATAAAACATACCAAGAATGTTTGGAGCTGAGACTTAATGGTGATTACTGTTTCAGATTTTTCCCATTAACATGAAGGGTTCAGCTGGAAGCGTTGTGTCTTTGGTCAACTGGTTCAGTTCTTGGATTATTACATACATTTTTAACCTATTAATGAATTGGAGCTCATCAGGTGATGCCTCCCCCCGTCTTTCTCGCACAAACACACACTCTCAATATGAATCTATCTTAACATTTTCAGGAATAATGACTTTAATTTACCATACATCTCTTCAGGAACATTTTACATATTCTCTAGCATCAGCACCTTGACTATTCTGTTCGTGGCAAAGTTGGTACCGGAGACGAAGGAGCAAACACTAGAGGAAATACAGGCATCAATGCACTCATTACCAGAGATTGAATAACCGTACAAGGTATAATCCTGTCTTGAAATTTGAAATATACAAGTCTTCAGCTTTTACAATCTTTCCACAATATGTAATGTCGCCAGAGTTGTAGGTTCTGAGTTTCCTTTTACTCTGCATAATTTCTTGGCAACGAAAACAGAGAGGATTTAGATAATATGCTAAAATATCTCAAGATCTTCATACAAAAACAGGATACCAAATTACCAATAATAATCTTTACTATTGAAAAGTGACAGTTAATAGCAAATGCAGTGAGTGCCAACATGATCATATAATTTGTTTTGTTATCAACTGATTCTGGTGAATTGGTTCCTTCCCTTTTTGTTCTTAAAATGCTTCCACTTACTTGATTGATCAGTAAGCTTCTCGCTTTCCTTTGCTCAGGGTGAACCACAGAAAAGGAATAAAGCTGCTTTGCAAATAAACAGAGTCCTAAATGTGAGCTCAGAGAACTGTTAAACGGTTGGCCATGATTAGACTGCCACTGAAGAACCTTTAAATTCTTTCATTGATCCATTCAAGCCGATGCAGTGATTTATCATTTAAAATTTTTTAATTGTCAACCAAGCCATCTCCCCAGATTTTATTGTGCTACAGACTCTGTTGTGTTTCATTTTTGCACAAATCTGTATGCAGATTGATGACATTAAGGAGTCAGTTCTTCCCATGAGTAAAAAAATTTATAATAATATGATTCTGCAAATCTGATAGTTGAAGCTATGTACCATATGATCTTTTTTATTCTATATATATCATGAAATTTTCTCTTGTCGGGAGAGAAGCATATCGAAAGATACCGTAACTGATGGTCCAGAATTTGCAGGAACTTATAGATGTAATTATCAGGACAAAAGAATAGATTTAAAGCTTGATTTGATTTATATATATGCCTTATCCATCTTTGATGAGTGGATTAATATTCTAGTAATAAAGTTAAATTTGTAAGTATATATAAAGGTGAGTTGAAATGCTTTTTGCTCAATTCTGCTACGTGATCAACGGTAGGTGTTTCAAGTAGAACTCTTGGGAGATAAACGTGCCAGCACCCAGCAGTGTGGGTTTATTGTTCTTGATTCTCAAATTATTTAGATTAATTAAGCTAGCACATGCAATTAATGGAATATTATGTGTTAATCACATGTCCTTGTATATTTCGTATGGAAAACAAATTGTGCCCTTATGAGAGATTCCCTGACGCTTCCCCTCTCATAAGGGCTTACCTCAGATTTTGTGCTCATGTACATTTATGTATGGATACATACTTACGTACCTAGTATTCTTGCCAAACCCACTTTCCAAATTGCCTATAAATCATTGCCTACCATACAAAGTTTGTCATTCAACTAGTTTCCCAACTCTACTGTCTCTTTATTGTTGCTAATATGCCAAAATCTGAGTCCAAGCCTCTAGCCACAGCGGCCAACCTTGCCAACCTTTTGCCTACAGGCACAGTCCTTGCATTCCAAGCTCTTGCACCTTCATTTTCTAACAATGGCTCCTGCCTGCCGGCAAACCGGTACCTCACCTTAAGTATCATTGTAGCTTGCGCATTTGTGTGTTTCTTCTCCTCCTTAACCGATAGCTTCATCGACGACAATGGAAAGCTCTCCTATGGCATTGCTACATTCAAAGGCTTCTACATCTTCAACAAAGATGACCGCGACGAAAACGACGTCGAAAAGGCAGATGCCGCTGGCAAAGAATGCCACAAACATGAAGATGCCGCTGGCAAAGAATGCAACAAAAATGAAGATACCGCTGACAAAGAATGCAACAAAAATGAATATAAGCCGAGTAATTATAAAATCCATCCGAAAGACTTTGTGCATGCCTTTGCATCACTGCTGGTGTTCCTGGTATTTGCAACTAGTAGCACTGATGTGCAGAGGTGTTTCTTTCCTCATGCTGGGGCTAATGGAAACACACTGATGATGAATTTGCCTCTAGCAGTTGGGGCTTTTGCAAGCTTTCTGTTCACGATTTTTCCCACAAAACGTAGAGGGATTGGTTATGCAGACAAGCAAGCCTATAAATCCCCAAAATGCGGTTATGCAGACAAGCAAGCCCATAAATGCCCAAAATGCAAATCTTGTCTACATGACGGCTAAGGACATTGGATACTGATAAAGTCTTAGGTGATGTATTAAAACCATATAAATGTGATAAAATTTCGAGGGGCATCAGGGTCAGTTGTGAGTGTGACAGTTGTTCGTTGCACAAAATTAATATTTTACTAAATTAAAATGGGATGTGTGTCAAGAGTAGGGTCAATGACTATCACACAAGCTTGTATTCCTTTAAGATTTTATTAGAGAAACGTATTAAGAGCAAAGATATCAAATTTTATAATCTATTTTGTCTCTTTCATGCATAACTTTGATGATATTTGACCGTTGCTTTGTCATTGATATCATTCATTAAAGAACAACATATCGTTTGTATAATTGAAAGAACGACATAACGTTTGTATATTGAAAGCAATGTTTTTAAGCCCAGCCTGCCCCTTGACCCAATCAAGGGGTCGGTCAAACAGATCGTGGCAACGAACACACTCTTGCGAAATTCTCATCAGTCTTTACAGGTTTGAAATCTAATGAACTTATCCTTGAGAAATTACATCAATCCCTATAGGTTTGAAATCCAGCATAGACACCCTATATTGACGATCGATTGGCTGGGCAGCGACGACACATCAGGGAGAGCCTGGTTGGGACACTGGCTCGGGTGGGAGGGGCGCGACTACCATCGCGTGGTTGGCACCCCGTGGTGTCTTTAGGCTCTGTGAGTGCCATTGTTGTGCATTGAGCCTAAGTTCACGCAAAAGGCAAGCACGGCAACGCCTAGAATAGGGCTTGCCGTGGTTGAAGCCAAGGCACGGCGGTTAGTGTGTGGGGGGGGGGGGGGGGGGGGGGGGGGGTGGGTAGTCGGAGGGGCAGTGGGCACCAGAAATCATTGTATCTAGTTAGACGGTTGTCATAGTCATAGTCTAGTCATAGCATACGCCCTGCTGATTTTGTTATCATTTAGTTTTCTAAATAGAATGTCATATTGAATATTTTTAAGTCCAGAGAATTAATTGTCTTACATGGTTACCAGTTGAATGAAACTAGTGTGTTTTCGTCATTTAATCACAATAATGAGAAATTAAAGCAAATAATATAAAATGATGGTTAAATGAGCGACAATAACGGATATACTATTATAATTGTTAGAGTAGTTGCCCTAGACGCAAGGTTATCCTCAATACCTCCCTCAGATTTAATAAATTATCTAACTGATGAAAAATCTTTTTTGTTTTTGGCTTTTTAAAGATGATTCCAAATGAGCAAGAACACTACTGAGAGTGAGAGTGAGAAAAAATTCTCCACTTGAGGGGAATTTGGTCTAATTATTCTTAGGTGATTATGATTTCTCTCAGGATCATCAGAACTACTTGAGCTGAGCACCGTTCATTATATGCATCAACGATTTTCCATGGCCAGGAACATAATCATGCATGATTTCTAGTTAACCCTACTCCAGATTTCTAGTTAACTTTTTCCTCCATTAAACTATATTTTAGTTTTAAAAAATATTTTAACTTTATCGAATAAGCATATAAGATTTAGAGTATATGATGTAGAAGTGAAATGTTCAAAGCATTACTAAAGAATAAAAATGTTTGATAATTTAAAACGGAGGTAAATTTATAATTATAAAAATTAACAATTCAAAAGTGGAACTTCTTTAATTTAGTAATTAAAAATAAATAAATAAAAGCATGATAGAGATACATAGAAGTATTTCCAAAAAGGAGATAAGAGGGAGAGGGAGTCAGGGAGAGATCGATGATGCCAAATTAGGTTTAAGTGTCTCTCAATTTGCCATGTAAAGAAATGTCCTCCTTACACGTGGCAATTTTAATTTCTTTGAAGATAAGATGTGGGTGGTAATCTTTTAATTAATATTTTTTATTTAAGAAATTTTTATATATTTATTAATGTATGCAAAAACATCAGGATCAAAGGGCTCCCACCATTGATGTTGTCTTTGATATTTGACTCCATGAATTCACTTTCTTTGAAAATTCTTGTAAATGAACGTTCCAACTTCGATTGTACAGGTTTTGGTACATGTAGCAAGCTAGCTATGATATCAATATCATTGTCTTTATTATCGATTGATGCATGCTACAATCCAAATGAGCTACATTGTTAAGTTAAAGCTTGGTAATTAGGTTTATAAGCACCGTTCATGGGGAGGGCTCTTGTTGCGTATGATGCAACCTGACAAGGAATGTTACTTGACCAGTTGATCCTGAGTTGTCTTTGATATTTGACTCCATGCATGAGTTTAATTTCTTTGAAAATTCTTGTAAATAAACCGTCCAAATTCGATTGTAAAGGTTTTGGTACATGTAGCAAGCTAGCTATGATATCAGTATCATTGTCTTTATTATCGATTGATACATGCTGCGATCCAAATGAGTTGTTAAGTTAAAAGTTGGTGATTAGGTTTATAAGAACTCTTCATGGGGAGGGCTTTCATTGCGGACGGTGCAACCTGACAAGGAATGTTACTTAACCAGTTGATCGTGAGTTGTCTTTGATATTTGACTCCATGAGTTCACTTTCTTTGAAAATTCTTGAAAACAAACCTTCCAATTTCAATTGTAAAGATTTTGGTACATGTAGCAAGATAGCTGTGATATCAGTATTGTTGAAAGTCAAGCCGTTGATTGTGTTTATTTGATTGTTTTGTTCCCTTGTTACATATTAGCTAGTATATCTTGTTTTTTAGGAGTTTTTATTATTTTAGGAATGTTACTTGACCAGTTGATCGTGAGTTGCACATTGTTAAGTTAAAGCTTGGTAATTAGGTTTATTAATATATTAGCAATCTTTTTTTACAAGTCCGCTTCTAAGAGTGAGTTCTATCAATTTACACTACACATGGAGGGCTCCCGTTGTGAACGGTGTAACCTAATGACGGATGCTACTTGACCGGTTGATCGTGTATGGGATCACCAAAGTCACCTAACTAGGTAGTGAAACGTACGTAGATTGTAACAAGTCTCACGTTGTTAAGACTTAATAACGGTGCTTATAAGTATTTGGACACCTTTTCTTTATTAGCAGAACAGAGAGTTCTAGCGAATGTGCATAATGATGTACAAATTTTTATATAAGTGGTGATATAAGAGAAATACTGCACAATCAAGGATCTCCTAGTTTAATTAATCCTAATCACACATCAATATATGTTATGCCTGGAAAACCAGGGCTGACGAAGAGTCTTGTCAACATGAGGTGGTCAGAACTTGAGAAGGTTCCACGACTGCTCAGTTGCGACCATGTCGCGCGATGACGTGAGTGGCATGCTCCCGCCAGTGTAGTGGGTGTGCGCCAGGTTGGCGAATGGTTGGAAACCATCCACGTGTCCAATCCCTGCATAAGTCGAGGAAATTGCTCAAGCAGGTGAGCAATGAGACACATAGAAAGATTTGCACGGCATTCACCCTACTCGCAGATTTGGTAATCATTTCCTTTATTCATCCCACTATAAATAGAGAACTTATCTCCCATTTGGCGGACTGGCTAATTTCACTAAGGAATAGCATATTCTTTCTCTCTCTCTCTCTCTCTCTCTCTCTCTCTTGTATTCTCTAAATTGTAACTCAGCTCGCTGAACGCGACCTGACTTTACTCATTAATACAATACCAGTGGATGTAGGATTCACCTTGTGAGCATCCGAACCACTTTAAATATTGTTATTCACCCTTCATTCAATTAAATACTTCCATAATCACGTATGACTTCTGAGCCTGCTTAGCATTTCTCACGTGTGAATAGTTGGTGTCAAAATCAAGCATAAACAGTTTGGCGATAAAAGGAGGGCAGATTTAGTACCTGTTCTTCATTAGGAGAATCTCTGACTAATCGGCCCCACTACGGCAAATGGCTCGCAGTTTCGAATCTAAGCGAATCAATTATGGCAATGAAGAGATCCCCCAGGTACAGGAGGACACTTCCCCTGAAGTGCCCCAAGCTCAGCAAAATATCATGGGGGATATCCTTTCAAGCTCACAGCTTGATCCAGTCATCATGAGTTACCTAGAGAGGTTCAATAATACTCTCTAAACGGTCAGCCAAAGGCTAGACCGATTAGACCAGGTCATGCCACCCGAATCAAATGAGGCAGTGCCACCGCCGAAAACGCCTGCAGGTCGCCTGAAAGCGCAGAAAATGACAAAAGCCTATACCGCGCACATTGTAGTGCATCAAAGAAAGGGAAAGCAATTGGCGCACAACGAACCCAAAAGCTCTGAGGGACCAGTAAACACTGATCGTGCCCTAGGTAGAATACCCGTGGCATTGCGACTCAGTGACATGTCGCGGCTCGAGCTCTCTCATGCCACGTCGCACGAGCACTCCCACAAAAGTGCAAGGCAAGGAGATTCCCATTATCGCCAAAATGACACTTTGATTGTCATCGTACGAGATATTCCCATCGTCCGCAAGTCGATTCGTACCACCGCGGAGGTCGGGAAGGTTCCCTGAACCATTCAATGCCATCACACGGCTCTAGCTAGCATGTGTCGAGATTGGCCGGAACTGCCGGCCAAGGCAAGGAGGAATCCAACCTACGATCTTTCCTCAACCGCAACCGTGAGGGTCGAACCCACGTTGCTGAAAGTGATTCCCAGATAGCTCTGCTGCCTCAGATTGAAGAGCTATAGCGAGCTCTGGATCAAATAAAGGCTCAACGAAATGAGCAAGGGTAGGTCATAGAGGTGTCTCCCTTTTCTCCGGCAGTATTAGCTACTCCCCTCCCGTCGAGATTCAGAATGTCCGACATGCGAGCATTCGACAGGAATTCTGATCCGTAAGATCATCTGTATAAATTCAACGACCTCATGGAACTTCACCAAGTCTCTGACTTGGCAAAATGTTGTTGCTTGGCAGTAACCCTTTACCTCCCATGCCAAGTGATGATTTAGGTCACTCTCAGCAAGATCGATCGGCTCATGGCCTCAGATGAGCTCGACATTTTTTAGACACTTCCAGGTGAACAGGAAGTTCTCGATGCCTCTAAGCTACCTGAGAAACATAAGGCAAGAGAGGGATGAGCCCTTTCAATCTTATATCAACAGGTTCCAAAAAGAGCTCCACAAAGTAGCTCACACTCTCGAAGAGTCCATTCGAACTCTCATTATCGCAAGAGTTCGCCCACAGCCAGATTTGTGGAAAGAGTTACAATCTGAGGACGATGTTTCCCTCACCCGCTTCTACAACCTTACGAAAAAGTACTTCCGCATTGAAAACTCTATGGCGGCGCTCAACCACCACGACCCCGATCCTTCGGGCAGTGCTCCCGATCGAGGGGAGAACAGGAGGGCTGATCGTAGATGGGCTAATGACGATCAGTGAAAAGGAAAGAAACTGCGATATGAGCCCAAGAAATCTTATGCCCCAATTCCTTGTCGCGACCACGGCAAGAGTCAATACACCCCTCTGAATGTCTCAGTATCGACTATTCTTGATAAGTCAAATGAGGTTGGTTTGTTCGAAGAGCCTGAGCCCATGAAAACTCCTTCTTCGGCTAGAAACAATAAAAAGTAATGTCACTATCATCGAGATAATGGGCACCACACCGATGAGTGTTCGACCCTCAAGCAAGCAATTGAGGACCTCATTAAGGGCACTTCAAATAGTATGTCGATGACTCTGCTCCCGTTCAGGAGAAAAATCAAGAGGAACCAGGAAAGAAGCGTTATGGTCGCAAAGGTCTCTACAGTGTAGGGATCATCTTTGGGGGACCACACCTCGCAAGAAATTCACGAGGTGCCCATGAAAGGTATGCTCGCGCAGCCCATCATGACCCCATAAGTGTGATGAGCACGACGCCGCAATCAACGAAGGTTCGTAGAGAGGAGGAAATTACCTTCTCTAAGAAAGACGTAGTACGATTGCATCATCCCCACGACGATGCTCTCGTTATCATGCCCAAAATAGGGCGGTGCGAGGTCCACAGAATGTTGGTGGACAATGGAAGCGTCGTGAATATCTTATTCCAACGAGCTTTCGAAATGATGAAAAACTGGATGAGGCCGATCTGAAGCCTGCCTCCATCCCTCTATATGGTTTCACCAGGGATCACCTGATCCCCAAGGGGACGATCTCGGTCCTGGTCACGTTGAGTGATACCAACGAGATGACCAAATTGACTGAGTTCCTAGTAGTGGTCTGTCCATCCGCTTTCAATGACATCTTGGGACGACCTCTACTAAGATACTTCAAAGCAGTTACCACGATCTACCATCTAAAGATGAAGTTTCCCACCCCATTGGGGATAAGGGAAGTAAACAACGCGCATCTTGCGACTGCTATGTAAGGGCAGTGCAGATGGTGTGCAAGGGAAAAGGCACTCCACTTGGCATCCCTGAACAGGCCATGGCGATCAGCAGGATCAAACCGCACTTAGCCCAACTGAGGATAACATGAATCCTCGTATCCAGGAATGCCCTTGTAGTGGGCCGGTTGAGGACCTATCTAAAGTATCGGTCGATCAGAGCGAGCTGAGCCAAGTGTTGAGAATTGGAAGTAATCTCAACCCCCAGCTCGCCAGCGACTTGACTAGCTTCCTCATGAAAAATATCGACGTGTTCGAATGGACTCATGCTGACATGGTCGGGATCAACCCGAATATCATATGCCATGCCCTGAATATCGATAGTGAGGTCAAGTCAGTCCGCCAGAAGAGAAGAGCAATGGATCCAGAGTGATATGCTGTCTTAAAAGTTGAGGTAGATAATCTCCTCCTAAATGGATTCATCCGGGAGGCATTCTACCCAAGCTGGGTTGCCAACTCAGTTTTGGTAAAGAAGCCTAATGGCAAATGGCGGACCTGCGTTAACTTCATCGATCTCAACAAAGCCTATCCGAAGGACAACTTTCCCTTGCCGAGAATCGACCGCTCGTTGATGCCACCTCCGAGCACGAGCTACTGAGTTTTATGGACGCCTACTCAGGATACAATCAAATTCTGATGTACGCGTCGAATGAAGAGCATACCTCTTTTGTTACAGATCGGGGACTGTATTGCTATAAGGTTATGCCCTTCGACCTAAATAACACTGGGGCAACTTACCAGCGACTGGTTAACCAAATATTTTCTGAGCAGATTGGAAAATCAATGGAAGTCTATATTGATGACATGCGGGTCAAATCGCATGTCGCTTGAGATCACATAGCGCATCTCTCTGAGATGTTCAGTATACTTTGGAGGTACAAAATGAAGCTCAATCCTCTCAAGTGTTTGTTCGGAGTATCCTCGAAAAAATTCTTGGGGTACATGGTTAACCAAAGGGGAATAGAGATCAACCCCGAAAAGATCCAAGCTCTCCTCAATATGAAAAGCCCAACCAACCGAAAACAGGTTCAGAGTCTCAATGGGCGAATAGCGGCACTCAGTTGCTTTATATCAAAGGCAACAGATCGCTGCTTGCCATTCTTTAATATACTCAAGGCCAACAAGAAATTTGAATGGACTCCGGAGTGCGAACAGGCATTCTAGAGCATTAAAGAACATCTCGGAAAGCCACATCTTCTATCCAAGCCTCTCCCTCAAGAAATTCTTCTTCTGTATCTATCCGTCTCTCAGAATGCAGTCAGTACAGCTCTAATCCAGGAGGAAGACAAGGTCCAATGGCTAGTATATTACGAGAGCAGGCGTCTGTTAGACACCGAAATGCGGTATCCAGAAATGGAGCAATTAGCTTATGCCCTGCTGATCGCCTCCAGGAAGTTGCAACCTTATGTCCGTGCCCACACAATCCATGTACTGACCAACTATCCACTCAAGCAAGTCATCTAGAACCAGAGGCTTCTTGTAAGTTGCTCAAGTGGGCTATGGAACTAAGTCAGTTCAATTTGTAGTACAGACCAAAGGCAACTGTTAAAGGACAGGCTATTGCCGATTTCATTTCAGAATTCTCATATCAACCAGTTAAGGAATCCGAGCAACATGCCAGCAAAGTCACCTAGGAAACCGTTCAGAATCTATCGACCTGGAGCCTCTATATCGATAGATCCTCGAACAAGAAAAGGGTCGGGGCAGGCCTTTTCCTCCTTAGTCCCGAAGGGACTCGCATTCATGGCATTCTTCGATTTAGGTTCAAAGCGACCAACAACGAGCCTAAGTATGAAGCTTTGCTCGTTGGTCTGCGGTTGGCGAGAGAAATGGGATCAACCATGATCGGTATTCACAGCGACTCTATGCTAGTTGTTAACCAGATATTGGGGGATATCAGGCCAAGGAAGAAAACATGATCAGTTATCTGAAGAAAGCTAAGGCTGCACTTGAGCCATTCAAGCACTTCACGATCACGTAGATCCCTAGAGACAGTAATTCTGTCGCAGATGCCTTGGCAAAGATAGCCTCGTCGCTGGACTCAGATGTGCCAGAAAGTATTGCTATTCGTTCATAGAGATCCCTAGTATCAGCTCGCCCGAACAGGCAGTGAATATGACCGAGTCAGTTTCCTAGATGACCCCAATTATTCAGTATCTCCGAGATGGGACCTTGCCCAACGACAAGATCGAGGCAAGAACCATGCAAACTAGAGTTGTTCATTGTACACTTATAGGAGATCAATTGTAAAAGCGAGGGTTTAGCGGCCCTCTCCTCCGATGTGTAACCGATGAGAAAGCAGACTATATCATGAGGGAGATACATGAAGGGATATGTGGTAATCACACTGCCGCGCGATCCCTCGCCAACAAAGTTGTTCGTCAAGGGTATTACCAGCCCCTACTCCAAGAAGACACCTTCAACTTTGTGAAAAAATATGACAAGTGCCAACGGTTTACGAACATACCGCGAGCTCCTTCCCACCAACTGATAACCATAACCAGCCCCTGGCCATTCTCCATCTGGGGAATCGATCTCATTGGACCCATGCCAGCTGGAATGGGATAGGTTAAGTATGTGGTTGTCGTGGTGGATTATTTCACCAAATGAGCTGAGGCCGAACCCTTAGCCGCGATCACTACCAAAAAGCTCAAACACTTCGTCTTCAAAAACATTGTGTGCCGCTACGGAATTCCTTATACCCTTATATCTGATAATGGAAAACAGTTCGATAACGAGGAATTCAAGCAGTTTTGCGATGAGTTGGGGATCCATAAAAAGTTCACCTCGGTCGCAAGACCGCAAGCAAATGGCCAGGTTGAAGCTGTCAACAAGACCATCAAGCATACTTTGAAGGTCAAACTTGGCACTGCGAAGGGTAATTGGGCCGATAACCTCCCAGAAGTCCTATGGGCATACAGGACAACTCTAAGAACCTCTACTTTGGAAACACCTTTCTCGCTAGCATATGGTTGCGAGGCGATGATCCAAGTGGAAGTAGGAACAGGTTCACTTCGAAGAGACTTGTTCAATGAAACAGACAATGAGGCGCTTATGCGCACAAGTTTGGATTTAGTTATAGAACATCGCAGCAAGGCAAAGTTGAGGATAACAACCTACGCTAAAAGGTTCTTCGACTCTAAGGTTAGAAGAAGAGACTTCCAGGTCGGCGACCTTGTTCTAAAAGAAGTCCTTCTCGGTAGAAGAGAACCGAGTGCGGGAGTATTAGGGCCAAATTGGGAAGGCCCATACCACATCGCTAAAGTGATATGACCGAGGACTTATCACCTTAAAAGGCTCAACGATTCTGAAGTACCGCGAGCTTGGAATGCTAAACATCTTCACCCTTATTATCAATACTTCCGAACTCATTTTCTAAATTCTCTTGTAAAGACTTACTTTTTTAAGCCTTGTAAAAAAGATAAGCTCTTATGTAATGTTGTTTCTCGCATATGTGCCCTTCTGTTCTTATAAATATCATTTGTACAAATACTATTGTAAATAGTTAGAAAGCGGCCTGGTATCCACATGTTTAACATTTGTGAGGTACAAAAAATTATAAGTACTCACGAATGATTAAGGAAATAATATCTTTATTTATTGAAAATTAAAAAAAAGGGGCAAGTACAAATTCTCCAGCACAGAAACAACAATGAAAAGCAACAGCAGTAGAAACCATCACTGGTCTTCGTCCCCAGGTCCCGAAGGTGCGACCTCAGTATCCCCAGGTTGGTTGCCAATCACCTGGTCAGCCGTTGGTTCCTCCGAGACGTATTCTTTCAGATGTTCATCCTCCAGATCAGGCCTTTGACCTTCCTTCTTATCATCGGCCTACGCCATGGAAGCGAGAATCCTCTGGTAGTCGTCTGGGAGATCGGTGAGGTCTATATTGGGATTCTTTGGCCGAAAGGCATAGATGGACTGGATCGACCAGTCGACAGCTCTACTCTCAATTTCCAACTCTTGTCGCTTCATCTCTTCGGTTAACGAAGCAACATGTCCCTGGGACAATTGGAGTTCTATCTCAAGTGCCCACCTCTGCTTCTCGGTGGCTTCCCACAGCTACGCTCTATCCTGCTCTACTCGCAAGGCCCGCTCGGAGTTTGCTCGTAGCTCCAACTCTTTCTCGCCAGCCTCTTTAGTGAGTCTGGCCACTGTCCTTTGGAGCTCTTTAACCTCCTCTCCTTTCTTCTCTAGCTCAGCCTTCTGGAAATCCACCGTGTGAAGCGCATCATTCCTCTCTAATAGATATTGGTTTGTCTGAACGGTGGATAGGTTCATCTCTGTCTGTGCGGCTTCTAAGTCCCGTGTCAACCACACGTTCTCTTCTCTCAGCTTGACAAGCCCCTCGACGGCCCCCAGTTGATTCTTCTGCTAGGCCAGGTGCATGGCAAGCAATGACTGCATAGCGAAGAAAGTAGGGGTTAAATTCCCTTTCATTAAAAAAGTAAGGAAAATGTAAGAAAGTCCTCGACGAGGACAAACCCTCTTACCTGGCTTTGTAACTGAAACACCATGGTTGTCAGGTCCGCAGGGTTAGAGGCCACGAACTGCTCAAAAGCCTCTGTGAGCTGGCACTCTAACAGGGTGAACATCATCGGCTGCAACTACTCTAAGAGCTGCCCCATAGAATCTAGCACGGGCATGACAGTGCCAATAGCAAGTAGCGTCTCACCCACTAGTTCCTTGCCCGCTCTCTTCCCAGGATCCACGATCTCCCCTTGCCCCCTATACGGACCCTCAAGGGCAATGGTAATGCCCATCGCGCTCCTGGGGGGCCCTCCCGAGCAGAAGGCTTGGTAAGGTTGCAACCTCCCGGGCTGAATGCCCACGCCCTCTGGCTAAGACTTTGACTCTGACTCCTCGACCCGAAGCTGCTTCATCTTCTTGGATTTCTGGGATCTTTTGTTTGAGACGAGCAGCTGCAGGTTTGGAAGCATTTGCTGGTCGAGTCGGTGCCCTCACTGGCATCCCTCTGACGGGGGTACCGTTAGGGGCCGCCCCGACTGGTCCTGTGGCACCAACCCAAGGGAAGGTGAACTCTCTAGCTCTCAACGACCTGGGCACTTTAGGTGGCATGGTCGCTGCATGCGAACATCGTTAGCAAAACAGTTCGCTGCACCAAATAAAAAGGTTGGCTAAGGTTACGGATACTTACTCGTTAAGGATTCCAAGGTCGCTTCAGGGTTGAAAAAGTCGTATTTCTGCAGGTTCGTGGTTGTCACGAGCATCCTCATATCGCGACTCTGTTCGGGCAGAAGACTGAATGCGGTTATTCTGTTGAAGTCAACGAGAGCCAACAACTTGGTCATCTTGTTTACTACGAAGAAACGAAAAAGTTCATTAGCAAAGATTAAAAGAAGGAAAATTCGCCAAGTAAAAGAAAGGAAGACCTACTCGGCTCCCTAAACTAGCAAATGTCATCGTAATGAAAAAATAAAAATTTCGTCTCATATGCCCCGACGTTACTAGGGTAACTATGTATCCCTCCCTCGATCGTAGATCGCTTTGAGAGGTAAAAAAAGTCCTTGTCTTTATTTTTCTTCAAGTAATACGAGCAGTCGAGCACTAGCGCGGTTAGCTCGCCTAGGTCGTTCTCGCATCATGCGATATACATAGCCACGGCTATCATATACGCATTTGGCGTTAGCTATAATGGTGTAACCCCGAAATGATCAAGGACCGACCTTATGGAAGGATAGAAGGGAATCAGTGCTCCGCATTTGAATATGTTCTCGGAGATCACAGCCATTCCCCCTAGCTGATTCTGAGTTGTATACGTCCTGTGCTGGTAGATATCTACGCTAATTGCATATTGGTCTACCGCTTTTTAAATTTCCTCTCTTGTAGCTATTGACAAGATTTCCTGTGAGGGGCCCGCTAGGGGGTCCGGCACTGGTGAGCTCGTCCCCTCGTCTGTTCGGGTCGCTGAAGGGTCTATTTCTTCTACGGTCTAAAAAAAAAGAGCGACATGCAAGAATTAGTCAGTCGTTGTACAAAGTTTTGTACGATGACATGGAAAAAAAGATAAACAATGTCTTTCTTAAACCCTAGAAAACCCCTAAGAATCCTTGGGGTCCACCCCCAAAGACTCAAACCCTAAGGGAAAGCCTATTCTTTGATCAACCACCCGCAAATGCCCATCATTACCGCATGGTTATCATCAAAACGAAAAAAGGAAAGTAATGAAAGAATCATCCTTACCTCTTGAATGTAAAGATTGAACTTCCCGCTGTGAACATCAAGTGCGCATCAATCTGAAAGACGGAAAATCCAGTCTCAAGAAAGCTTCTTGCTTTTTCTGAAAAAGTGAGTATTGTGACATTGCTTAAGGTGAGCTTGAGATTTTATAGTGAAGGAGGTGGTGCTTGGTTTGCCCGAAGCCAAGCGACTGTTGGACGGAAATCATCTCTCACCATTGATCGCGACCACGTGTCATCAATCAACGGGAAGGAGTAACCGTCACGCTTCGAGAAACCAAATCGTTGCTTCCCTCCATTGAAATAATCAAGCGACAACTCGTTTCCCTCCTCCACATTAAATACACTCTCATCCGCATTTAATGTTCTAATAAGGAATGTCATTTCAGCATGGCTTACATTTAATGCGCATGACTTGCACTTATTGCGCATAGGACACGTCTGTCAGAGCAAAAGATATTTCATTAATGGATTAGCTGCCAAAGCGCAACGGATAACATCTGAAAAGGTCGTTAGATAAAACACTCTTCGTCGCATGTCAGTTGTGAAGCGACGTGACGGTTAGTTGCAAAGCGATATGATCCATTGCCTTCAGCAAAAAAATACGCTAAGTATAACCAAGTCGCGGACCTCGGTCAAAATAAGAGGCGTACCAATACGGCACTGAATAAGGTCTGGTCCAGGTCGTAGACCTTGCGGAAAGAGACCACTTCAGGTTGCCTATATGGAAATATCTTGCGACCTCTTTGTAGCCAGGTCGGATCGATTAGGCGTCATTCGAAACATATCAAAACAAGGCATAATTGTGAAGTTCTCAAGGTTCGATTCTCAAACCTTAAAAACTAGGGAACTTCTGTTATGCCTGGAAAAGTAGGGCTGACGAAGAGTCTTGTCAGCATGGGGTGGTCAGAACTTGAGAAGGTTCCACGACCGCTCAGTTGCGACCACGTCGCACGATGACGTGAGTGGCATGCTCTTGCAAGTGTAGTGGGTGTGCGCCAGGTTGGCGAATGGTTGGAAACCGTCCACGTGTCCAATCCCTGTATAAGTTGAGGAAATTGCTCAGGCAGGTGAGCAATAAGACGCAGAGAAGAATTTGCACGGCGTCCACCCTACTCGCAGATTTGGTAATCATTAATTTGATTCATCCCACTATAAATAGAGGACTTCTCTCCCATTTGGGGGACTGGCTAATTTCACTAAGGAATAGCATATTCTTTCTCTCTCTTTTGTATTCTCTAAGCTGTAACTCAGCTCGCTGAACGCGACCTGACTTTACTCATTAATACAATACCAGTGGACATAGGATTCGTCTTGTGAGCATCTGAACCACTTTAATCATTGTTCTTCACCTTTCATTTAATTAAATACTTCCATAATCATGTGTGACTTCTAAGCTCGCTTAGCATTTCTCACGTGTGAATAGTTAGTGTCAAAATCAAGCATCAACAATATATATCTCATTTGATCATGTTCATCTCCGCTTACTAATTATCCTTTGATCATTTAAAAGATGCATAAAAATAGAGAAGATATCGCCCTTTAATAGCTTATCTCATCCCTAAACCCTAAACCGTTATCTCATCCCTTGTTCGATCTTTGTATTTATATAACCTTTCTCGACATATTAATATCTATCTATATATTAATTAATATATGTAATATACCCTACCAGAACATAATGTCACAGTCACAATGCATGCATAAAATTAATTTCAGTTTGTCCATATATGAGTTTACTTTTAAATTAATTCCCGCACATGAAAAATTCCCCAATTCCAAATTAAAACCAATAAATTCCTTTATTTATTTATTTTTATGGAAATAATTTTAAGGATTAAAAAAAAAAAAAAAAAACTGTGGCTTTTCATTTCCCTATGCAAGCATACGTGGATAATGCAAGAATCATATACCAAATTTGGATGTTATACAGATAAGTCTAAATCCTCCACAGCTATATCAAATCTTATATGTGATTCTCCTTTTAACTTATTTTTCTTTTTTTAATACATTATCTATATAATGGTGGCCGAGGGTGTTCGGGTCATTTTTCATACATCTCGACTAATTCTTCAAGGTCCTGTAGTTAACCACCCGATAAACCATCCAGTAACCACTTTTACAAGCAACCGAAGGGAATTAAATTCAAGAACTCTTGAGTAATACACTCAAAAATCTATATCGTCTCACATGACCACCCTAGAGTGGTTAACAAAGAGAAAGACATGTATTGTTTGTTCCAAAATGTTACAATCAAATAATTCTTCCTTGCTTTGGCGTTATGTAATGAGATTGTTGGTGATGTTAATCTTATCCTTCCTTGGAGACCACAGCTACACAATATTAATAAATTAAAATCTCCATAATCTGTTTTGTGGTGCAACTCTTTCCGTAAAATAATACTAGATCCACAACTCAATTTCACAATCTTCTCTTACAATACACGACATGACAGCTCATCATTGGTCAGCTCATAAAATGCTATGTCTGCTTGTATAAGCAAGGACGGATCCAGCATCAGGCCTATCCTCACATTTTGAACAAAAATTATAAATATTTATAATTAATTGTTTTTATCTCAAAAAATTATAAATATATATGGCCACAATCAACATAATTGTTATAATAGGTTAATGTCAGGCCCACCAATCATAAATGTTGCGCTATACTGGCCTCGCATTTTCATTAGGCCGATTGACTTACGCATACCCAAGGTTTTCCGAAACGACAAGTTGGTATCCAAAAGGTTTTGAAACGACAAATAGGTACCTTCCGTCATGTTCTGTTAGTGATTTTCGTTTGATAATAGTGAAAAGACTAAAATACCCTTGAAAGTTTAATATTTTAGTTTTTTATAAATTTAAAAATTTCTAGAAAACCCCCTAGGTTTGCTAATTTGACTAAATACCCCAATATATAAAAATTTTATAAAATAACAAAAACACCCCCGCCACCCACAGTGCCAGATTCCGGCCACCACCGCCGGAATCTGGTCGAAAAATTGTGTTACGACACAGACCCATCGGATCTGTGTCATAACGCATAGATCTGGCATTTTCCGGCAAGATCCGTGGCTGATATGGCTGGAAAAGGCCAGATCTATGGCCAGATCTGGCCGAAAAATTGTGTTACGACACAGACCCGTCGGATCTGTGTCCTAACACGTCAATCTGGCATTTTTCGGTCAGATCTGTGGAGGATCTGGCCTTTTCAGGCCAGATCTGGCCGTCGAGGTGTGGATGATCTGGCCGGAAAAGGCCAGATCGATGCGTTACGACAAAGATCTGATGGGTCTGTGTCGTAACACAATTTTCCAGCCAGATTCCGGCGGTGGTGGCCGGAATATGGCACTGCGGGTGGCGGGGGTGTTTTTGTTATTTTATAAAAATTTTATATATTGAGGTATTTAGTCAAATTAGCAAAACTAGGGGGTTTTTTAGAAATTTTTAAATTTTTAAATTTATAAAAAACTAAAATATTAAACTTTCGAGGGCAGTCTTTTCACTATTATCAAATGAAAATCACTAACAAAACATGACGGAAGGTACCTATTTGTCGTTTTAAAACCTTTTGGGTATCAACTTGTCGTTTTGACAAACGTTGGGTATGTGTAAGTCGTTCTCCCTTTTCATTATTATAAATATATTTATATATATACAGTTAATTAATCGCCACAGCTTTTTGTATCCCTAATTTTATTTAGTGAGTGCGTCTCTTCGTCTCGCTCAGTTAAAGTTAACTTTTGAAGATCCAAATTGTTCAACGTTTTAGTATTCGAGGTGTCACACTATTTTTTGCTTTATTAGTTTTAGGTATATATATTATTTGTTTTAATTTAATTTATTTTAAGGTTGAATTTTGTTTGTTCTTTTTTAAGGTTTTTTACACTGATGATAAAATATATGAATCTTATGAGTTTGTATTGTGTTTATTTGACTTTGTAATTATTGTTGATATCACAGATATATTTATAAAATTAATTTTTTATATAATCAAAGGACAACTTGATTTGCACCAATCATTAATATATTAATAATTTTATTTTTATTATTTTATAATGTGATTAGTTGGTTAAGTATGTTCTAATAATAATTAAATTAAATCTAGTTGATCTGCCAATAATTTAAATGTTGGGAAATTGATTAGCAAATTATATAAGTTTTTAAATTTCACTAAAATGATTTTAAATATAAGAAAATTAACATAATAAAATGATTAATTAATTACTAAAATAATGTTTTAATCAGATCTAATTGTTATATTTAAAAATATGATAAGTCAAGCTTTGTAATTTTATTAATTAAAGTTTCTTCAGTCTTTATTTATATGTATCATACTATCTTTTTTATACTTTCTTTATATGTATCATACTATTTAATTTTTACTTGATAGCTATGATATCCAATTATTTCAAGAGATTAAAGAAAATTTCAGTAGATATTGTGTTTCCTTGTGAATTGAATGTTATTTTCAATACATTTGCTCAAAATTTTGCTTAAGGTTTGGTGGTTTTTTAAAAGTTTTCACCAATTGTTTGACAAATAATGGCAAGCCGTGGAGGCTCCCCCGGGCAAAAATCCTGGCTCCGCCACTATGTATAAATCTCGTCTATCTATTTGCGAGCTAACCAATAACGAGTTATCACGTAAAAAGTTGTAAGAGAAGTTTGTGATAATGAGTTGTGGACTTAACATTATTGTTTTTCCCATCATTTTATGTCTCTAAGAATGATAAATTTCTAACGGTGAATATACAATTTCTTATAACGTGAATGTTGAATGTTGGTAGTCAAATATTTATATATAAATTAACCGGCCACCGCCAAACCTTACCCTCTGCCCTCTGGCAGCCTTAACTGGATGTGGTTTGATCCTTTCTAATCGTGATCAGCCAGCCTTTTTCGCAACTTGCCAGGAAATCTAGACCTTCGTATCATCTTATTTGTCATTTCTATACATTGTTTTTTTCTTTCAACTTTGTGTTATTGCTCATTATTAGTGCCAAGTGCCAGCCAATGGACTTTTACACTTCATTTCATCTTTTATCTACTCAATAAACTACCTCAAATACTCACCAATTTCATTTATATTTCATTAATCTCGTAGACTTAGCTGATTTTCATAACCATGCATGCGTGCACGCATACAACTTTATATTAACTATTATACAAAGAGTGATCAGAAGATTCTGAAATGAATTTTGTCAAATACAACCCTTGGACTAAGATGTGTGGTTAAAATGCACGGTTTCAAGTTCGAATCCTCTTGACTCTTAAGATCTGTACGGGTAATCATAAGGGTGTAATGTTATCTTAGTGAGATTAGTCGAAGTGTACGCGAGCTGATCGAGAATATAGATGGATAGATCTGAATGTGATGTGCTGCTAGCAGCCTAGCAGCGAAGTTTAACGTGGGACCAAGCTCTTCTATCACTCCAGCTCAGGTTTCACGTTGGTTTCCTCTTCTTCCTATCTATATTTGTCCCAACGTAAGGTTATTATTAATACCCTCATCATCTTCTTCCCTCGCCTTCCTTTATTTCATTACCTTGACTTCTTCTTCCTCATCTCTCTTTCTCTCTATATCATGATGATGACCTTTTGTAAAAAGGGTGTTCACTCTCTCTTAGGCCTCACCGCCACCGCCACCTCCATCGATTCAGATTGCAATAAAATCCCTTATAAACACAAAGAAGGCCTAGGCTTAATCATCACCGCCACTGCTGAGACTTACCGTCCTCCTAATGTTATTGAATCTTCTCTTCTTAAATTATCGTCGTCGTCGTCGTCATCTCCACAGCCTCCTGCACCGTCACCACTGCCGCCAATCTTTAGTATGTTTTCGAAGAAAGACCCTGGAGGGCTCGGGTTCATCGACGACATGGGTGGCGGGGTTAATGGCTTAATGTCTTGTACTGAAAGCTTAGGTTTTGAAAGTTCGGATGAAAGAAATGTTGAGGACGATCATTACACGAGGGTAGAGTCACCGACAAGGGCTAAAGGGAGAAAGGACGCCGGTGCAAGAAGAAAGCTGAAGAAGTTTCCGCCTCCACTCTCGTCTTTCAACCGTAACGGTCAGCCCAGTTTCTTTCTCCGGTCTGTTAGGACAGACGGGAGACTAGAGTTAAATGAAGTTAGAATCGACCGGCCGGAGATTTTACGCGCTTCACGGCAAGATGGACGGTTGAGATTGCATCTGATCAATGAAGAAGAGGAGGAAGAAGAAGAAGAAGAAGAAGGAAAACAAAAATTAGCCCAAGTAAAAGAAGAGGAGGAAGAGGAGGAGGAGGAGGAGGAGGTCGAGGAGAAAGAAGAGGAGAGAATTGAGGGGTGGCAGCTTAAGGGTGTGAGTGGAGAGGTGTTAAGGAGATGTAATGAGGTGGGAATCGGAAACAACCACCATCATCATCATCACCACCACCACCATAACCTGCATGTGTGGAACCAACATTGTGTGTCAACCAGGTGAATTCTATGCCTCTTCACATGGGGTGATGTGCAGTGAACAAAGGGACGAACAAAGCCGTGTCTCGTCTACGATTTTTCTTCCAAATTTAAACCTAAAATTCATCTTACCAATCACGTCATCTATACTTTAAGAAAACTTATTATATGATTTGATGTATAGATGACGTGATACGTGTAATATATTTGAAGGTTTTGATCATGTTCGAACATTATTGAGTATGCTTTCATGCTTATCAATATGTCTCAACTACGTTTTGGAGGAGGAAATATGGTGGAATTTCTGAGGATCCACAGCAAGTGAAGTGTCAGCAGAAGGCAGAGGGGAAGAGATAGAGGGAGAGGGAGAAGAGGAGAAGCAATCTGTTAATAATTTTGCCAAATTTAGATGTTTTGGTTGCCTTGGTGGGGGCATAAATTTAGATTTATCTGTTGGGAAAATTTCTTCTATTTAATAAATGTATATTTACACATACGTATGGATGTAATATACATGTTTTTTATTCTCTTAAGATAATAATATGTACTTGAGTGGGTTCTTGTTTAGCTTCTTTTGAGTGTTCTTTTTAGAAAGTAAAGTGCTTCTTCTGGTTATTTATCAACCAACATTCAAATATCTAGGGAAGTATTTTATTTATTATTTTAATTAAAAATATTGTATAATCACAAATAAAAATGTACTATGTTTATATATTTGACTTGTTCTCAAGAATGTGTTGAATAATATCACATGAATTTGTGAGTGGAATTGAATAGATCACATGTCAAACCAAAAAGAGATGGAAAGGGACTTCTTATGAAGCGACATCTATATATAGATTGAGTTGGAAAATTTCTAGAGATAAGGGAAAACAGGATAAAAGATATATATATATATATTAGTTGATTTAATTTAGAATTATGTGAATCGCAAAAGGTTGCTCTCTCTGTCAAGAAGGTCTGCTTCCTTCTTGAGTCTTTTTATTCAAACATTGGGATCTTCTATTATAATAATATTTTGGCTTATCTGATCATTTGAGTTTGTAGAGTATTCATTAGACTCCGAAGATTAGTTTCGATGTGCGCAAGCTGGCCAAACACCTCGGTTATCAAAAAAAACAAAAAAAATTAGAATAATGTGTTAAAATATTTTGTCTAAGATTACAAATATATATTTTTTTTAACCAAAGTATATATCAAGGCTAGTTTATGCCTGTCTCGATTAATCTTCGGAAAAGACTAGCGCAGCAACCCATTGTCATGGCTCCCCTCTTAAATTACAAATACTTATATGGGGAATCGAATCTAAGACTGTGTTAATTTTGCATCTCAAATTATGGGTATCATTTAAGTGAACGATATATTTAGACTAAATATAATTATATGATCTACAATCTTAACATAATTAACTTCTAAAGTAGAGAGAGGATCATGAACAAAAAAGGAGAGATTAATTATCAATATATAAGAAGTGAATACCACCCTAATATTCATCATGATCATAATCTCTCCAATAATTAATTACTTCATTTAAAAATCAAATCTTGGTTAAGATGGGTATATTAATGTACTTAAGTTCCTAATAGCCATCCAATTCCAATTATTAATTTATCGCATTTTAAAAATCAAATCTTATTTAAGTTCCTAAATAAAAATTCCAAGAAAAAAAAGAAAAAAGAAAAAAGACGTCGACAGCAGGGATCGAACCTGCGCGGGCGAAGCCCAACAGATTTCAAGTCTGTCTCCTTAACCACTCGGACATATCGACTTGTTGAGGTTAACGATTTCCATATTTAATATTAATTTCTTCTAAGAGTTTTCAACCCCTGAAAGATAGTGAAATTAATAACACCCACAAAATTTGAAAAGTATTATATACCCCCTTATCAGGGAAGTTTTTCAAAGAGATATACACAATACTTTAATAAAAAAATCATGATGCATTTTATATTTTACTATCTCTTTGGTGTGCAACCCTAAAGTCTAAACCCATATTATAAAACTTGAATGTAAGAAGGGTGGCAGTGAAAAGGACGTAGTCACACTATAATATATAGACTCAATTGAACCAACTCAAACTTTGAAAAAAAAAAAAAAAGCTTTATATTTTATGATATTTATAATTTTAACCCCACTTAAATTCATATTATAAATTTATCAATTTAAATGTTTTAAATTCACTCACCTAAAAATTTTGGGTACGTCCTTGGGTGGTGATGGATGATAACATCCTCGAGTCCACTAAAGAAGGTAAAATTTGAACTAGTTTTTATATCAAGCCAAGCATGGTGTGTCTTTCCCTTGATATTCAACTATATAATTAAGACTTTATTATAAATAAATTCCTGGTCACATGCAGAGAAGAGTTGAGTGGTGACAAAAGCCTCAAATTGCTGGAAACTCATGAAACAAGTTGCATAAAGTTTGAATACATATTGCATAATGTGAACAACCTTTTTTTTTATTAATTAATCACAAGCAAGTTTCAAAATCGTAAAGAATGTCAACGGTTGAAGATAAGTATTGTGCCACTGCATAATGATGTAATACTTGTTGAATTGAGTAATATTACACTAACAACGTTTCTCTCACAACATTTACGTCAGTTTGTAATTAATTAATGAGACCCATACGGGACCTATGTGAGATCTATTATGAACTGACTAATTATGACCTGTCACATCAGGGTTGTGAGAGAGAGTTATTGGTATACTATTATTTGGTTGGATTTTATCTTTGCCTTATAACCAAGTTTGAGAGATATGTATTGTTTTATAAGTTACAATAATGTTGTACTTTTAAGTGTCTCTAACAAGGGGATGTAGCTCATATGGTAGAGCGCTCGCTTCGCATGCGAGAGGCACGGGGTTCGATTCCCCGCATCTCCATCTCACTTTTAACATTACTACGATTTTGATTTCTTATTTTAATCCCCATATTCAATTCTGTCAGCCATCACCATCATCATCAACATCAGCTTTTGCGTACTTCCTAGAAGCTTTATCACAAACACGTAGAGAACAATATGAATTCAACATAACTGAGTTGTCAACCAACAGTACATAGTGCGTTGTTATTTCTTGGACTTGGCGTATCCCCTGGAATAAGGCTTTCATTTTACTTTTTATTGGTTCAACATCACCTTTAGATATCAAATCCAATGAAACGATGGCCTGGTTGCGGCCCGCCGCCTTGTTCGCCACCATCAGCCACGTTTGTATGACCCATATTACTATTACACGTTCTTTTAACTTTTTCTGTTTTAATGATTGAATTTCCTCATTGACTGTAGACTACGTGTAACGCTTCCAAAATTTAATGTCAAATAATTAATTTATTTGGATCTTACTCATGAAGATGAAGATGTGAATGCAATGGAAGGCTTGAAGCCTATAAATTCACGGAACAAACTACCACAGTTGACAAATCAAGTTTCAGTTTTCAAGATTAACCCTTTTTGTTCATATTCATAAATCCCATTCAGGAAACCGATTGATTTTAAAGGCAGAGAAGAAGAAACAAGAAAGTTGTACAGCATCAAAATCTAGAAATGTCAGAGCATCAAAACAATAACGGCGACAAGAGACAACGCGGCCATCTTCTACCAAAACGCATCATTTTAGTCCGCCACGGCGAGTCTCAGGGGAACCTCAACACCGCCGCCTACACCACCACTCCCGACCACAAAATCCCGTTAACGGAACTCGGGATCACGCAGGCCAGAGACTGTGGCTCCCATTTGAAGTCCTTAATCTCCGCCAACACCACCTCTTCCGACTACCGTCTCTACTTCTACGTGTCGCCTTACGAGCGGACGAGATCCACTCTCCGAGAGATCGGACGGTCGTTCTCCAAGAAACACATCATCGGTGTCAGAGAAGAGTGTCGGGTTAGAGAACAAGATTTCGGCAATTTTCAGGTACTCCATCATGCCCTGCCCCCCCACTTTATTTAAAAATTTTATTTTTTCAGTTAAATTTTGTATTGTCCCGGTAACATTGCCTTAACTGATAAAAAAAGGTAACTGTACCGGGTCTGTATCGAGTTAAGGTTACTGGAATTTAGTCTTAGTAACATACGGATTAGCAATTTCCATGTGACAAAGTTGATGATGGTGTTGTATTGTTTGTTGTTTTTTGAAAGGTTAGCGAGAGAATGAAAGTGATAAAGGAGACAAGAGCGAAGTTTGGGAGGTTTTATTATAGGTTTCCTGAAGGGGAATCTGCTGCAGATGTTTTTGATCGTGTTTCAGGTAATTTTTTTTTTTTTTTTAAGCTTTAATTATGTTTTTGTTTTCTTGTAGTGTTTTGTTGTGTTTACATTATTTGGATAGAATAATAGTTGCCTTCAAGAGCAAGGAATTTGATTTGGAATTGGTCCTTGAATCACGGCTTTGTCTCTTGAAAGCGCCCTTCTTTTTTTTCTTTTTTGGATCAATGGTGTCCGAGTTAGCTTATATGCACCTCAACTGATCCTCCAAGCCTTGAAATGAACGATCGGAGTGGTCACCTCTATTAATGTCTAGTGTCACGATCCAACTATTTCCTCTCAGACTCGTGTAGCCTTAGACGCCAATCCTCCAATGATTGCTTCTATAGTGTCGAGATAACGCATACTAAGTGTTCGATGAAATGTTTAAGAGGCATCACACTAGAGAGAGTCAAAGAACTTATGTTGAACCCCTTTGCTCTTTTTCCATTGGATCGTCCAGCGGTGATTAGACTTAAAATAACAGCACAACTCTTGGAAGTGCTTTATATATTGCTTTTAAAGCAAGCACGTTAAAAATAAGTTCTTAAATTTATACCTTCTGTTGTTTTTTAGTAGCTTGGAATGTTTGAGATTTTAGAAGGGCTTTCATGGTTTTGTGCAGCCAAAAAATATGTGGGGTTTGGCAGAGATTTAGGAACTATCTTTTCTTTTTGTTTAAATTGCTTTAAGAATGAAAGTGGATTGATTTTTGCTTTAATAAGTGAGAAAAACGATTATTTGAAAGTGCATTCATTAGTCTTGGAAGCAAAAGCAAAGACATCAGTTTCAAAGCAGATTTTCTGGTCTGATAATTATCATTCGTTATCCACTTTATTTAAAAATTTGAAAAGTAATAAGGGCCGCTTGAAGACTTTGTCTAACAATCATAAAAGCTGGAATGGAACTGGCTTAATGAAAAGGGTAATTGAACTACTGCTGTTTAAAAGAATCTGATGACTCCAAAATTTATTAATGTTTGCATTGGCTCAAGGTTTGATTTAGAATAGGTCCTGCTATAGCTGGACTGCTGGATCGAATGAGTTTGCTTGTTTAAGAGCTGGAAGCCTATGCATATACCGATTCCTATAGGCGAAGTAGCTCACAAGGGAATTTGATTAATTAACTCTAAGCACATAATTCGAACCAACATTAAATGATGTTGTATTCTCTCCGACTGGCTAAGCTTCGATTATATTGTTAACAAAATGTGGTTGCCTCTGCTTGTGATTAAGGTTTTTTTGTCCTTTGAATTGCTTGACTACTTATTATTACCAGAATATGGGGAGTTGAAAACATGAATCCTGTCTTTCAGTTATGCATAGCAGAAACAGGGGCTTTCTGGTTTTCATTTTTCAAAGTAGATTCATGGTCATCACGTACATTTGCATTTTTATAGTAGATAACTGAATTAAGTAAGAAATTTTATATCAGATTATTGAAAAACTAGTTGATTTTGCAGGTTTTTTTGAATCCCTCTGGAGGGACATAGAATTGAACAGGCTTAAAAGTGACCCTTCCCAGGAACTAAATCTTGTCATTGTATCACACGGTCTGACCTCGCGTGTCTTTCTCATGAAGTGGTTCAAATGGACGGTTGAGCAATTTGAGCTGTTAAACAACCTTGGAAACTGCGGGTTTCGGATCATGGAGTTAGGAGATGGTGGAGAATATAGCTTGGCTATCCATCACACAGAGGAAGAGATGCTCGAATGGGGACTCTCTCCTGCAATGATCGCTGACCAAAAATGGCGAATCCACGCCAAAAAGGGTGATTGGAATGAAAATTGTTCATGGTACTACGATGAATTTTTCGATCATTTGACAGACTCTGAAGAAGAAGAAGAAAAGAGAAAACATGATACAGAGTATTACAATGCTGATTCCACATTCGAGTCATCGTCGTCATGAAAAAGATCAAACATTTTCAAAGCTGTAAAGAATTAGTTCTCTTTATTCTTTGGATTCATGAAACTGTAATTCTAATAATGCTGATTCTTTTTAGTGAACACATGATGCCGAGAGAATTCCCAGCTATAGTAGTGGCATCTTTACAAGGTTTGATTGTAATTCTATGTTAATTAACAATTAGTTTAATGTAATTGATTCAATTTCTGTCTGGATTAGTTGGTGATCTTCTTAACGGAAAAGTGATTGGAAGTTGGCAAGCTAGATGCCCTTTTCAACAAGCAAATTCATGAGCTTCAAGGCATGAAATTCAGTCTTAAATGCCAAAAACAGTGCAAGCAAGTTTTGGGAAGTTGAAGCCAACAAGGCAAGCAAAACCATGCCCTTCCCAAATCCAAAACCAAAACCAAAAGAAATGTAAATGGTGTTATTATTTGTTTTTTGAGTAAACGTTTTCTTCTCACCCAAGTTTTGCCTTAATGACATTTCTCACCCAAAGTTAATATTCCGTTGCTACCTAAAGTTGATTCTAACAACAAAAATTCTCTTTATCACCATCATTTGAACCTCCAGTCTCCTCTCTGCAAAGCCCCTCTCACTTGAGCACTTGATTTCTTGCCGATTGCCGACGATCGCAAATCTAGGGTTCTGTTCTTAGCTTATTTATGACTAATTTTGATGGCAAATATTCAATCGGTTACCATCATTCAATCCACCAGCCTTTACTCTATAAAACTCCTCTTACCCTGGCTCCTGGTAACTCACTGAATGCTGACTGAGAAAGTGGAGTATATTTTGGATATTAACAAAATATAAACTTTGGATGAGAAAGTAATATTTTGAAACATTTTAGATGAGAAATTGTCATTAAGGCAAACCTTGGGTGGGAAAAAGTTGTATACTCTCTTGTTTTTTTCTTGTACTTCATAATTTTTTTATGCAGCTGAGCAAGTGTTTATATAAGAGTAAACACTTTTTCCCACCCAAGGTTTGCATTAATGACAATTTGCCACCCAAAAAGTTTCAAAATATCACTTTCCACCCAAAGTTAATACTTCATTACTACCCAAAGTTGATTCTCTCTGTCACCACCATTTAAACCTCTAGTCTCCTCTCTACAAAATCTCTCTCACTCCGGCACCTGATTTCTTATTGATTGTCGGCCTTTGTAAAGCTATAGTTTCCTGTTCTTAGCTGATTTCCGACTGATTCTGACAACGAATATTCAATCGATCACCACTATTCAATCCACCAGCCTCCACTCTGCAAAACTCCTCTTACCCTGGCTCTTGGTAACTTGCTGAATGCTGACTAAGAAAGTGAAGTGTATTTTGGATATTAACGGAATATAAACTTTGGGTGGGAAAGTAGTATTTTGAAACTGATTGGGCAGGAAGTGTAATTAAGGCAAACCTTGGGTGGGAAACAGTCGTTTACTCTTGTTTTTTCTTATACTTCATAATTTATTGATGCAAATAGGGGTGTAATCGAGCAAAGTCGTGTTGAATCAAGTCGAGTTTTTGTCTAATCGAGTCAGGCTCGATTTCAATAGTAATGAGTTTGAGAGCTTGGCAAGCCTAAAAATCCCAGATCAAGCTCAACTCGTTATTGAAACTTGATTCAGCTCAAAGTTGACCAAAGCTTGAGTAATAGAAAAGATGAAAAGCAAAGCAGCTTGGCATGGGGTGAGGTTTTTCGTCCAACAAGTGCAGTACGACGTGGAAAGGCAAGTGCATGAAGGGAGTAGATATGGCTGAAAACTCCCAAATCTTCCACACAAAAAAATCAGTCTGAAAACTCCTAAAATCCTCCACAAACAAAATCAGTCAGAAAACTCCCAAATCTTCCACAAACAAAATTAGTCAGATTGAACAAAATTAGTTAGAAAACTTGCAGCTATGGTTATCCGGGAAAAAATTTTCAGAATGAACAAACTATGCTAGAATCATCATCACACAATAGCAGATCGGTAGAGACTAGAGAGATGAGGGGAAATAAAATAAAAGAGAAAGGAAGGAAACTAGAGAAAGATGGAAAAGAAAAGACGAAGAACAAGAAGAAGAGATGGGGTGAAGTTAAAATCATAAAAGAGAGAGGAGTAAAGAAAGAAAGAAGAGGTAAGAGATAAGGAAAAAAAATTGTAATAGCCAATCCAAGCTGAGCTTTTCTAGTCGAGTTTTGGCTTGCTCGAACTCGGCTCGAGACTGAAGCCGAGTCGAGTTGAGCTGAGCTTGAGTTGTTTTCGAGCCGAGGCCGAGCTGTTCGCGAGCGGCTCAGTTCGGTTGACAACCCCAGATGCAGATGAGCAAGTATTTATGTAGAGGTGGTAGTGGGTCGTGTTGTGCCTAAAAATTCAAGGCTCATCATGCTGTGGGTCGTGCCGTGCTAAGACCCACAAAAATTCATATCTTGTCGTGTCGTGTCAGCTCACCAAATTTGAAGGCCCACAGCACAGTCCGCTATATATATCATGTCGTGCCTTAGGCTATATATATATATAACTGGCCGATCCCTAATCTATCTTACTATATTTTTATTTGATTATCTCATTATATTTTTTTATTTAATTAGTTTATGATAAAGTGGGTATCTAATGAATCCTTATCAAAATTCTATTCTTTATCTTAAACCAAAAAATAATAAAGTGGCTAATTTTCTCTTTAATCTTTTGTTTTATATTCTCTTATGTTGTATTGGATAGATTAAGTTTAATTTGGGGGTGAGAACTTTGAGAATGAGATCTGGTCATTGTATAGTTCCCATTGCAAATTTTGGCTTCGCAATAACATGTACATTTCTGATGTTGAGAAAATTGATTTCTGGCTATTAGCTTTTACAACTAAGTGGCAAAAGATGGCCAAAGGTGGCATGTTGTATATGTAAATGTATGTTAGATTACACCATTCATTCCATGGTGTACAATAAATATAGGAATTTACACTTGGAAGGTTGAGTATCACTTGAATTGAATGGTGGCCTTAAGACCAATTTCATACTTATTGCCTCCCCTGTATGTTTCAATTTTTTTGCCCCCACGTTATAGATTATTACAGAATGGTTGCTTTTCCGTTTGCACCAAATTATTTTCTAACAAATTTTTCTTTCTTTGAATCTATGTTATTGTTATTATTCAAACTTGGACATTTTTTTTTTCAATTAAAACGGGGTAAAGTAAACACTATATCCTTTGGACTAATTGTTATAAGTTTGCATATGGTGGTAAGATTTTCTTTATAGCCATTAACATGCCTTTTAGGTTATAATACTCTAATAGATGGATTGAATTTGAATGGTTAATAGAAGCAGGTGTTGGTTGGGGTAGGTCTGATTTTTAAATCTTGTCAAGCCATATATCAGTGGTTGTTGATAACTCCAAGTTAAAGCAAAATGCTGAAATTATCTTGAAATTATTTGTTTAACTTATGTATTAATCATTTTGTAGGTTGATAACTGCAAGTTGATCGTAATAGCTACTTATGATGCTATGAACAAATGTACATGTCACTCAACCCGCTGACGCAGAATTGATTATTACTTTTGACGCCAGAGGACGTTTCGACGTTTATCCAGAATTGGGGTACACATAAGACCTTGTTGGTCTACCTTGATCGTAGTGTCCCCCGTACTTTCCGTTGAAAGCAGTGTTGGGTTAAACAAGGTAACATTTTCTATATGTTTTGTTTATAATGTTGTATGTTGCATATGTTCATATTGATATGTTTGCTGATTGCTACAATATTTCAATCCTGGTTGTTGTTCCCACCCTACTATTATTAAATTAGTGAGTCCATTCAATGGACAGCTAAACTCACCCATAGGTTTTTAGAATTGTTGGCTGAGTGGGTGAAAACAGTCCATGGTACTGCAATAAAATCTTTTGACCACAGGAGGATTAGTGAACAATTACAAAATGTAGCGCATAAGAAACTGGAAGTGTCACAGTTGTAAGTACCAATGCTTGCGATCGACATACAAGTCTTGGCATGCGCTAATAGAACATACGAGGTTTGGTTGGGATCACGAGTCACAAACTCCAACATATCCTAAAGAGATATAGGAAGAATATATAAAGGTAAACAACATTTTTTTTTTCCAATTCTTATAACGCAGTAGTCTGTATGCATTTTTTTTTTTTTAAAATATGAATTAATGTATGTATATTTTCATTAATAGCAAAACCTTGGTGCGCAGCAATTCCTACATAAAGGACTTGTTGATAGAGAGTTATATGAGGTCATATTCGAGAAGCAAAATGCAACTGGCAGATTTGCTTACACATTTGCGTCTTAACCTGCGACATCCAACATGGGTTTTCCCGATCCTATCGAGGTAGACATGGATCCAGATGACTTAAATCCTGATCCAAATAGATCAACTGGGGAAAAAATGATCGAATAGGTATGGAGATAGCAGATCCATAAATAGGAAGAGAGACGTGCAGGGAAACCCATTATTGGGTGTGATTGGTCAGTTGGCGGAAGCTATTTCCAATAGAACTATGGGATCTGCGGCATCAAATCGCAGTGCCGGTGATGGGACCCAAGAGAACACAAGTGCTAGGACGGATCGATATTCCCTAGAAAATTGTCAAGCAATTTTGGAAAGTATGCAACTTCCACCGCAACTATATTTGGATGTTGTGAAGTACTTAATTGCCAACCCAAAGTGGCATCAGCTAATGGTGAACATGTCACTGGAGATAAGGGAATTTTGGATTTAAACTTTCGTAGTATGTAGATGATGGTGTTTGACTTCCTTGTTGAACTTGTAGTTTTCACTTGTTAGTCTTTATTTATTCCTTTGACATTTGAGATATTTCATATTTACTTTCTTCATATTAAAGACTTAACTTACTTTGTTCTAAGAACCGATACACCATGTGTTGTTGTGCAATGTTTCATATATGTTGGATATGGTCAACTGATTTTAAAATTGAATGTTATTTATATTTTGGTTAGTATTAAAAAAGTATGAACTGATGAACAAATTATTACAAATGGACAGGTATAGATGGCGTCGTCTAGCCATACAAACCATAACCAGTTGAGGTAGCCGATACGTACCGAAATCGTAAAGGGGCATTGTCGCAGAATGTGATGGTCGTCTACGACTTCAATATGTTGTTCACATATGTCGTCACTGACTGGGAAGGATCTGCCCATGACGCAAGGGTTCTAAATTCAATTCTAGATGATCCTGATTCGGGTTTCCCACATCCTCCTCCAGGTATAACTAACTTCTTTATGTATTCTAGCTAAACTGTAAACATTTTTTTTATGATTCTTCAAATAACATTTAGTATTTCATTATAGGCAAATATTACTTAATAGATGCGGGTTATGCGAATAGAGGTGGGTTCCTCGCCCCACATAGACGGGTTCCTTATCATGTTCCCGATGCGCATCGTAACCTTTTTGGACCTATGGAGTTGTTTAATTATAGACATGCATTGCTTCGGAATGTTGTGGAAAGGACCTTTGGTGTTTTGAAAAAAAGGTTCCGCATTCTTGATGGCATGAACAATTACCTGATGGAGAAGCAAGCTAAAATTGTTATGGCATGTTGTGTAATTCATAATTTTATCAGATTCGATATGAACAACCTTATCTTCCAAAAGTTTAATGCCGATGGAGTTTATGAGGAAGGAAATGGGACGTGTTCGAATCAACCAACTCAGCGTAATACAGACAACATAGGAACTATGAGGGATAGCATAACTACTGCTATTTGTGTAAAACATGAGTCCATCTCGTATTGTTAACTGAATATTGGGTACGAAGAATTCTGAAAGATGATTATTAGTAGCTTCGTATTATTAATTTAGATATGTATTAATTCCGTGTTTTTAAATGATATATTAGTATTGAAATTATTATGGATAAATTGTTTTTAATTCAGTGATAAAAAAAATTATCAAACAACTAATTAATATTATTTAAATGTATTTTGAAAAGTTCAATAATCAAATAATAACAAATTTTAATAAAATACATCAAAATATTCTATCTTAAAATCTTTTTTGAAAAAATATATCAAACAATTATTCATTAATTTATTTAACTCAAAAATAATATTCAAATAAAGAACCAAACACATTCAAATACAAACTCTATTCTATTAAATACAAGTTAACTCAATTCAGCTCAACTTAAAAAAAAAAAAAAAAAGGACTATTCTAAAAAGTGTTAAAATAGTTAATCAAACGGACCCTTTATTATCTCATTACATTTTTTTTATTTAATTAGTTTATGATAAAGTGGGTATCTAATGAAACCTTATCAAAATTCTGTTCTTTATCTTAAACCAACAAAAATAATAATAAACAAACACAACCTAGCCTCTAGCTGTTCGTGCAAATCTTCATCTTCATGTTTTTGAGTCAAACTTGAAAACCCACTAACACAATCATTAGTCCTTAGATACCAAACACTTTCTTGGGATCTGTTCTTCTTTATTTTCCTTCTCAAAATACACAACCCAACAAGCAATCCAGATCACCCTTTTTAACAGTCGTCCTTTTTCAGTAAATAACAATCTTTCCCTCACTCTAAAACTCTCTACTTCTTTTCATCTTCACATTCAGTTTCTGAATTCTAGTCTGGTTCAGATCCTAGTACTATTCTAAAACACAAAAGCAAAGTTTTCACTCCTTCAGTTGTACTCAAACTCTACTCGTCTAACTGGGTATTCTTTTTTTTGTCTTGCATTCCTGGAACCAAAACAAGGTTTGGGATTTTGTTTATTTTTTACTCGTTTTTCAAGGGTTGAAGAACATGGCTCATTCTTTCACACGTAGGGATAGCAGTAGAGAGTTCAAGAGGGTTGTTTTGGTGGTGGTAGTGATGGTGGGTTTGTTTTTTATTGGTTTCTGCGTAGTGACGCCAGTATATTGGCTATTGAAGAGGGATTTAACTCATAAAGTTTCGTGTTTTTGTGCTCCCTGCGACTGCACTGTACAGCTTGACCTTCCTTCGCCATTAAGTAGTAAGTAAGCTTAAGCTTTCGTTTACTGTGAAGCTTTTCTCTGAGAAAAAAAAAAATGGTGACTTTGGTTAGTTTAAAGGCCTTTCTCTTTTCTGGGATGAAAGTTTAATGTTTTATTATGAAAAATATGTTCTTGGGCAAAAAAATTGTGTTACGATTTGCATAATGTGTTATCACTTATCAGTGTATCTTAATCTCTGGATTTTGTATCAATTAGCATTCAGTTTAATACACATTTTGAAGCTGCTGTCATTGAGATTATTGTCCTTCTGACTTTACCTTTTCCGATAATGAATCAGCATTTTGCAGAAAAGCCTGCATAATGTTAGTTGACAGTTAATAAGTAACATTAAGAGTAAAACCCTTGATGGTTTGAACGATCTGGACCTGATACTTCTATCAAATTTCATCTCTGGTTTTGTGTGTTTCCAATCATTCTGAATAAAATTTGCTTTTTCTGTTTTTTTCAAAACAATGTACTTTTATCTAACCTTCATTCTTTACCTGTCGTTCTTGCAGCCCTTATCAGTGACACATTCAAAGGTCAGTTCTTATTTACATTTTGGTTTTGATTTTCACAGGTTGGTTAACCGATTTGTCCCTTTCTGTTCCGATTAAATTTTACTATCCAATTTTTATCTGTCAATTTAAGTTTTTGAGTCAAATGATTACTTAATAGATTTAGATAAACTTTCAAGGGCTTTATTGCCAGCAAATTGTCAAAATTTAGCTCTTTCTGTGAATGTACATGCAGACTGTGGTTTGCATGATCCAGAATTGAAGGAAGAAATGGAGAAGGACAATGCAGACCTGCTGGCAGAGGAGCTTCATTTGCACGAAATTGTAGCCAATGAAACCTTAGAGCACACCAGAACATTGATGAAGGTTGCAATGAGAACATCTTCCCAGTTCCAAAGAGAAGCAGAGAGATGCAATGCAAGAATGGAAACATGTGAAGGAGCAAGGGAGAGAGCTGAGAGATTGCTTACAGAGGAACGCAAGCTTTCAGATTTATGGGAAAAACGAGCTCGACAACTTGGATGGATACAAGATGGCAGAGTTTATACATGAACAAAACAGATTATTATTTGTTGTTTTATCATTCTTTGAAAAATACTAAACATTATCACAACTTTTTAGTCTCTAATTATTTGTCATTTTATGCTAACATTGACATGTAAATGATATGGCATTGTTTTTTTGAGAGATATTAGGCCTTCTGGGCAGCAATGTAGCTTGTATAACTATTGGTTACATTTTTTTAATTTATCCAATATGAATATGTTAACATCATTCTTTTTTCTCCTAATGGGCTTATACTTGTCTTGCCAATATTTGACGGTAAAATATTATATCCTCTCATGTATAATATCATAGAGATTTTTTTTTTTTTTTTTTAATGACCAGGAGTGTCCAGATCAACTTATACGCACTTCAACTAATCTTTTAAAACCTTAAAATTACCGATTGGGTAAAAAGTCTAATAGTTACTATTATTAGCAAACGACGAAAGACTCAAACTCGAGACCTCTTGAATAATACACTCAAAAGTCTTTATCGAACTATAATAAAGATATTAACTAGATAACAAACATCCTATCAGGACAAAACCAGAGAACCATAGATAAATGGATGATTGATCAAGGAAATAAGGTTGTCCAAGTTACCTCCAACCGGGGGCAAGGGCAAGACTGATGACATACGAAAATAACGTAAGGCTGATAACTGAAGGAAATAATATTACACCTCTGCCGCCAACCGCTGCCTTTGGTTTGTCCTGATTGACCTTTGTTTATTCTCCTTGCCTAATTCAACTTTATACTTAATAGGTTAATTTTTCTTTCAACAGACAATTCAGTGTCAAAATTTGGCTGTAATCTTTGGAAACAACCAAATCTCCACTTATATATTTATATATCCTGTCATACTAGTCTTCAATTCTGTTTCTGCTCTAAAAGCCATATCTTTGGTCAGGCAACATTGTAAGGCAGTGGCTTGGCAGTACAGAACCCACATCAAAATTTTATTGCTCAAGAAAAAAAGGGAAACACCATGTCTTCCATGTCAAATCCTTTCCTTCACAAATTTGAAGGAAATACTAAATTGCGGAAAATGAATCTACTTTGACATGATTGCTTGTATAGAACCAGAATCATGTGGATTTAAATTATACAATCAATTGAAGCAACTAGCAAGTCAAAATAATCAAGTTAAATATATACTGTCCAAGACGGCAAATCCAGCTGCAACCCCGCCTTCATTTGAGGAAGAAATCTTTGTCCGCATCAAATAACCACATTGTTCATTCATGATCACCTTGTCCTTGTTCCTGCACATTTCAAATTGAGAATGTAAGTGCATCTCAAGATGAATAATGCTGAAGTTGTGATCTATTGGACCTTTCAGTAGGACACTTCATGGTCAAATCAAAACACAATTTGCAATGCAACTTTACTGAGCAACAGAACTTATGTACCTTAAGTAAGCACCATATATGCCAAGTTCTGATATAGCCTGATCTTTATGACAAACGCCATCACGCATCAAATATGCAAGGGATTCACTTGGGAATATCCTTTGCATAAGAATGTAAGCAGCATCTTCTTCGCTCCCTTCCTTTTTCAACCTTAAAAGGGTTTCCCTCACATCTTCACCATATATATTGTTCCCTGAAATGAAATAGCGAAACCTAGTTCAAAAACATTGTTCCCACCAGTGGATAATGTATATAATTGTAAACAACAAAAAGAATGGCAGAGTGAAGATCAGAAATATAGGACCTCCGCCTTCTCTTTGTGGCTTCATGACATATAGCTCAGGTCTTTCAATTGCTTTGCTGACTATCTCCGAGTCATCCAAACTCCACAAACCTGCAAAACATTTACGTACTTTGGCAATGTCCTCTTTGTTATCAAGAAATCTGCACACAAGCAAAACGAAAAAAAGCTCTATTAAAACCAATAAAACCTAAGAAAGCTGTTATTGTACAAAAATGTAAAGCTTAATGAACTGCTCATAAATTTACTTAGGACACTTAGGAGAAATTTGTGAAAACATAACCTATATCAAGCTGTAACTACACATACTAAGCAAAATCTATTACATGATTTCCATATTCTAGCAATTCAATATTAGTATGAATCACCAAAAACAGAAGCTTCACCATGAATTAGAATTTAAAATGTACTAGTGATTGTACAAAAAGTAATTATTAAATTTACAAGCCAAGGACATCATATTCCGACCACTATTCCTTGTAAGTGGCTACAGCATCCTTTTGAACTTAAAAACCATATTTGCAGTAAACCAGTATAAGCATTTCTTTAACGCCATTAGTATTCATAATTTAGAAGTTAATTTCAACATAAAAAGTACAAATTTCAGGAATCAGCTTGAGCATCGAAAATAATCACTTGGGCTGAAATTATTTACCTCTCAAGTACATTGGGTTTTGCAAGTTCTTGTTGAATCTTCTTGGTGCCTGCTAAATGATAAGAGATTGACGGACACTTGATCGCAGAAGACTGCTCCATAAGTAGCCTAGCGCTCCATTCCTATGAATAGTAAACATGCTCATAGTCAAACACTATACATCGCAATGTAAAGTCAAGTCCTTTTTTTGGCCTTCAAGTATCATAAGAAAAGTGAAACACAGTACAGTGAAATTGTAAGGACCGAAACAGGCAATAAAAAGGAAAAAGGTGAAGAGAATTAGAACTTCAAAGTCATTCACAATGAATTCAATAGTACTTAATGTATACCAATTTAGTCTAGCTCAAAAGTTGAAATTATATTACACAAAGTTTGGCAGGATATGCCCTGCCTGCCATACAACGTAGATAGGTTAATCACTCATAATCCCACATGAACCAATAGCAGCACATTATGTTAGATTTATCCATATCACTGATTTAAAAAAACGTCCTGTCACCACTTGTCATGCAATATCAACCAACCATTTTTACAGCATGCAAACAAGCATGTACTACACAAGCCAACTAGATTCACTCCCAAGATTCATATGGTAGATGAATGTGTCATGAGACACGCTTTGCTGTCAGCATCTTAAATCTTGAACCAGGAAAGAATTCGAAAGAATAACAAATAAATTCCTCTGAAGGATGATCGTTGCTGCAAGCAGAAGGAAAATAGCATAATTGCTTACCGATTCTGAAGGATAATCAGTTGGCGCATACCCAGCTCTAAAATAGACAACTGAAACTGCTTGGCCACCACTGCAATTACAAAGCTTTGACATCACAGTCCGAAACACAACTTGGTGAATCTGGATAGAAAATTTAAAAGTAATGCCAGAAGGTTACATACACAAGAAGTGTTCCATCAGGAAGTAGTTCCCCTTGCATATCAATTTCAGCCAATGTTTTCCGAATAGTTGTAACATTGTATGTGTTATTAAGCTAAGGAAGACAGCTGTATATGTACTTTATAAAGAGCTTTCTGAATTAATAATAATATTAGGATATCATAATCCGAAAAGATAAATCCTTCTGCTAAAGTCTTTCACGTATCAACCCTTTTTTCTTATCCTGCTGAGAATTTCCCCAGACATGCCTCTTATAAAAATAAAGGATATTTTTCCTTCAATACTGAACAAAGCCAGTGTTGGTCGTACATGTTACGTTCTTCAGACTGAGCCACAACCATAACTACAGCCCTACACAAAAATATTCCAGGTAACTAAAAGCTTAATTGACCTCTGCAAATGCAGCAGCATAAAAGAACCAAAAATATTAGAGACAAATCTAACCCGGGATTATTATACTCAGTCCAAGCTTTAGCCATTGCTTCTGCAAACCGACTGACTGAAGAATTGCCAGGGATCTTTTTGGAATCTAATCCAAGACCCGGTCCAGGTTTTAAAACAGTGAGTTAAACTTAAACCAACTTGATAGGTGTTGATTAATATTGGTCATGGATGTCCATATCAAATAATATATCTATTTGAAAAGCAAAAGCAACATGTCTTGCAAAAATTCGTTTTTCAGCTAACAAACAAAAACCTTTGTGTTAAAATTTCCCATCATGCCAAACAGATTGTAAAGCAAGTAACTTAAGTTGAAATCTTGAGGACAAGAGTCATTTGGGAATCTATGAACAAGCTACAATTTATGATGGGATTGTATTTTTAATTTTTATAATAGTTGTTTGCTTACTCATGTGGGTAGCAGCCTAGCAGGCATAAGTTGCTCTTTGTCCACAAACCAAATGAATAAATAAATAGCAAAAACAACTGAAAAGCATTTGATTGTCCGGGATCCATCCGACATTTCATACGAGCAATGTAGCAGCACCCTTAAACCCCCAAGAATTTCTGTCCCTACCTTTTCAACTATTACATTTTCCATTTTACTGTTTTCTTCCATTTCTTTATTACAAGACATTAACTTCTGACTGATATTAACAGATTCAGTGTTTATCTGGATTCGACTAGATGTCGAACAAGGAAAAAGAAAAAGTCAACATGGGTGCGGCGCACTTCCTTGAATCAAGCTGTACAAGTTCATGAATTAATAAAGTAATTTCAGGATATGAAAACGACACTAGTTGGATCTAATTTAACTAATGACAGGATGTTAACAGAAATAAAGAATGGAAAAAAACAAAAAAACAAGAGGATAGATTCCAATCGAAGAGATCAGATCTGTGCCATAACCAAGTCACATAGTTGTATTGAAATTGTACACCAATTTGTAGCATCATCATTTAAACAATAAATGGTTGCATTGGCTAGAGATATTCACAGGAAAAATAAATTAAATAATTGTGTTATCACTTCCCACAGAGAAGAATAGCCAAATCAAGTGATGCCTACGAAAATATTTGGCTAAGTTACCTTTGATTCGTAGACGATATGGTTGAAAGCCACTTCAGGTGAGCAGCTGCATTAAAAAAAAATTTCCTCTCCAGGGAGTTACCAATCAAGAACCAAACTAACATCTTCTGTCTCATTTCCTAATTATGTTACACTTCTCAAACGAAAACTTGCTTGGGGTTCCATTCTAAATCATTTGTAAGAGGTCCTGGACAATTTCAGACATCGGTGGTCTGAATCCTGGCTCCCACTACAAAAGGATTGGAACAAGATGAGTTATATCTCTATATAAACACAAAATTGTTGGGACAAACAAGGTTTCTGATTCACATCTTTTTTAAGAAATATGCAATTGCAATTTGATTTTTCGCACCAAGAGACAACCTAAGCTTTTTGTCTCAGATGCAATTTTTGTTTACCCCCATAAGGATGCCCTCAATGATTCAAAGGGGCAGCAAATGTTGCTAAAAAAAAAATGCCCCAAAATTTATGTTTCAGAAACAGAAATTATAAATGAGATGCCAAAATACAATTGAAAGATTGAAGAGGGGTTAAAAATATCACCTGTACACATCGGGATATTATATCGGCAAAACGAGATAATGACTTGACTGGATATGCTCCATTTAGAGAAGGGTCAACCATTTTTGATAGCGCATCAATATCATGAAGCTGAGGAATTGCCCATCTAACCAAAGAATGCTCCCCTCGGGGCCGTGACCTAAACATGTTTTATAATGAGAAAAAAATATCTTTGCTGAACCCAAAATGTAAATAAGCAATAGATAGATTCAGATGAAATTGTCATACAAAGCTCTGAAATGGATTGCACATGCACTTAAAAAGCATTACTCTTAATGGGATTGCTTACCTGTCATAGGATTTCCGCCCTGTGAGAAGTTCTAACATTACGACTCCAAGGCTATAAACATCACTCTGGCATGTGTAACTTCCAGACTCCAATTCAGGAGCACCATAACCATTAGCATAGCGTCCTGAAAACTGACATTATGTGCACCAATGTCAGCCACAAGTATTCCATGAACAGAACCTTTGAACTTTCTAGTTCATACTAGATAAATAATCTGTCATATAAGTCATCTAATGAGTTTGTTCTAAAATTCATCAGTTTGCACTAAATCCGGAATAATCACTTGGCCAAAAAAAAAGGTTTCCAGAGGTTGAGTTGCACTCCATTAATGTTTAATCAAAACAGCTAGGGAGCACAGTTTGAGCGATGGGCTCATTTCCGATGAAAATTTTAAATCATTAGAAATAAATTACCTCAGTTGTGGAGCCAGATAATAGCAAATCTAAACCACAGTCTGATACATGCACAGCAAGCTTCTCATCAAGGAGAATATTGGCAGACTTGAAATTCCGATGCACAATGGGTGGCTGACATCCTTCATGTAGATACCTTAATTACAATAGAGAATAGATAAGTCAATTTATCAGTAAGAAAAGATGAGGCAAAGGACATTTGTAAGAACATGCTAAAACAGGAGATATTGGTTGTTCTTTGGGATCTTCAAGGTCTCTAATGATTGATAAAACAAACACAAGCAATTCCATTTGCAATATCTTAATCAAGGGATTCTCCATTTATATCTAAGCCAAGGAATTCTTATATACGCCAATTTGGTTTTGCTACTTACTGTAGGGCTCTAGCAGCTCCCAGTGCCATCCGGATGCGCATATTCCATGAAAGTTTTTTATGGTTCTCTTCATCCACATGCAGTAAATCATGAAGTGTTCCATTTCCACAATACTCGTACACAAGCAGATGTTGTCTATGCTCGTTACAGTAACCAACAAGATTCACAATATTAGGATGTTGAAGTTTAGAGATCCTAGACACTAAACCAAGAAATTCATCATCACTCTGCTGACGAGAAGCTGTAATTCCTACTTTCTTGACTGCAACTAGCTATAAAAGAACCAAGAAGTAGAGATCAGATGCCAGGAGCTGAAATAATATGCAGGAAAGCTTGGAAGAATAATGTGAACCGTGTTCTTTAAATAACTTAGAAAGAATGATAACAAACAGAAATGTACTTAAACACAGAGTTAGAGACAGAACAGGTCTAAGGCAAGGGCACAACCAAGCATGAGAACCAAATCAAGTAAACTGTTAAAAATTGATATTCCTAGAAATAATGACAAAGTGGATCAAATGAACCTCTACCTTCCCATCTGGAAGCTCAGCTATATATACACTGCCAAGCATGCCTTCTCCTATAAAATTTTCTTCAGAGAAACTATTTGTACACTGCTGAAGTGTTGCAATGGTGAAAGGAATAGTTGAACCAGAGTTCAGGCTTGTAGAAGGATGATCACTTCTTGTTACTTCTGCAGGTGCAAGTGGTTTTACAGTAACCTTCTCAACAAGAGGTAATGGAAAAGGAGGTGGTGGCAGCTGCAACACAGAAAATTTACATCAAATGAGATGATGATAATATCATGTGATGATGGCTTAAACTTGCAGCAAATCTCATCATATCTATGACCTGTTCATCCTGTGGCTTTGGATTTATTCCTGTTCTTCTATTGTCCACTCCATATCCATCTTGAGGTTTCATGATTGGCTCTTTAGAGACTGGTTGAATTGAGACTTCTCCAAGGAAAAAAGGGAAGAAAAAAGGAAAAAGGAATAAGAAAAAAGGAAAAAAGAACAGGGGCTTGAGACCAACAATAGTATAGCTACCTTTCTCCACAGTATAGCTACCTTTCTCCACTGGAAGACTTGGCTGTAATGAAGATTTACTGTTGTTAGGGTTCTCCCCAGGGGCTTTATATGCACCCACATCATTCCTCTCAGAATCTTTCTTCACTTTCCTATCTCTGCAGTATCTGCAGACAAAGAGACAAGCTCCTAACACAAAAAGTATTGCAGCCCCTGTAATGGAAATCCCAATGACTCCCTTTGTTGTCCAAAATTTTCTTGAACTTCTGAACTTCGGTGCTATAGAAATAGAAGGTACATCTGCCAGATTCCCAGGTGCATAACCAGGAGATGGTGCCCAAGCTATAGATGGAGATAGTGCAGTCGAGGGTGATGGAATAATAGTTGTATTAAAGGGATTTCCACCTTTTCTGTATAGCATATGCACCATATGATCAATAGAACCAAGAAAAAAAATACCAGATATACCTAAAGGATCAAAAAATATAGACCATCTGGCAGAAGAACTGACCAATAACAACATACAGATGCCACAAACATTTCTCATCATATTAGTACAAGGGATCAAAATCTCCGAGCATATTATTATGTTTTCTAGATTTGAGAAATGGGAGCATTACATGTTCTCTTTTTTCCCCATACTTTTTTGATGCAAACATTGGATGCTCTTATTACAAATTAACCATGGTAATGTTTCTTTAAATACCAATGATAGGGGTTAGCTCATGTCCTACTCCTATTATCTAAATAGAAAAAAAACATCCGTGGCAACTTTACAAGGCACCATCATGGTATAAAATCATCGTTAAGGCTACTATAATCTTCTTTAAAGAAACATTGAATAATATCAACAATTCTACAAGTATGGCCAACAAGGGAAGCATCAATGTCACAGGATTTGAGAATTTAAAGAATGAGACAGAGAAATCCATGTTACACAAAAATCATGCTTTGTAGCTATACATATAAAAAGGCCTTTTAGAATGACAACAAAAAATAAAGCACATGATATGTTTAAATGGTTTACCTGAAATTTGGAATTGCAAGTAACTTCGTGGGGATAGGCCCTGAGAACAAATTATTCTCAATATTCCTAAGGGGAAAAAAAATAATTTGTGAGTTGCAGAAGACTGAATAATTCCTATCAGCTTCAGAAATAAAGCTAAATTTTTAATAATGAAATTGAAAAAACAAGAAAAAAATACAAAATCAAAGAGGAGGTAAGGTGGGTACAACATACAAATCAGTTAGGTGAAGGTCCTGTAGAACATCAAGGAGCCCAGAAAGTGTGTTGTTCTGCAGGTGCCTGCAAATAGTGAAGGTACATATGTAATCTGTTAAGAAATTAAATTGACAACATTACATCGTTTTATTTTATTACAATCAGTACTGACAATGTGTTGAGAGATGACAAATCCACCGTTGAGGGAGGCAGTTGACCACTCAAATTGTTAGCTGACAGATCCCTGCAACATAGTTTATTAGCACAACCAAAACCTGGAACAACAAATCAAAAGATAAAAAGTGCAATTTAAAATAAATTTCCTACAAATTTATCAAACCCGTAAGCTGTTGAAAGGCATCAGGTATGCCTCCGGTCATATGGTTATTCCCCAACGACCTGACGAGAATAAAGGTAAATTGAGAAAGATGTTATGACCACATGAAAACAACACGACAATATGACACCAAGACTAGCAAGTTTAGTTTGTACTTACAAATCCAACAACTGAGATAACAGGGCCAATGATTCTGGGATGCTTCCAGTGAACTGATTACCTGAAAGAGAACTAAGGAACAGAAAAAACAAAAACACCTGATTTGTTCAAGAATACGCATGTAAGAATATTAGTAAAGAAATGCAAGAATGAGTGAGGTTCAAACATACAAGTTCCTTATGGTGAGGGGCAAGTTGTTTGGAATACTCCCTCCAATATGATTATTGCTCAAATCTCTGCTTTTCAAAATAGAACAAAAGCACCATAAGTCTTCTACACAGAAAAAAAATTAAAATCATCCTGATGTATGCATAGCTAACACAACATTTTGTGCTACTGAAACTTGATACTTCATCTTAGGCAGCCAAATGAGACACATCTAGACAAATTTAGAACTTCACAGAAAAGTACTAAATGATATTGTGCAACTGAAACTAAGTGCTTTCTTTGCAGTCAGCTCCAGCATGCTACATGCGAACATTAGCGTCATTCAATCAGTAGAAAAATCTTCAGTTGTTCAAGAATTACAAAATTTATTACCAGCATGGGTGATATTGATCAATCCGGCCCCTGAGCTTCCTTTCGGTAAAACTTTTTCCTTGGAAGATACTATCAACGTTTAAAGAAAGGAAGAAAACTGAATTACCAGCTTCTACACACTACCTAAATGGTTGAGAACATACCGACTCTAAATAAAATAAATCTTGTCAATTTGATTCTGACATGCACTTAACATCTACATAATACACCTAATAAACTGCTACTTACAAAACTATTATTGATTTGAAGTCCCCCAAGCTATCCACCAAAGTTCCTCCCAAATTCATTCCATTGAGTCTTCTGTACATCCAACAAAAAAGCTCATAAAATCTTATCGAAAAACATACAAACAATAAACAAAATATAAAAAAAGATCAACATACATTTCTGTCACATTTGAGAAAACACATAAGACACCTTGCCATGAATCTCCACATGGGTCTCCTCCAAGAGGAAGCCATTTATCAAGAGGTGGGAAGTCAAGTGCAACATATAAGCTATTTATTGCCGCAACTGTGAACCAAAACGAGCACAAAATTAATAATAAAAATAAAACCACGTTCATCTCCCGGAATTAATTAAAATGAAATTCAATAATTCACAACCGAACTTGAAAAATGGTATATTTTTTGCTACATAAAACGGAAAAAAAAAAACAACCCTTTTAATGATTCATCAACCAAAAGACAATTAAAATGAAAATTCAGCAATATATACATCACGAATTTAGAAAAATACGCATAAACATCAAATCACATTTACAAGAGAAGCTTACTTCAATATTTGAATAAATAAATAATAAAAACAGAACAACCATCTCTAATTCTACGTTTGTTTGTTAGGTAATAAGAAGGAGTCCAGAAAATAAATTGTGAAGAAAAAGAAAACAAATTACCATCACGAGGGTCAGTCAACCCAGCACAAAACGGCGCCGTTAAAGCAGTGAACACCACCACCCCGAAGCCAACACAAACACCATAATTCACACAACCCATTACGGCTGAACTCAACTTCAGAGAACCCACTTCTCTTTTCCGGCGTGTTTTCCCGGAAGCAGAGAACAGGACAACAAGTTGAAAGATGTTTTGTTTTCAAGGCATAAAGAGAAAAGTGAGGGAAATGAAATGAAAGGATTCTGAAAGAGGACGGAAAGAGAATAGAATAAATAGTAAAACAAAAATGTTTAAGAGCTTTTGAAATCTGGGTTTAGAATTTGTAGCATCAGAGTTTGTCTGTTGGAGTGAGCTTGATTGGGCTCCGTGTCGACTGTCGAGCGAGTGAGCGAGTAAGCGAGTGTGTTTAAAAAGCGGCTAAAGCCAACGGCACTTTAAAAGTTGGTCAAGACTCGAGAATCTTTTTGAAAGTGAAATACTTTTGTATTTTTTAATTATTATTATCATCATTTTCTTAATCTGCGTCGGGTTTACGTTGAGATGTTTAGAATAAGAGATAATAATCGTTATTATATTACAATAATACTAATCTCACTAACCTTATTCGCTAATTTCTTTTACTAATCTCACGTGAGAGTTTGTAATTAAACTTGATTAGATGAGATTCATTATTGGACAGACAAAACTGATGTGAACTGATGAATTATAAACTAACAAATGGTATTAATACATTATATTATATTGAGAAAATAAAATTTAGTTACATATTTAGATTGAATTTAGAAGATAAAGAATGTAAGTAAAGACATATATGGGTTATTAATTACATTGTAATGCCTAAAAATAAATAAAGTCTCATTAGAGTATTTATCACTGCAATGGATTAAATATGAATAACATTATAAAAATTATGGTCTCTCCCTTTTGTTCAAGAACCTATTACCTATAAAGTTTTTTTTTTCCTTCTTCTAAGGAATTATTGTCAAATTTTTTTATAATTACTTTGAAATGAAATATTATTAATAAATTTTAAAATGTTTGGTAAAATAGAGACGAAAGTTAATGAGCTTGTACGAAATAACAGAGATGCCTAAAAGCCTAAGCAAGTAAGCAACAAACAAACAAATTAACCACCCGTTCATGTGAGGTGCTCTGGTATTAAAAGAGCAAAATAGTTATTGAGTTTGAGTCCGAGTCTGCCTATGTAGGGGTGTTTAAAAAAATACAAAAATCGAATCGAACCAGTTTTTCGATTATTCAGAAAATCGTTGGTTTTAGTTTAAGGAAATACATAAATTAGAAATTCAGTTCAATTATCGATTTAAAGAAATTTTGAAACTGGTTAATCGGAACCAGTTTTATAAATTGGTTTTCATTTTAAAATTAAAAACCTTAAATCCCGAAATCCTTTTCTCTTTATTCTTCACCCTTTACTTCTCCTTTTTTTTTTTTTTTTTCACACAAACACAAACATTTCTCCTCATTTCTCACCCATTTTCACTTTTCTCTTCCTTCTCAAAATAAAAAATAAGTTAAATTAGGGAAAAATCTAGATAAAAATAAGTTAATGGCCAGTTTTCTCCTTAACTAGTTTGGTTTCAGTTCAAAAAAATTCTCAAACCGAAAAACCAGTTCGATTAAAAAAATCAGTTAACCGGTTCAGTCAGTTGGTTATGAACACCCCTACGCCCATGAACTAAGAGGGATGGACATGGGGATTCTTAACGGTCGATAGTTTCAAGATCCTGATAGATTGGTTGAGGTATACACAAACTAACCCAGACAACCATTTTGATTAAAAAAAAAAAAGAGAAAAAAAGTAAGCAACAAATAGACATGCCAATTGCCATTAATAAAAAATTTAGAAAATATTATTTGTCGCTGCGGCTTCGTTTGGTTCAAGATTGGGAATACTACTCTTAGTATTCCCAAAAAAGTTAAACAGTAAAATACCCAAAAACTCTCATTTTTGGGAATACTATTTTCAATATTATTCAATTTTTTTAAACCCTCTAAATTTGTTAATTTAATTAAATACCCCTAAATATTTTTTTTAAATTACAAAAACACCCCAATAATCCACATTTACCAGATTCCAGCCACCGCCGCTGGAAAATGGCCAGAATCTGGTAGGATGGCGCACTACCGGCTGAATCTGGCCGGTAGTGTGCCGATCTAGCCTTTTCCAGCCAGATCCACGGTGGATCTGGCTGGAAAAGGCCAGATCTAAGGCCAAAGATCTGGCCGTTGACGGCCAGATCTTTGGCCGTAACAGTCGGTCACGACGGCCNAGTTTGGTTTTGGTTCAGAAAAATTCTCAAACCGAAAAACCAGTTCGATTAAAAAATTCGGTTAACTGATTCGGTCAATTGGTTATGAACACCCCTATGCCCATGAACTAATAGGGATGGACCTTGGGATTCTTAACGGTCGACAGTTTTAGGGTCCTGATAGATTGGTTGAGGTGTATACAAACTAACCCAGACAACCCTTATGATTATAAAAAAAAAGAAAAAAAAAGTAAGCAACAAATAGACATGCCAATTGCCACTAATAAAAAATTTAGAAAATATTATCTGTTGCTGCGTTGTTTAGCAAGTAGAGATTCTTGCTTGCAGACTTTGCTCAATCTTCTTTATGAATCCACTCATTCTTCATTAAAATTGCAAAGGAATGAAAACAATTTCTCAACTTCTCATATTTATATATCACTATGCACAGTTATTTTTATGTTCAATTTTCTTTACTTAAACCAAATACAATTTTTTTATTTAAGTAGCAATCACCATTAAATTCCGCATCAAGAAAGCCCCACAATTACTTCACTTGCTCTAGGGTGTTTAGAAAAGTTAATTGGAAGATATAAGAATGATGAAGTGGGGGGAAAGAAATTGCAGAGAAGAAGGGTATTAGATTTATTATTATTGGTATGTTTGCTGGTTCAATAATTAGTACTCTATTCTTCTTTAATTGTGTTAATATCACGCTTCTCGACATTACTTCATCAGCCTTTAACTGGTTATTGGGTCATCCATTTCCACTTATATTATACTATTTCGACGTTCTCCCACCCAAGGTTTGGTGAAATGACACTTTCCCATCCATTAAGTTTTAAAATAACACTTTTCCACCCTCCATCAGGTTTGGTTAGAGTTTTTTATTAATATTTTATTAAAAAGATGAAAATACTCTTAAATATTTAGTTTTATAATTTTTATTAACTTGTCGTATCAACAAGGTCAATTACCAATATATCTATTCTTTAAATATAAATTATTGCTATACCCTAAATTATATATAGGAATATGAATTACCAATTTGTCCTTCCAATTTTTTATTAAAAATAATTTTTAAATAAATGAAGTTACCATTGGATTTTTAAAAATTATTATATTCATTTCTTATTTTATAATTCATGTTTTAGTAGTATTAGGATTTCAATTAATTGTTTTAATAGTATTAGGGTAGGACGGAAATTGATATCAAAGAGTCATTGCAAAATTGAGTGATCAAATTCGACAACTTCACTACACAAATCAAATGGATATTAATGTCTTTCTCAATCATCTAAATGAGCAATAAGTCGTGTATGCTTTAACTAAAGAAGAAATCATTACTGAAATTAGACAATAAGAGGAATGAGATAATCTTGAAGATGATAGTATGGAAATACCAAAAGTTTTGTGCCAAGAAGCTCTAAACATGCTTGAGAGCTAGAAATATTTTAGCTTTAACAAGAAGACGTTCATGCTAGCAACTTATTATGTATCCGTAAGATAAAAGATGTGGTAACAACTCTAAAGCATAAATCATTATCCCAAACAACTTTAGATAAATATTTTACTTCATCTTAAACCTTTAATGTAACATAACATATATTTTCTGCAATATACATATAATTATTACTATGTAGAGACACTTTCCTTAAGATGGAACCTAAAAAAATTATAACTTATTATAATGTGAAATTTATTCTTATTTATAACTGGCCTAAGTTAGGATCATAATTTTTTATGAGTACATAGAGATTATTCATATATAGAGTACCATTATAGAGAGGTTCTACTATATATATTATGCTACTTAGTTATATACTTCTGCTTCTCTATTAATTCTACAGTACCATTTTTTATCTTTGCAGAAAATTTGTGGAAAATATATATATATTGTGACAATTGAAACTCAATAAAAAGAGGGAATTCATTACAAAGAAAGCAGGTTTCCACAAATTTTCTACAAAGATAAAAAATCGTATTGACCTTGTCAACATATTAAATATCTTTTCCCCTTCTAAGTAATTGCTCCCAAAAGCTGTCTTGGAAATAATTTCCTCTGTCAAAATGGTAAAATCTTGGAATACTTCAATCTCTTTGCCCTCATGATGTCTCTGTCTTTCTAACATCAACTTTACACTTGAAATCATTACTGGAATCATACCCTATGCAGGAAAATATACCATTCTTTAATATTCTGTCAATTGAATGGAGAACATCAAAGTAACTATCAAACAAGGCAAAATTTGTGACTGATCCCATCAAAATAACCATCAATTGAATAGAGAACATCAAAATAACCACCAAACATAAAAGTAACGATCAAAATAACCACCATTCTTTAATACCAGGCCAAACAATATTGAAAGATAAATTATGACCGATCACATCACCACCACAAATTTGTAAAAATCAATTAGAATTATAATCAACTAATTCATTGGCCAATATATGAGGCTCAATTATATTCCGTGGACCATCAAAGATGACTATAAAATTAATACTCATAAAAACATGATTACAATTTTCTTAAACTATGATGATGTAACAACCATTGAATAATAAGCCAAACATGTGCAACACTATAGAAGAACTAAAGATAATGCATAATAATAAGCCAAACCTAAGCATGTAAATCCAGGTTTGGTTGCTTACTGGAATCTAATTTCTTGATGGTTACAGACTGCCCACTTCTCAGAACACCGAAATACACTCTTCCATATGAGCCCTCGCCAACTAATGAGTTTTTATTAAAACAATCTATTTTTTCCTTGAGTTAATCAATTGAAATGTTGATTTGGAATATTTTTTTACGCTTAGCACAAAAAAAAAAAAAAAAAAAAAAAACAATACCACTTATAATAAATCATAATTGTCACCTGCTATAGTGCACATTTATTTGAGTGTCAACCAAATGTTCAACCCAACACCAGATCCAGTATCCAAACTATTTTCAAATGACCAATGTCTAACTCTCTAAAACAATGTAAAAACCACTCATCACAACCATTGAAAGAAACCAACTACTGATGAACAAATAAGAGTCAAATCATAGTTATACTTACTTATAGCAATACTAAGAGCTCTACTAACTCTTTGCTGATAGTTACATTACTAACAACAACTAAGATTCCAATGCAATCTCAGTTCCTTAATACATGTTGTCAAGAAGCTTACAGATTATTACAACAGTAATAGCAAATGGAGATCCTCAATTTTACAACATAAGGGAAAAAATGTCAAATGGACTTTTCATGTCAATAATAACTTTTAGAGTCAGAAATGGCATTACATAGTAAAAAATCATCCTTAATGAAATGGATCCTTAGAACACATTCCTAGAATGAGTATTATGTGCACTCAGAATGGAAATAGCCTATATTGTTCATATCCGGCAAACACAAATTTAGATATACTTAGAAACAAACAATGCTATCTAACCTGCTCAAGGCTATTGTAATCGTTATTTATCTTTGAATATTTCCTCTCCAATTTCCTTTTTGACTCAGGGGCCTAACCATAGCCATTTTGAGGAGGCGCATACTGCTGCTGTGACACATAATCTTGGCTTGGTTGAGCATATGGTGGCGGTGGATAATTGTGATGACACCATGAACGTGAACTAGATCCAAAAGAACACTGTCGAGAACTTGTTCGTTTTGAAAGTATCCCATCCATCAACTATTTGACTGGCAGATATTATGAAATATCAAGCAAATGTAAACATAATTAAGAGAGCTTATCTAAAAAGACCTTTTCAAGCAGATTCAATACCATGAAAACCCAAGTTGAACAGAAATGAAAATCTCAATAACACAATCTACCACTTAATTTACTGACAACAAAAGTGATTGAAAACTATTCAATCGTCTTATATCAATATACATGTCATTTTCTAATATTATAATGCTTTTTTCCTCATGGAAATTCAAGGTTCAAAAGACTTTTTAATTTATAGTTAGTCAAAACGTGGTGACAAGGAGGAAAAAAAATGACAATTGAATTTAGACATTGCCAGAAATTAAAGGTAGGAAACGAGACCATTATAAACAAAATCAACAATGTATAATAACAATACAACATCTTAATGCTACAATTTAAGCAATATAAACTCCAAAAATTTTGAAATTCAATCAAAGCTTTGCAAAGTTTGGTCATCGAGCAGTTACTAGTGATAACAGTAGATAAATTTTTGACTACTTAGTCCTTAAATAATCTTGTTAGAGTAGGTGCTCTAAAGCCAATCAAATACTATAGATTTGACTCTTTGTAATAATGTTTATCAATCAATAAAAGACATTTTATTCTATATCATGTAAATCATATTGATATGTATTGATATATGTTCTTAGGATGGTAGAACTGTGACAATGTATCAAGTGTTTCAAATCTTGATAGTGACAACCCTATGATCACATATGGTGGTCATTCTAGAAATATTTGTAGCGCCAGTATTATTTTGACTAAGGACATTGATAATACGGTAAGACTATCATGGTGTTGAACGACCCTGTCGAAAGGTAGTGACTAATCTCACTTGTCAATGTTGTTTGCCGACAACCTGGTGCAACACATGGGTGCTTGCTGTAGGCAAGTTGACTAGACTGACCCACCAGAGGATTCTATTTAGATTGTAATACTAGTGTCTATGGAATAAATCTTCTAACGAATAGTGGTGCATTTGATCCTTAGACTTGGGATTATCGAAGCGCCTTGTGCACCGATTAGTGTAGTTTGACACTAGCCTAACGTAGTTCTATTTAGAGCTATCAATAAGATAGTGATTGACTGCATCGAGGAGTGTATCAAGATTATGGTGGATCGACAGAGGATTCATCACTCCTAGGTACGGGAGAAGTTATCTCATGGCGCGATTTAGTATATGGCCATGTCACTAAAGTTATGGCCATAGTGGGATTGAGTTGTTGCTCATTCCAATTTATTATTCCGGTTATTGGTCCAGTAATTGAATACAAACACATCGAGAGTAACTGAGGTTGACACTATTTCTGTATCTCAGTCTCGATAAGATAATGGATGATGAAAAGATTTGATTGCACGATAACCATGTAACACTCACATTGAGGTAAGTTATTTATGATTTTATGCCTTTAATTCCTTGAGTTTTGCTTGTGTTAAGGTGAAAGATTGAAAATTTGGGAAGTGCAGACTTCGCTGCGGCAAAGGAAGTTTGTCGTCGCGGCAACAAACTTTCTGCCCAAACCGTGTTCTAGAATTTGCAGGCTTTACCACGGCAAAGAATAAATTTTTCCATGGCAACGTATGCTTTGGAATGCTTCGCCAAGGCAAAGAAAAATTTTTTGCCGGGGCAAAGAATTGGTTGGAAATCTTGAGAAGATTCTAGAGAAATCTTCCTTAAGGGAAAAATGACCATTCTATCCCTAATTAGTTGTAAATGTGGGGAGTGAAAAGTAAGAAAATTTCATGGAGAATGCAATGAAGGTGAGGGCATTCTTGTAAATGACTAAAGGGCAAAGATGAAATTTTCAAGAAAGTGTAAGGGCAAAATAGGAAAGTATGCATATTATAATGAGATATTAAGAGTTCAAGAATACAAACCCTATCATTCTCTACTCCCTCACACGTAACTCTCATCTTCAATTCTCTCAATTTCTTCATCAAATTTTCAAGGTATTTTAGGGGACTTTTGGTAGAGATTCAATCCTAAGCATCCAAAGGTAAGAATTCTTGTAAAAGATGTGAGATTAATTTTTAAAGTGTTGAGTTCTTATAGTTTATATGCTTAGGATTTTAGAGAAAGAGGAAGTCTACCAAAGAGAAAGAGATTCTAGTGGAAGTACTCAAGTTCAAGGTAAGTAAATCCAACCCTATCCCTTGATTTAAGCAATCCTTGAGTAGAGAATTTCCCTATATGTATTTTATATACTTGAGTGTTGAGTTTTGTTGATGGAATTGATGATGAAATTGCTGTTGAGTGTGGTTTGAACTCCACCATGAGAAGTAGTGTTTAGTATGAGATGAATTGGTGGAAGTTTGAAGAAATTATGAAGAAGTTGAAATAGAATTTTGAAGTGTGAATTTCCTGGCCAGGTTCGAGATTAATTGTAGAGAATTATGTTTCAATTTTGGTAGCTAGAAAAATAAAAAATAAAATAGAAGAGTAGTTAATTTAGTGTTTATTTATCCATAACACTTGTTTGATGAAATTCCAAAGTGAAGTGCATGTATGGTTATGATAGTATAATAGTTTGAAATGAGTTTGTAGATGGTAGAGAAAGTAGAAAATGACATGTTTACATGCCATATTGCATCTTTGCATTTAATTAAGAATTGAGAAAGACTAATAAGAAGAATCCATCTACATGCATACAAGCACACTAAAGAACAAAGAGAAAGAAAGAAAAGCACTAAAGAACAAAGAGAAAGAAAGAAAAGTGCTAAAGAAAAGAAAAGAAAGGTTGTTGCGATGGGGAACTCGTGGGTGATAAGAAGAAGAATATTCCCACATGCACACCGCCTTCAGTAAGCGGCCTAAGAATAAGAAGAAGAATTTGTACAGCCCGTAAGAGTGCATGTGGATGAGGGCTGTACCTAGAAGAATATACCTACATGCACGCCACCTTTAATGAGTGGCCTAAGAAGAAAAAGAATCCGTATAGTCCGCAAGAATGCATGTAGATGAGGACTGTACTCACTCACACGACCAGGGTTCCAAATCCATGCATCAATCGAGTCCGATCGGAAAAGAATAAGAAAAAAAAGAATAGAAAAGAAAAGAAAAGAAGAGAAGAAGAAAGAAAAGAAAGAATAGAGCAGAAATAAAGAAGAGAAATAGAAAGAAAGAAAACATAATAAGAAACAGAAAAGTAAAAAGAAAATGCACTCCTATGCATTTGTGCATTTGCATCATACCTACGCATGATACCATGATTACTATCATGGGAAGTGAGAAATTAGAATAAAGAAAGAACATAGAGAACTAGAAAGGAAGAACAATGAGAATTAGAAATAGTGAAAGAATAGAGAAAGAACAAAGAGAGAACCGAGAAGAAGAAAAAGTGTGATTAAGGAAAGAATGTTAGGAAACGATCCATTAAGGCAGCATAAAACAAAAACAATAATAACAAGGATCGTTCCATAGAACCAAGATCAGGGTACAATTTTTACAGTTTATACCAAATAAGAATCTGCAGAAAATTAATCTAGAGTTTGAGAAATCATACGCACGTTTGGAGGCTCCTCCAAATTGTCTCTGAATGTATTTGGCTACTGACCCAAGTGTAGGATCGAACTAACGTAGTCCACACGAAGACAATCGCAAGGAATTAAGGAGTGATTTGCTAGATCCTCCTTAGCCTTAAGAATCAAGAAGAAATGAAGAGTGTTTGATTTTTAATCAAAACCAAGTCTAGCGTGGGAGAGAGGAAAAGGGCCTGTGTGTTTTTCTCTTTTTCAATGAATAAGTGAAAATGAAATCTCTTAACCTTTTCAATTAAAACTTTTTCTTTTATAGTCCAATTTTAATTGCCCTATTCCCATATGGAATAGGCTTGGGCTCCAACCCAAACACCCATTGTTTCCAAACACTCCCAGTTAGATATTTATTTTAATTCATCATTATCTCAATTAAAAACAATTAATATATATATAACATTTAACAATAATGATAATTTATTTAAATATATGCTAACAAATATTTAAATGTAATTTCACTTATTTAATTTTTCTAACAAATTAAATAAAAAGGCTACGATCTCAGCAAATTTAATTACACTGTGAAATTACCAAAATACCCTTTCACCTAAAAAAGACAAAAACGTCTTTCTGACTTCATGAGTATTAAATTATCTTCTATGTGTGTGACCTATAGGCTCCTCATCATACCGGTAGTGTATAGTATTGCGATTAATACCAATTAATCGTCTCACTAACACACAGACCAAGATTGGCCCCTACCAAGGCATCATGGCCACACAATAGATTCAGATTCAGCAAAGTAGCTACCTGTCAACGATATGGTTACCGTACAATTCGATCCTTTCATCATACATTATCTCGACGAGACGAAGGCATAGAAATAGTGTCAACCTTCGGTTACTCTCGATATTATGTATTCAGTTTCTGGACCAATGACCTGTATTATAAACTGGATAGAGCAACAACTCAATCCCACTGTGGCCACAGTTTTAGTGTCATTGCCATATACTGAATTGCGCCGTGAGATAACTTTCTCCCGTACCCGGGAGTGATAAATCCTCTGTCAATCCACCATAGTCTTGATACACTCCTTGATGCAGCCAATCACCACCGTATTGACAGCTCTGAAAAGAACTGCGTTAGGCTAGTGTCAAACTACACCAATCGGTGCACAAGGCGCTCCGGTGATCTCAAGTCTAAGGATCACATGCACCACCATTCGTTAGAGGATTTGTTCCATAGACACTGGGGTTACCATCCATATGGAATCCTCTGGTGGGTCAGTCCAGTGAACTTGCTGTGGTGTAATCGCCTACAACAAACACCCATGTGTTGCACCAGGTTGTCACCAAACAACCTTGACAAGTGAGATCAGTCACTGCCTTTCGACAGGGTCGTTCAACACTATGATAGCCTTACCGTATTATCTGTGCCCTTACTTCAGAATAATACTGGGGCTACACACATTTCTAGAATGGCCACCATATGTGCTCATAGGGTTTTCACTATCAAGATTTGAGACATTTGATACCCTCGTCACGGTTCTACCATTCTAAGGACATATATCAATACATATTGCAATAATAATGATTTACGCGATATATAATAAAATGCCTTTTATTATTGATTAATGAACATTATTACAAAGAGTCAATTCTACAATAATTGATTGGCTCTAGGGCATCTACTCTAACAAAGAAATGTTAAATATGAGCAACGAAGATAGAAGAATAGAGTAGCAGATTTACTTACTGAGCAACTAGTGCTCACCCCGTTGTTTCTAAATGTTTTTGCAGGGAATAGGTGAGAAGCGGTCGGATGGAAGTTGAGAAGAGGAGAGAAATGGCATTACTATCCACTGTTTTTACGTTAATGTATATGATACTTTTGTTATGTAAAAAATTTAATATATAAAGTAAAGAAAATTTTCGGGCCCATTATTTTTCACTTTTATGCATATGTGTTTTTATCGTATTATATTTCCCAAGTATACTAGTTAGAAAGAGCTATTACAAACCATATTGTTGATAGGTAGCTATTTCGCTAAATTCGAACCTATCAGGTGACCTTGATGCCTTGCTAGAGGCCAATCTTGGTCTGTGTGCAGTGAGACGATTAATTGGTGTTAATCGCGATACTACTCACTGCTGATATGATAAGGAGCCTACAGGTCACACATAGAAGATAATTTAAGAATCAGTTTGGGCAAGGAGTATTTTCCTCTTTTAGGACGAAAGGGTATTTTGGTAAAATAAATATTGGTTGTGGGAAATTTCGTTCCAGAGAATAGGATTGTGGTTTCATAAAATATTCTTAGCTTCTCACTAATCTTTTCTGCCAACTCCCATTCTTCATCACTTGGTAAACATCTATAATTTGACTCCTGATGCTTTAAACGCCTAAATACACCTTTTATAAATGAATGTTGTTTAAAGCATCAAATACGTTGAAATCCGCGTGTCTAACAATCAAGGTCTAACTTCTTTGTGCTTGTAATGCCTGCTTGATGTGCCATCTCAACAAATTTTTGCTTCGTTTTAGGCGATATTGTCCAATAGGAAACAGTCTCACGGATTTTGGATATTGCTTCTCCAATCACCGATAAGTCATCCTGAACAATTAAATTGAGAATATGCGCATAACAACGCATATGAAAAAAATTCGCTATGTAGCATAAGGGTGGAACATTAAAGCTCTCCTAAGATATCCTGGACAACCGCATCATTGGTAGGGCAATTGTCAACTGTCAATGTGGACAACTTCGTATCAATATTCCACTCATAAAAATAGTCCACCAACGCCACAGAAAGCACATCTCTAGTATGTGGACAATGCACATGTACAAACCTACAATATAAATTATAGATAATTAATTTTTTAATTTAGCTAAAAAATGTACAAAGAAATAAGAATAGTGAAACATAAAAATTAAAAACATAATACCTTAAGGGTGCGTTTGATTCGAGGAATGTTTTATTGCTGAAAATGTAGGATTACCAGTGAGATAGATTAGCTTAATTATAAGGGAATGTTATATCAATATGTTTGGTTAGATTAGTAGATATAAATAATTAAGATGTTTGGTTGGAAAGAATAAAATATTATCGCCAAAAGTTTTTCCTGAATTGTCCTTTCTTTTTAATATCATAATAATAATAATAATAATAATAATAATAATAATAATAATAATAATAATAATAATAATAATAATAAATATTATTATTATTATTTAAATAAATTACTTTTAGCCCCCTATATTTGAGAATTTAGCTAAAAAACCCAACAACAAAGTTTAAATTTTAACAAAATACCTCCAGCCACCCAAGACCACTGCTGACCGTTGGCCACCACTGTTGGCTGCTGGTGACAGTCACCGAAATGGCGCACGATCGACAAGATTTGGCCTGCCGTGCGCCATTTTGGCTGTTTCCAACCAAATCGAAGGATGAAAACACCTAAATTGCCTTGGATTTGACCGGAAATGGCCAAATCCCCGCTAATTTGGTTGGAAGGCCAAAAATAGCTAGATTGTCATGGATTTGGTTCTGTTTTTGGCCAGATCCACGACGATTTGGCCGTTTTTAGCCTTCGATATGGTCGAAAACAGCTAGATTGGTGCACGGTCAACTAGATCACACTGGTCGTGCATCGATCTGGCGACTATTGTCGGTGGTCGGCAATGGTCTTTGGTGGCTGAAGGTATTTTGTTAACTTTTAAAAAAATTTTGGCTGGGGTGTTTTAGCTAAATTTCCAAATGTAGGAGGTCTGAGTAATTGTTATTTGACAGACATTTGAGGGCAATTCGGTCTGAAATGGCTTTTATTTAAACGCAAATTTGGTAAAAAAGAAAAAAAAAAAAAAAAAGATAATCTTGGTAAAAGAAGATTAACACTCATGGACTAGGTAATCTGATAACCCCAAAATCATCAATAGTATTCACTATTGGGAATAAAACATTCTCGTAATCTTATATTATTATCAAACCAAACAAAATGTCTGGAATCAAAGATATATAACAGGAGTTATCTGCCCACAACCTTAACCAAACATAATCTAAAAGTCGGTTATGCAAGATTGAATCACCATTGATAAAGTGCACCTTGATGGTCCTGTATCCTTTGTTATGGTTGCTGGCAATTCACAAATCAGTAGTGATAGCAACTCTACTCTAGTTCTTGCTTAACAATCATGGACTTCTCCTTCTCAACTTCATAAATCTTCATAACGTCCCTCCTAATAGTACTCCTAGAGACAACATTGAAGGAGGGTGAAATAGTGTTGCAGAATTTTCTAAACCCCATATCATTAACCATGCTCAGCGGATACTCATGAAGAATAATCATATTTGCAAGATCATCTCTCCCCGCCTATTGATCTAAATGGTAATTGCTTAATATCTTTTTGTATTCTTGTTTTTGCATCCCTGCAAGCATCATTTGTGATATATCTTGATTCTTTTGCCTTGGACAAATTTTATGATGATCATGCAAATGCCTTGTTTCGTTTTTAGAACCACCGACAAGTTGTTGGTGACAGTAGTTACACTCCGCCTTTTCTTTGCCATCAACTAAGACTTTTTTGAAATGTAGCCATACAACTGGCCTAGACCTTTCACTTCTAGTAACGCATGTACCATCTTGGAAAAATGGGGGAGGGCTTGAATGAGGACTATCTATCGGGATTGGTATGCTAGTCCCATCAACTGGAGATTGATCGTGGTCATCTTCATTAGGTGAAAAATGCAAGTGGGAACTCGCAATAGATAATTTTTTAGATGCCTTCGAAGATTAGTTGATGTAATATTCTAAACCCTCTTTTGCTCCATAAAGTGTCTTGAGTTGACATGTTGTAACCTATTAATAATCTGCAGATAATACCCACAAAAGATGTTAAAAAAAACTGCTAAAAAAACCCCACAGCAATTTCAAAAATCTGCAAAATTTGCTTGATAAGGATGTTAAAAATATGCAGTTTGCATTTGCAAACTGCAGTCTGCATTTGCAAATTGTAGACTGTAGTTTGCATATGCAAACTGCATTTGCAGGCTGTATTTTTTAAATGCAAACTGCACTTGCATCTAACATACTGCATTTCTCAAGCACAACATCAATAATCCAAACACAACATTGAAACACATCATTTCAACATATCATAAGACAAAAGAATCACAAACTGTAGACATGCATCCATAAGTTCAAACAAAAATATCATAAATCACCACAAAACAAACATGCAATCAAATTATTTATTAAGATAAAGGTATAAGAATACTTACTTCAACACACAACCAAACTACAGGTACAAAACGTCAAAACCTCAAATGATAGTCCCACTGTCCCAACACAGCAACAATTGTCTCTTATTTCAGCAATCTAGCAAAATCAAAAGCACAAGCCTATGTGTTGATCAACAACACAAGTCGATTAGTAAATAGATTTTATTGATTAACATACAATCAAAATTATGATTAACCTCAAATTTGGAATCGACAAAGAGGCGATGAAGGATTGACGAATGATGATTTGCGGAGGCCAGAATCAACGAAGAGGCGATGAAGGATTGAAGGACGATGGTTTGTGGAGGCCGGAATCGGTGAAGAGGCGATGAAGGATTGACGGGTGGCGGTAGCAGATTAGGGATTTAGGGTTTGTGTTTGTGACTTTCTATAGTTATGTTGTGTGGGCGAAATTTGGGTTTATAAATGAAGGGCAAAGCCGTAATTATAAAAATATAACAAGGGCAATTAAGTAATGGCATTGTAATAATGAAGGAAAAAAAATGAAAAAAATCTTTAAAATAAATCAAATGATACATATACTAATACTGTTGTACTATATTAATATTGTTAAGAGACTTTATATCCATTTTCAAGTCTCTTATCAAATAGCTCAATTCTGATCTTGTATTATAAAAAATATGTATCTTATCAAATGATACATTATGTCTACTTAATAAATGATAAATTATGTCTATTTAAGATATATTTTTTTAAATCTCTTATCAAATTATTAAATAGAATTTAAGATCAATTTTAAATAAATAATTACAATTCTATCCGTAATGTCATTACCATAATTTATTATTAAATAATTTAAATGACTTAATACATATATATTATATATTTATGTTATTAAAATTTACAAGTTATTTGAATAAAAAATATGTTATTATCTATCAATAATATATATATATATATATATAAACATTTAACATTTAACATTTACGTTTACATCAAGTAATTTTTATATGCATATTTAGCTTATTATATTTAATATAAACAGTTTCTCTATTATTATTTATTACCCATTTGTATATAATTTCACTCAATGTTCCCACAATTATAATAATATTTGAATTTGATCAATTAATAATGTGAGACAATTAATTACTAAATTGATAATTTCTTGACAAATAGGTTTTTCTTTTACATTAGTAAATTACTAAATTGTGTCTTATTATATGATACAATTTATTGTGTCTCTTCATCTTTATAATATAATGTATGAATTCTTTGAATATCATATAAATTTCCTTTTCCTTCTCCAAATTAATTGGTAAATTTAATTTACAACGATTTTAAATGCCGATTTAAGTAATTAATTTGTTTTTGTATAATTTATGGTTTTATTGATTGATTTTCAACTATTCAAATCAATATAGGATTAAACGATTAAACCTAACTAAATATTTTAAGTACTACTATTATATTAAGCCTATTATAATTTATAAATTATATGACAATTAGAAGGAATTAGATTCTAATTAAAATGAGAATATATAAATTGCATCAAAATAACATAATATCATGTCATTAAAAAAATTAATATAACATCTTTTGTATCAAATTTTAACAATATTCAAAAGCAACCATAAAATTATCTATATATGGACAGGGTTGATTCAATGCCAAGTTGGGTCAGCACGGGGATGGGAACATCTCCGTCCCCGAATTTGGAGAATGCTATTGGGCTCAGGCCCATCCCGATCCCTAATTGATTTGAGGAATCTCTGCCTCGTTCGAGGCAGGTCCTCGACGGGGCGGGGAGCATGCCCATCCCTGACTGTAACCGTTAGATGAATGAACTTGTCATGTATCTTTAGTCATAGTATGTGATTAAATAATTGTATGGTAATACAAAATTTATAAACCTCAAACATTTGATTTATAGTAGTTATATTATTATATAATGTAAAGAGATATAAAACTTTGGGTGTGTTTGTTTCACAGAATTCTTTATCACTTAAAAGATAAGATTATCACTAAGATAGATTATCTTGAAGATTAAAGGGGGAATGTTATACTAATATGTTTAGTTAGATTGGTGAGTATAAATAATTAATATGTTTGGTTGGGAGGAATAAAAAATTATTGAGGGATTTTTACTTAGTTGCCCTTCCTTGTTAATAATAATAATATTATTATTATTTAGAACTTTCTTTTAACCCCCTACATTTGAGAATTTAGCTAAAACACCCCAATAAAAAAATTTAAAATTTAACAAAATACACCCAGCCACACAAGATGACTACCAGTTGCCACCCACCACCATCGCCCGCTACCAACAGCAGTCGTAACGGCACACAACTGACCGGATGTGGCCAACTGTGCGTCGATCTAGCCATTTCTTGCCAAATCGAAGGCGAAAAAGAGCCAGATGGCCGTGGATCTGGCAGGAAAACCAGATCCATTATGACCATTAATAGCCAGATTTGTGACCATTAACAACCGTGGATCTGGCTGAAAATGACCAGATCTATTTTGGTTGTTAACTGCCAGATCTGTGGCCGTGTACAACCATGGATCTGGCCTGAAACAGCCAAAATAGATTTGGTCGTTTCTGACCAGATCCACAACCATCTAGCCATTTCCGAGATTTGATCTGGCTGGTCGTGTGTCATTCTGACAACTGTTGATGGTGTGGCCGACGGCCGACTATTGTCTTGGGTGGCTAGGGGTATTTTTGGTATTATCCATATAAATGGTGAGGGTATTTCTGTCTAAAAAAAAATATATGAGGTTAAAGAAGTCATTTCGCACATTTATGCTAATTGTTATTTAGTAAACATATGAAGGCATTTGTGTCTAAAATGTTTATTAATTAAAGGTAAAATTGGTATGAACAGTTGATTACTTCGGTAATGGAAAAATAATACCTCTCCCAATGGTAATCCAATTACCCCCGTGTTCACTAATAGTCAGAGGCGAATCCAGCCCTACCCTCAGATTTAAAAGAAAATAATATTAATATATAGACCCAAAAGAAATTAGTATCTATACATAAATATAAAGTTGAATACCCATGCAGGTTGTTCGCCATGTGGCATATTTTGGAACTCATAGAATTGTTCTATTTTGACACATAGGATTTGTGGTTACTATGTGGTTGAATTTTATTGGTGATTTTGTAGAGAGATATTAATTGCTGAATTGGTATTCCAAATCCAAAGGTGAAAGCATACCTATTTGAGTAACACATATGACAATTTTTTTTTTTTTTGGTTAGCCCTAAAATTGTTTTATTTTGGAACTCTAGAATTGCTCTCTCTTGCCACGTTGGATGTATGGTTTAATGAGATATTTTTAGCTCTAAGATTCATGAATGCCCATGCTGGTTGTTCACCTTGAATACCCATGCGGGTTGTTCGCCATGTGGCATATTTTGGAAGCTCTAGAATTGCTCCATTTTGGCACATTGGATTGACAAGCCAATCAAATTGCTCTATCTTGACACGTTAGATTGATATTTATTTCTCCATCTATAATTATTAATTAATTAAAAAAATTGGAACAATTCTAATTATATAGGTGCATTGCATTGGCATTCTAAAGGTCTAACCATAATGACACCTTATATTTGTGATTGTCATGTGGTTGAATTTTATTGGTGATGATGTAGACAATATTAATTCCTATATTGATATTTCAAAGTCTAAATAAATAGACATAAAGATTGGATTACATAGGTGCATTACATTGTTGTATTAATAATTAATAATAATACTAATTATATAGGTGCATTGCATTGGCATTCTAAAGGTCTAACCATAAGGACACCTTGGATTTGTGATTGCCATGTGGTTGAATTTTATTGGTGATGATGTAGACAATATTAATTGTTGCATTGGTATTCCAAAGTCTAAATAAATAGACATAAAGATTGGATTACATAGGTGCATTGCATTGGTAGTAAAAGCATACATGTTTATTAATAATTATATAGGTGTATTGTATTGACACTGCAAACCTTTCTTTATATTCAATTCGTATTTAATTGTGTTGACATTTGAAAGGTCTAAATAAGGGGTTATAAAAGAGGTGTATGTTCAGTTGTGTATTATCGCAATATGTTAGTTGGTGTCAACAATACATTTGGTCTTTTGTTAATTGTTTATAGGTCATGTTAGTTTATGTCAATAATATGTTTGTTCTTCATGATTTTATTAATCGATGATTTTTTATTTATTTATGTTTTTGTTGTTGTTTACAAGTCAAAGATTCATGAATTGGCATAGAATAAAGGTAGGATGTCCGATTGACATTGTCAAATGAGTTGTTATTTTGATTCGTTCTTTGAATTGTAAGCATATCTTCTAACTATTTTAATACGAAATTGTAAGTATATCTCTGAACTATTTTAATGGTTATTATTTGATTGAATGATTGTTTTTGTTCGGTCAATCTATTTGAATGATTAATTGTGTTAGTCCTATCGAACGGTAAATGTATTCCTTAACAATTTTAATATGAAGATTAATTAACTTTTGTTGATTTCGTTTTCAGGTAACAGTTGTTATACGGATGAATAATTATTCCTTAACACGAAATCGATTAAATGTTGTTATGTTTGTTTTCAAGGAAATGTTCTTGTACTTTATTAAGATCAAATCGAGGATGATCATATTGTCAGCCGAACTGTGAGTATGTGTCATATCTATATTAGTAGAAACAGTTCAATTGTGTTTAATATGTTCTATGTAAAAATATTCGTGTATTTTAATTTGTTATATGAATGATTTATTGTTTATGTCATGTTGATGTCCGAGTATATATGTTAAATGAATTAATTTTGGCTTATTCCGTTTTCCAATTAATAGGTGTTATTTGAAATATTTCTTATCAGTCATAATATGATAATTCCTTAATTTAGGTTAAGTAAACCATTCATTTTATCATCACAAGCATTTCTGTTTCCACTGAACAATCAATAGTAAATTGATCATAACTTGCTTAATAAAAATCCAATTGATGAGAGGACTGAATCTTTAGAAACTAGATAGACAGGAATTTCATTTAATATATTATATGCTTAATTTGGATAATTGTAGCCCCCACTGCGAAACTATTCCTTTCATTATCACACACATTTTGGCTTCCACTGAACAGTTAGTAGTAAATTGATCATAACTTACTCAATAGAAATCCAATTGATGAAATGTTTGAATCTTTAGAAACTAGATAAATAGAGATTTAATTTGATATATTATACACTTAATTGGGGGGGTGTTTGTCTAAGTTTATAAGCTGCTCAAACTAACTTCTAAAATTAAGCTGACATATTTATTTATAACTTTTTTGAGCTTATAAGTTGAGCTTATAAGCAAAAAAAAAAAAAAAATTTATTTTTTGCTTATAAGCACTCTGCTTATAAGTTAGTTTGACCAAGTATATTACCACATTATCCTTATTTAATTTTAAAATTTCATAGTATACCCTTATTTAATGTAGTACACTTTTTAGTCATTTTATAATAAAATATACTTATAAGCTACATTTTACCAAACACGTCAACTACTTATCAGTCATTTATAAGTACTTTAACCAAACACGTAATTGCTTAAAAATTTCAAATGCTTATAACCTAAAATCTTATAAGCTAATTTTCATAAGCTCAGACAAACACCCCCTTAGATAACTGTAACCCCATTATCAAGCCATTCCTTTTATCAACATACACATTTCGGTTTCTCCTATTTCTCGATTTCTACTGAACAGTCAACACTAAATTAGCCATAACTTGCTCAATGAAGATTCAATTGATGAGCAGTTTGAATATTTAAAAACTAGACAGATAGAGCTTTAATTGAATATAGCCCCACTTGTGAACCATTTCTTTTATCATCACACACATTTCAGTTTCCATCAAACAGTCAGTAGTAAATTGACCATAACTTGCTCAATAAAACTCCATTTCATGAGAGGTTTAAATCTTTAGAAACTATACATACAAGCCTTTAATTTGGTATTACACGGTTAATTTGGATAACTGTAGCCCCACTGCTGAACTATTCCTTTTATCAACATACATTTCGGTTTTCACTGAATAGTCAGTAGTAAGTTGACCATAACTTGCTCAATAAAACTCTAATTGATGAGAGGTTTGAATCTTTAGAAACTAGATAGATAGGGCTTTAATTTGATATATTATACACTTAATTTGGATAAATTTAGCCCTAGTTCCAAACCATTTCTTTTATCATCACACACATTTCGGATTCTCCTGTTTCTCGATTTCCACTGAACAATCAATAGTAAATTTACCATAACTTACTCAATAAAAATCCAATTGATGAGCGGTTTGAATCTTTAGAAAATAGAAAGATAGAGCTTTAATTTCATATATTATACGAAGAATTTGGATAACTATAGACCTACGGACAAACCATTCATTTTATCATCATGCACATAAAACCAATTGAATTTTAGTGATGACAAAGGAAAACAAATATTGATACGTAATTTTAATTGTATTTGTTTTATCTCTTTTTGTTGATATTTTTTTATGTTACATACATATATCGAAAACAGGTTGTTGCTGAATATAAAAAATTTTATTTGTATCAAAAATATCATCTGATGTTTGTTGTCGAACCATGTAGCTTTACTAAACCATTTATAATATACCGGACCATTATTATTATCTTAAAGGAAAACAAATATGGATATGTAGTTTTAACTGTAATTGTTCTATCTCTTTTTAATGATATCTTTTATGTTACATGCATATATCATGAAAAGAGTTTGTTGCTAAATATAACTAATTTCATTTATTTAACAAATATCAACTGATGTTTGATGCTAAACCATGTAGCTTTAGTAAACCATTCATTTTATCATCATACACATTTAGGTTTCCACTGAATAATTAGTCGTAAATTGACCATAACTTGCTCGATAAAACTCCAATTGATGAGATGTTTGAATCTTTAGAAACTAGACAGACATGACTTTAATTTGATATATTATACGCTTAATTTGGATAACTATAGCCGTACTATCAAACAATTCCTTTTATCATCATACACATTTCAGTTTCTACTAAGCAGTCAGTAGTAAATTGATCTTAATTGATGAGAGATTTGAACATTTTGAAACTAGACAGATAAGGATTTAATTTGATATATTATATGCTTAATTTGGATAACTTTAGCTCCACTTTTGAACCATTATTTTTATCACCACACATATTTTGGTTTTTACTGAACAGTCAGTAGTAAATTGACCATAGCTTGCTCAATAAAAATCTAATTGATGATAAGTTTGAACCTTTAGAAACTAAACAGACAGAGCTTTAATTTGATATATTAGACGCTTAATTTTGATAACTATAGCCCCACTGTTGAACCATTCATTTTATCATCATACACATTTCGGTTTTCCCTATTTCTCAATTTTCCCTTAACAGTCAGTAGTAAATTAGCCATAACTTGCTCAATAAAAATATAATTGATGAGTGGTTTGAATCTTTGGAAACTAGAAAGATAGGGCTTTAATTTGATTTATTATATGATGAATCAGGATAACTATAGACCTGCTGCCGAACCATTCATTTTATCATCATAGACATAGAACAAATTTAATTTTAGTGATGATAAAGGAAAACAAATATTGTTGTGTAGTTTTAATTATATTTGTTCTATCTCTTTTTATTGATTTTTGGATTGATTTTGTTGTTTGATTTGTGGGTTTTACAATTATCATCTTTCTTTAAGATGCTATCATCAAATGCTTTTTTTGCTATAGGTGGTGGTCAATTCTAATTGCAACAAATGATTTTGTGTCACAGGACATTTATCTTCATGGCTTCTTCAATGCTTCAATTAAGTTTCCTTCAGATTATATTGTTGGAGTTGTTGTTGCTTTCTATGTGAGTTCTCTTCTCAACATTCTTAATTTTTTTGTATTTCTAAAATAATAATAATAAAAATAATTCATTTTCTCTTCTCAACAATCAAAATCAATTTTTTCCTCTGGCTCTACAAGTGTCTTGCTTAAAAGTTCAGATTTTTCAACAAGGTTTATCTTTTTTTGATTAATTTATAGACTTATCAATAATACCCAGTGGGTTATCCTACAAATTTTTTTGCTTTTCTTGACAAAGTTTTAAACTTTGGTAGCAAATGTCAAATGGTAACATATTTGAGAAGAACCATGATGATATAAACTTTGAGTTTAATTTGTGGATATTTTATTTATTCATTTTTTTAATTATCAATTCAATATAAAATGAACTTCAATATAGAAAATATATATTTAAAACACAAAAAACCAATAATAATGTAAAAAATATATATAATAAACATACTCGCGTAACACAACTTGAAAATGAATATAAGTTATAGAAATTGCGGAAGGTCAATATAAATTTTGAGTTTAAATAATTGATCTTAATAATATTCAGGTGATATTAAATATCATACACGATTCACTACAAAATACTAACATCGAATATCAAAGATATGTCTACAAAAATAATATCAATTGTACAAGGTGATGATCCTGAAAATATAATTAGATTATATAATATTCAGGTGATCTTCTCAAGTTGGATAGATGATTTAATAACATCTACCTATAATTGATATTAATAATTATACAGATACAATTATTAATTTTATCTTAACACAACTTTGTATATATGTACAATTTATATTTACTTTAAAATTTGTATAATTTAACACTTATTATGTCTTAATCTAATTAGTTTATTTTGTTAGAATAAATTTGTTTACAATCTATTTCAAAAATATTGAATAAACATACCCACGCAATGCGCGAGCCCCATGTCTAGTTAATATATATACCCAGACCCACCCTCAGATTTTTAAAAAATAAGAACTATACATATATTTATGCCCACAAAAAACTTGCTATTAATATATATATTCCAAGCCATATCATATTAAAAGTTTAAAACTCTCTCCACTATTTTTCTCCGCGACTCTACCTACTTTTTATGATTTTATCCTCAAAATTCTTCACTCTCTCTTTCTCTTTCTCACGCTATTCACTCTTAAAACTTTTGAAGACTAAAATTGTTGAAGCTTTTCCTACTTAAGGTACCACAATTAGCTCCGTTTTCTGTTTTTTTAGTTTTAGGTATGTGTATTGTTCATTTCAATTTAGTTTATTTTATGGTTGAATTCATGCTCTTTTTTTTTTTTTTTTTTTTTGAGGTTTTTTATCTAATTTAGGGAAAAGAACATGGATTTTGTGAGTTTTTTTTTTTTTTATTTGTACTAAATGAACTTGCTTTCTGAAATTAAAACTTTAACTATATTTTAAAGGACGTTATTCTTCACCCTTCACCCCACTACTTTCCTACATTTCAAACGTCATCGTTCAACTGCTCAAAATTATTAATTTTTTTTATTATTTCATATTAAAAGTCAATGCAACGTTGACTTGATTTAAGTTTTGATTGACTTTAGTTTAGGCTAGGTCTGATCAAAGTCATGAAAATTTATATTATAATTTTTGGAAGCCAAAAAATTAAAAAAAAAAATTAAAAGAAGGTTTCGCTCAAGGTTTACTCAATATATTTTCTCAAATTTTTTCTTCTCAAAGATTTATTCAAGTAGGTAAGTATTGTGTTATTGCATTCTTTTCTCTTAGGTTCTTAATATTGCATTATTTTCTTTGCTTAAGATTTGGTGATTTTTTAAAGTTTTCACTAGTTGTTTGGCAAACAATAGGGTTGCAAAAAACCGGTTAACCGAACCGGATATGTGCTTTTTCTAATCGAACCGATTTTCCGATTCAGGCCATATTGCGAATCGAAACTGGTCCGAAACATGGCATAAACTGGTTGCAATCTGGTTAACTGGTTTTATTAAAAAGCTTTCCTTTTTCTTTTTTTCTTTTTTATATCTTATGATAAAAAAAAAAATTCCTTCTTTTGGATGACAAAATTTCAAGAGACCAAAAAACCAAATGATCCACAACAATTTGACCAATTAATCACCAATTAATGCTACTGACCAATATTTATCATATTTCCCCTTCATCCTTATAGCCATACTATGTAACCCAGGATCTAGACTTGTACACCATTTTGAAATCTTCAACCCAATGCCAAAAATGTCTCGCATGTAAGCATTACTAGTGACATAAAGTGAGTCAAAGACACGTAGAGTAGCATCATAAAAGACTTTCAAAAAAGGTAAGAAGTATCTTGCATACTCCCAATCAATGCATATAGGCAAACCCCTAAACCTTTCCCCACTACTAAACTCATATGAATACTTACTATCCTCTATTTCCAACAACTCAAAAGCTTTCTAGAATTTTAATGCCTCATCCAACATCAAGTATGTGGAATTCCACATTGTTTCAACATCGAGAACCAATTGAGCTTTACTTTCAATTTTTTCTTTTGCCACACACTCCTTAAAATTTGTGTAACCTTGACAGAGAAGACCTCACGTACCTCACTGCCAAACGAATTTAGAATATGGAGTCATTCATATCTTTTAATCCCTCTTTTACAACTAAACTCAATATATGAGCATAACATCTCATGTGGAGGAAGTCACCATCCAAGACATTCCCCTTCCAACTTCCCAACCGAGTCTTTAGATAACTTATTCCAACATCATTGGAGCTTGCATTATTAACAATGATTGTGAAAACTTCATAAATACCCCACTCAAGCAAAACTTCTCCACTGCCTTGCCAATCGCTAAACCTCTATGACTAATAATTGGGCAAAAGTTTATAATCTTTTTTTGTAAAACCCAGTTTTCATCGATGAAGTGAGCTGTCAGACACATATAATTGAGGTTCTGACAACTTGTCCATATATCTGTTGTGAGAGAAACTCTTTGAGAAAACCTAGCAAAGAACTTCTTCATCTTTTGGCACTCTTCATTGTATATTCAAATACAATCTGAAGCAACTGTTGTTCGACTGGGCATTTGAAACCTTAGCTGAGCCACACTTATCAACTTCCTCATGCTTAACAATCCTAAAAGGTAACTCACCAACAATGACCATTTTAGCTACAACCCTTCTAACCGCATCCTGGTGAATTTCCAAGTCAAAAGTGAAGAATGTGGAGCGCTACTTGACTGATCACGTGCCTGTTGTGCTTGTTGAAACATTAATGTCTTTTGCTTCTTGTCCACCACACTCAAGGGATATTTTTTACCAATGTTTTAAAAACCAACCCGGGACAAAATCAGGCAAGATGGCCGGGTCCCGGGTCAGCCGGTTGAACCAGCAGGTTCAACCGGTGACATCATCATGCTGATGTCAGCATGATGACATCAACAAAACACTGTTCACACAATCCATTTATTTCCAAATTTTGCTCCAAATCATAAACTCCAAAATAAAAAATCCTTAGCAAAGCATCATCAAACATCATTTCATCAATAATACAACAAATTACAAATCAAAATAACAAAATGAATGAAAAAAATCACATAATAATTGTTTCAAGTTTTCAATTTTCAAGTTAACACTTCAACATTTTAACAAAAAATGATCTTCACCAAATGGTCTTCAATCCATCATTCCATCCTCAATTAAAATTGACAATTCACACACCACCTGATAGATGATCGTCATCATTATTAACATCGGCAACATCATCTACACAAAATTCTAGGAAAAAAAGAAAATCATAAGTTAAATCTTCTCATTTAAACTAATTGAATATAAACTAGCTAATACCAAATTAAAATTGCTTAAAAAATTGTAAATAACCTTCTGAAGCATCTGCTGAGTCATAATAAGAAGGGTGATCACCACCATCTATAGGAATAGCTCCTTCTCTATATAATGATTGTTCCAATTCATCATAATTAAGCTCACCAACCTCCTCTTCCTCATCAACTATCCACCATTCAGTTTTATCAATACTCTCATAATCAATAGGATCATATGTAATTTTCTTGTAACAACTCCTAAAATAGCAGAATTAAATATTCAAATTATGACCGATAAAGACATCAATAAAAATAACAAAATGAAGAAGGCTTTATACCGATTTTGCAAACGCAAGTTGTAATGAGTGAAAACCAAATCATTCAACCGTGGATGCTCCAATATGTTCCTCTTTTTAGTATGTATGCATTCAAAAACACTCCAATTTTGCTCACATCCAGAAAAGGCCGAAGTTTGACTTAGAATTTTGATTGCAAACTTTTGCAAATTTGGAGTACTAAACCCAAATGTCCTCTACCATTCATCTAATTGAGAATAAAAAATAAATTACATAAGAAATAAACACAATTTCATAACTTAAAAATTAGACTTAAAAAGTTAATAACTATTACATACCCGATCGTGTAGTTTTGCAAGTTTGAAGAGTAAGCTCACGAGAAAAGCTTTCTAGACGGTCTCGATATAATCTACTCTCCTCCAGTAACGTTGTCTTGCTCATTTTGAATGCACTTGCTTCATTGTCAATGGTGTCAAGAAAACCATACATGACCTCAGGTTTTTTTGGAAAAAGTATCTTCATCATATTTAAAAGCAGGATTCAAATAATATGATGTTGCATGAATATCATGGCGCAACATCCTATCCCAACACATCTTAATAATTGTTGTATAAGGCTTGTACAAATTTTTCTTGTTCTTAAACAACATCTTGATCCCCATCCTCGTTCTGTACATGCCATCATACACATATCCTATCGAAGGCCTCTCATCTGAGTCTACAATCCGGAGCATACGCATCAATGGACTCACAACTTTGGAAATTATACCAATGTCATCCCAGAACTAGTTATCTAGAACTATGGAAATAAAGGCTTTGTCTTTATTAGTTTTTGCATATCGAGACTCCACAAAAGTTCTATCTGTCACTATAGATTGCAAGTCATGTTTGTGCTGATGTAGGCTGCTCAATGCAATGAAAGTTATGGCAAAATGGGTAGCACCTGGGCGTATAATTTCTGTCCAACCCTATTCAAGTGATAGACAATAGATGTTAGTACTTAGTAAATTATTAAAAAGTGTACATATATAATATATCTTGACAATGTAAATTATAAACATATGAAGTAAAGGTATATAACCTATTTTTTCCTCAACAAAGCTAGCACAAAGGAATGATTATAAACAAACTTTGTAACCTCAGATGCACGTGTCGAAAGGTTGACTATATGACTCATCTCAGCTATGTCTTTCAACATCAAATTAATGCAATGTGCTGCACATGGAGACCAAGTAATACTGCTATATTTTTCAGACAACATTCTTCCAACGGCTTTATAATTTGCTCCATTGTCAGTGACAAGATGGACAATATTGTTTGGTCCAACCATAAAGCTATTTCCTCAAACAAGTCAAACAATGTTGCAGAATCCTTTACAACATCTGAAGCATCCACTGATTTCACAAAACACACTCCTTTAGGACAGTACACTAAAAAATTAATCAGTGACCTATGTGAATTATCTGTCCAACCATCTGCCATTAAAGTACAACCAACATCCTCCCAAGTTTTCTTGTAACCATCAACAAGTAATTGCACTTCTTTTCTAACATCTCTCAATAAATTCACACGCAAATTATGATAAGTTGAGATTTTATACCCAGGACCAATTGCAACTATTGCATCCACCATAGGTTGAAAATAAATTGAATTAATAACATTAGTTGGGATGCAAGAATCATAAAATAACCTTGCAACAACCATGTCCGCTCTCCACTTAGCTTCTTTTCCGGCTAAAACACTCTTAATTGAGGGCTGAGACCCAGACTTAGTCCTCGGAGCAAAATAGTCACCTATCCCAATAGATCTTTTTCTCTTAGTGCTTGAAGTTGAAGTTGGAACTGGAGCTGGACATGGAGAAACCTCTTCACAGTCTTGATCTTCATCTAACATATCACCCTCAAATTGTTGTATACTAGCTCCATAAGGATTGACATTCTTACGAAGTTCAACTTTTTGTTTATTCTTGGCCCCAATTTCATTTAGTGCTTCTTCAATCTTGAATTTAACATCGAAAGGAACTTTAGGGCACTTTCCAACTTCTCTATTTACACCCGCTAGATGCAATTTCACTCGATAAATTCCTCCACCTCTGATTATCTTGCCACAGTAAATACATGTTAATATCTTCTTCCCATTTTCATCCACGCCCTCATTAACATGTCCCCATGCTATATCCTTTCTTCCTGGAAAAGTTTGTGAAACATCCACGGAAGTAGATTGTTGACAAGACCCAGATGATGACATATTCTTTGTCTTAAATCTTGATCTCTACCCTGGCAACACAAATAAAAAATAAGTTAGTAATTACATGTATCCGAAAAAACAGTTTATTAGAAAACTTTATACCACTTGTCCACATTTTTTTACAGAATTACATGTATTCAAACAAATAGTTCCATAATGAACTCCTAAATCTCTAAAAAAAGTGGAAGGAACAATACATGCATAGGTTCTGCCTACATTGTATACTATTATCCTTCACTTTTATATGTTGTTGACCACTTTCTCAATGTTTAGAAGATCTTCACTAACCATTAATTCTTTTCTAATCTTTAAGAAATTAATGCCGAAACAAAAACTGCTCAAATTTTGCATACTTCTATAATACATAATCACAGTATTACAGTAAAAATTACCAACAATTCAGAATTGGTTCACCAATCAAGTTAAATCCTATAGGTTTGAATGAATTCAATAACTTTTACAAAACAAAAATTAAATAAATAAATAATGGATATAGAACTTTTACTACAATTAGGATCAGAAACTTGTGAGTGACAATTTTGCTAAGAAAAAATACAAACAATTATAGAGAAAAAAACAAAAGCTCCCACCCACTACACCTTTTGATTCCTTCTTTATTCTAATTTTAATTGCACCAGAGATTATATATAATGTTTTGGTGTTCCCATTTTGGTTCAGACTTCAGAGTTTACTAAACCACAAAGCCACAAAGCCACAAACTACCAAGGCTTCCATCCTTAGTACTTAGTAGTACTCTCATGACAGAAAGGCCTGATGCCCTGATCATGCACATTCTCTCTTTATCAATCTTTAATCTCAATGCACATTCTAAATTAATTAGGAATTTATAAGTTTTTAGGTTGGCAGAGAAGAGTGCTACTTTGTCATTACTCATTAGTTCTCCCTTCAAAGAATCAAACTTCAAACTTCAAACTTCAATATGTAAATTGTAAAGCATGGAAGCCTGCTACATTGCAAACTAAGACATCTCATGCATAAGACCTGAAGGTTGAAACAAAGACATGCCTACATCGTGACAGTTACCTACTGGTGAAGATGAGCTATCGTTCATTGCCCGTTGGGGAGGTGGAGCTTGACTGTGAACAGGGCAACTATGAAGAGTTGAGTCAGATTCAAGCAATGTGAAGAAGAGTGTGTGCAGCTCTGAGATCGAGATCAACTGTGCACTGTGCAGCTCCGAGAAGAATCAAGAATGACGACGATGGATTACGGCGTAGATCGGCGGTGATGAAGAGTGTGTGACGCCAGAGAAGATCGCGAAATGAGCGGTACCCCAGCTGACGACGAAGCAACCCATTGACGGTGAAGGCTGCAGCGATAAGTTTCGACGGTGAAGGGAAGACTCCGGCGGTAATTTTTAGAGTTCAGTGAAGCTTCAGACTTTCAAAGCAAAGGGTGGAAAATGCGTGAAAATGGGGAAGGGGGAAATGAAGGAATGTTGATATTAGGGTTTACTGTTCATTATTATATATTATATAATTAAAAAATTAATTATTTTATATTTTATAAATGTTGACTTGGATTTTTTAAAATGGACGGTTGGACTGGTGGGTGCTACTGGTCCAACCGCGGGTGTTAACAGGCAAAACAAAAACACCGGTTTTTAGGCTCACCCAGCCCGGCCACTAGCCAGGTCCCGGTTTAACTAGTTCAACTGGCCAGGTTTTAAAACATTGCTTTTTACACCTACTTAAATGGTTACGCAGACAACTTGTACCGCTCTTACTTGGACAAGCTAGAACATTCCCACAGTAATTACATGATGCAGTGGCGTCATTCTTATTCTCAGAATCAATCTTGGTGAAGTGATCCCACATGTTTGAAGTGTTCTTCCTTTGAGTAATGGAAGTCCCACGTTTTGGGGTTGGACATGGTGCTGGTGCCATGCAAGTAGTTGGATTTGCAACCACATTTGCAGGTGCCAGATTCGGTGAATGAATGTCACTTGAAGTCTGACAAACACGAGCATTGTCACCAGTCGACGACATCTGCAAAATTCGAAAAGAATTTAATGATAATTTATAAAGAATAAAAGAATGAATCTCCAAAAAAAGGATCCTTACAAAAACAGGGTCCTAGGACAGGCCCAAGCAATCAATCTAAAGTTCTAAACAAAAGCAAAAGGAAAGCACGGCTAAACAATCCAAAATAAAATGGATATTGCGAAAGGCTGGCTTTGTGTCTCTTATTAGGGAACGAACTTGTATTTTAATGCCAAGACTCCAAAGAGAGCCATCCAAATATGATTTCAACAAAATGAGGCCTCTGTTCTTGACAACATATGTCTTTTGTTTACACGAAATATTTGAGGAAATGCACATATTGCACCAACAAAAATTTAAGGTTGTAAAGTGGCTTAAAGGATCTTATCATCACTCATCAGGACACCACAATGTATATTTGAATATCAATCATAAATAATGATCCATAATTTATGAGGTAAAGGATGGTACAGGACCAGAGAAATTTCCATTCAAGCTTTTACCAATGAAATTACATGAAACATTTAAGAAGTACACAAAAGACTAATAGCAGATTTTATTTGCTCTCACGTCAAACTAAAACTTTTCATCAGAAGGCAAACTAGAAGAGGGTTGGTATTATTAGAATATTCTATATAGGGGCTGACATGGAGTGGATACAACAACATATACAGAAAGTTTAACTTTGTCAAACCAGATAAAATTTTAATTACATAGGCATCACCTATGTTACAATCATTATTATCCAACCATCTCCCTAACACACCACCAATAGAAAAAGTATGCACAATGCCACAACCAACAAAATAAAATCTGCCCACCCTTGCATAATTGCTCAAATAGCAGCACGTGCACAACGATTTCCCACAAGTGACAAACACCAACACAAACACCAAAGAAACACCAAAAATCATATATTTTTCCCCACACCATATACTCCCCAACTCAAAATTCAAAAACCAGAGAAGAACTCGAAAGCTTTGGAACAGGGGACAAAAGTGGTTTAAAGAAAGCTCCATTCGCCAGCTATAAATCTGATAGCTAGGATCTAAAGTATTCCATCTAAGTTCCCATGACCCACTCTTTATTCAAGTATGTGTAGGCATGTTCATACTTTGAAGACAAATTAACCCAAAATAAAAACTTACCTCAAACACAGGAGCTCAATCTAGCCACAATAAAGTGTCAATCGTTGGTGAAGACTGAAAATGAAGATTGTGAAAAATGCGAAGACTAACAGTGAACTCGTCATAGCAAAACACAAAGGTCAGTTGTAGAAGCTTGGATAATGGAAGAAGGCGGCAAGTTTCGGAGGGGCTGTCATCGGAGAGTGAAGACGACGACTCACGACTGGTCTTGGAGAGTGGAGATTATGGAGAATGGAGATTGGAGAGGGAGGTAGCGTCGTCGCGAGTTTGAGAGGGGCTAGCGACTAGAGTCTTGGAGAGTGGATAGGAAGGCAACGAGTTTGAGAAGGGCTATCGTCGGAGAGTCACGACAGGCCAACGGCGACTAGAGTCTTGGAGAGTGGAAAGGGAAGCGGCGAGTTTGAGAGGAGAGGAGTTGTCGACTGTCGAGTGTGAACTGTGAAGTTGGGTCTTAGTTTAGGGATTCAAAATTCAGAGGTAATATTAGATTTAGGATTTAGATAATTAGGGATTTTTATTTTTAGAATAATATTATTATATTAATTGGAAAATCAGTTTACTAAACCGGTTATAAAAATACTATAAACCGTAAACCGAACCGAAAATCCGCCTCAGCCATTTTTTGAAACTGAAACAGGTTAACCGGTTTTTCAGACAAGTTTTGGTCCGGTTTCCAAGTTCGGTTCAGTTTTAGATTTTTTTTTGTAGCCCTAGCAAACAATGGCAGAGCAGCGGAGGCCCCCTCTCAATAAAAATCTTGGATCCGCCACTGCCAATAGTAACCACTATTTGCAATACAAGTTCACCGTAATCTTTCATTATTTGACATCCAAACGTAGTAATTTGCGAAAAAAAAGAGATAGATTACCAATGTTATCTTCCATGCACTTGAAACGAATGCACCCTTTGTGTAATAATATATCTGTTGGCGAAAGAAAAAATAATGTTCATTAACTTTCAAGCGGTTATTGCAAATTAATTTATGATGTGTATTTCTGTCTTGCTCTAAGAGAGACTTTAGAGATTATTTAATTTCTATCATTCATATATATATATAATATATATATAATATATAGATATAAAGTTTTTTAGACAATTTGAGTGTCTAGGATTCTTTCATGTTACTATCACCCTTAGGGCAATATTAAGATCTTATATATTCATTATTCTAAATTTAGATCCTTCAAAGATTAAGTAAAATTAAATGAACTGAGGATCTAAATCCACGCACTCATCATTTATCTTGGTGCATAAAGTAGAAATACCAATTCTTATTTATTTATTTGCAACTCTAGAATGATTTCTTTAAAAAAAAAAATTAAGAAGAAAGAAATAATTAAAAGTGTTTGTGTAATTGTATTTGGAAGTGAGTGATCATAATACAAGTTTGATTATTAAAATTACAAGGCTGAGATATTGGAATTGCATTAAAACAACATAGAGAGGGAGATTTAAGTTTAGACATCATATAGTTTTATGAAATCTAATATCAACTAATAAATTATCATATTTATGTTAAAATAATGTTTCATCACTTTTCATAATATATTTTCCATTGCACACATCCTTGGTGGAAATTGATTGGGCCTCGAATAACAAGGTTCGTTGCATAACCGCTAATGGGTCCTAAGTCCAGAATTCATGGAAGTTGGCCCATGATACAAATGTAAATTAATGTTATGCTTTGACTATGAATAAGTTCTGACCAAAAAAAAAAAAGACTATGAATAAGTAAATAGTTATATCCTCATTTTAAATAAATGTATATCATGGTTAAATAAAAATGGTTCAGTGCTTTAAGTTTTTAAATTTGATTTTACTTCTATGGAAGAAGGTTGGCAAAGTTCACAAGAGATTGCTAACTCCATTAAAACAACCTTAGTTGTTCATGGGGTAGACAAGAAGAAAAACCACTGAATTTTCTGTTTTAATTTTCAATTTCTACTATATTTTTAACTTAGCCTTAAATCTTTTCTTTATTTTTTTCCCAGTTCCTTTATGGTTAGAAAGTAGTGGGTGTGTTAAGTGAATACAAATGTAGGAGATTAATTAAAAAAGAAAAAAAAAAGGGCGAAGGTATTTTCAGAATAAACAGTCATATTGTGTATTTAGAAACTAATTTTAAAAACTCTGTTGTCCAATTAAATGGCCCTTTTACAGTTTTACTGTCAGGCCGTCAAGGTATTGGACTAATTGCACTTTTTCACCGTTAACTTTAACTTTGTTGTCTAATTGAATGAGTTTTACCAATTATGTTGCTTTCTTTAAACTATTCGAAATAATTAGCTGTAAATTAATAATACCCTACTTAAAATAATACACAATTTATACCAATTTATAAATGATTTTTCTCATTAATCCTCAACAAAATTTTTGAATGAAGACCTTTTGAATAATACACCTAAAAATTTAATCGATCACTCGACCATTCAATGGTGGTTATGTACTAAGAGCATCTCTAATGTTGCTCTTTATTTTGAAGATTATATTTTTTTATAAACAAAGAGTATCTTTACTAATTTTTAAATATAAATAACATAATTTTTATTCAAATTCAATAGACTTTTTAAATTTAATGAAGATGCTCTTTATTTTCAAGAGAAAGACTTAATGAAAAAGAGAAATAATAAATAAAATTCATGGAAAGTTGTAGTTTATTAATTAAAACTATGATAGAGAGTGAAATTTGACTCTCTAGATATGGATCTAAAGAGTCAAATTCACTCTTTAATTTATATTTTAAAGATAAAGAATCTATTGGATTCTTGTTTTTATAGATAAACTCTTTATAATAAAGAGTTTAAATCATATAAAGAGTTTTTTGAAGATGCTCTAACATTATCGTTGTCAAGTAAGTTAATTAAAACTCAATTCTGTTGTGAGATTTTCCCTCCAAAATGAAACCATAAATAACCAAATTCGTATTAAATAAAGCATTCTCAAACTTCTTATGCAAATTATTTGTCTCATAAAGAGTCGAGAAAATGATTAACAAAAATACACATCAATTAATCACATAATTGCATAGTTTATTATATAATAATAATACTAAATTTATATCACATCACGTAATTAGTATGTAAAAATTAATGGAATTGGAACTGGGTAGTGGGTACACACCAGTTTTTTTTTTTTTTTTTTTTTTACACTACATTCTGAATTTCTATGACCTCTATCGCTGTATACTCCCTTGCTGTTGGGAGCACTTCTCTTTAAATTGATTTCCTGTATAATTTCAACGTGTACATTAACATCACCGATTGCGTCCGTCGGCATTACAGTCTACGTGGTTGGTTTGAAGTTAAGTTGTAGAAGAAGCAAATTGTAAAATGCAGTTTCCTTCTGTCAGGCATGACAATGTTATCCGAAATTCTAGGACTCATCCCACCCCGCCCTATATGGGGTGGGGAAGCCTCGGTTTTTTTGGGGATAAAGGCAAGGGTGGGGGCGTTTTAATCCCCATCCTCGGGGATGGGGCGGGGATGGGTGATGCCTTTCTCCCGCCCTGCCCAGTCCCGTCTTGTATATAATATATAAAATTAAAAATTATATATATATACACTTATACTTTTCACTAATACCCATATATTTCACCTAATTACACAATTATCCTACTTATATAAACCCATATTTTTCTAATTTCCCTCACCATAAACAATTGAACAAGAACAAATCCTAACTCATATTTATGTATAATTAATTATGTTTAAACGATTAATTTAAGTATTTGTTATGAGAACGAGAATTAACTATTGTATTTAGTAATACTCAAATTAATTTATGTTTATGTAAAATTAATGGGGTGAGGATGAACCTCCAACATTCCCCTTTGAGGCGGAGAGTGACTGTGAGGGCGGGATGGGTACGGTGAATGAGATCCCCGCCCCGCCTATTTTGTCTTCCGAGTTTTGTGGGTCAGTTTCTATTTAATGATACGCAGAAGTGGTTTATTAATTTTATTTACTCTATTTTCTGTCATCGTTGGTCTTGGGTGAAAAGGTTTTTCCAAAGGTTAAAACGAAATCTATGGTAAAAGAAATTGGATATGATTTTAAAGAGAGAGAGAGAGAAAGCTTTTAATTTCAATGGGCAATCATGGTGTCTGGAGCAGCTGGAGAAAACGATGGTTGATGCATGTGGATGTGGGTTAAGTTTTGATTAGTTGCTGCCATGCGTCACTGGACCAAATAAATGTAGTTAATCATTCATGCATACTGCATACACCTCTTGCTTCTTTCATTTTGACAAGTTACTGACTGAATTTGAGAGTGTTGTTAAAAAAGATGACAGTATTAAGTACTGAAAATGGTGATGGAGTTGCAGGGATTACTTAATCTACGCAAAGAGAAGCATTAAAGGCTAATAAAGCTGTTGCTTGCTTATACAATATTGTAGGGTTTTTGTTAGAGAGAGTTATGGTGCCATGGCCGGTATTATTTCATTTGAAGGCATAGTCAGCTGAATTTGTGGGTGCGCACTTAATTTGCTTTTGTTGCGTAATTAGCTCATGAGAATGATTGATGCATCAACATGTTCAGCAATTAGAAGTTAAGAGTAGATTTTGTAGCCGAATTTCAGATAGTCTTGTCTCTTCCGTATCTGGATAAGCTGTTTGATTATCTTCTTCTTGTTAGGTAACGTATGAATTCTAGAATTAATGTGATCAAATCGGATTTACTTTTTAGTCTGATCAGGTGTGTGGATACTAATTAATACACCACGGTTACATATTTTTATCATTATTGATGCAATATTTAAAATCCAAAGCATTACAATAAAAAGTTTTATTGTCCACATTAGGGGTGTCAGCCGAGCTGAGTGGCTCGAGCTCAGCTCGGCTCGGTTCGGCTACAGAGTCGAGCTGAGTTTGAGCCAACCAAATTTCGGCTCGACTTGGGCTCGAAAAGCTCTATTGAAAAAGTAAAAAAAAAAAAAAAAAAAAAATGAAGAATTGGAGGATTTTTTTGAGGAGCTTGAGCTCGAACTCGAATTATCAAGCTGAAGCTCGAAAATCGAGCTTGACACTATAGCAAACATCAAGCTCGATTAGCCCAAAACTCGACTCAACTCGGCTTGTTTACACCCCTAATCTACATATAATTAAACTTTGATCAGGGTTCTTTTCCAACTTAACCTTTACCTAAATAATAATAATAATAATAATATCATTTCAATCTTACCAGATAAATCCAAAAGTGTATAAGTATGATCTTGACAAAATTAATCTTAAATACTTATTAGTATATTCGTGTTATTAGATCTTTAAAAACTCGGGAATAGATCCTAATTCATAAATTAATGATACGCTCTCATTGGTTGCTTTTATATTTTCCACAATCAAACAATATATTTAGCTAAAGACTAAACATTATAAAGGAGTTATAATGTTATAATGTTCACAATGATACTTCACTTCTAATGAATTTTGATATTCACCTTGATACTCTCAGGCTATGTTGACAGTTGACCACCGGTGTTGGTTAGTCGTGACCACCATTGACCAATCGTTAACTAGCGCAGACCGGTCATTAAATTTTGATTTTTTTAGTTAGAATATCTATTGTTAAAGTAGAAAAAAAAATTAAAAATATATTATTAATTATTTTAATTATTATTCACATAATTAGTTTACTTATTTTATAATATAATCATAACTAGACATAGGGTCCGCGCATTACGTAGGTATATTTATTCAATGTTTTTGAAATAGATTGTAAACAAATTTATTCTAACAAAATAAACTAATTAGATTAAGACATAATAAATGTTAAATTATACAAATTTTAAAGTAAATATAAATTGTATATATATATACACAAAGTTGTGTTAAGATAAAATTAATAATTGTACATGTATAATTATTAATATCAATTATAAGTAGATGTTTTTAAATTATTCATCCAACTTGAGAAGATCACTTGAATATTATATGGTCTAATTATATTTTCAGGATCATCACCTTGTACAATTGATATTATTTTTGCAGACATGTCTTTGATATTTGATGTCAGTATTTTGTAGTGAATCGTATATAATGTTTAATATCATCTGAATATTATCAAGATCAACTATTTAAACTCAAAATTTATATTGACCTTTCGCAATTTCTATAACTTATATTCATTTTCAAGTTGCGTTGCGCATGTATGTTTATAATATTTTTTTTACATTATTATTGGTTTTTTTGTGTTTTAAATATATATTTTCTATATTGAAGTTCATTTTATATTGAATTGATAATTAAAAAATCAATAAATAAAATATCCACAAATTGAACTCAAAGTTTATAGGATTATGGTTCTTTTCAAATATGTTACCATTTGACATTTGNTATATATATACAAAGTTGTGTTAAGATAAAATTAATAATTGTACATGTATAATTATTAATATCAATTATAGGTAGATGTTTTTAAATCATTCGTCCAATTTGAGAAGATCACTTGAACATTATATGGTCTAATTATATTTTCAGGATCATCACCTTGTACAATTGATATTATTTTTGCAGACATGTCTTTGATATTTGATGTCAGTATTTTGTAGTGAATCGTGTATGATGTTTAATATCATCTGAATATTATCAAGATCAACTATTTAAACTCAAAATTTATATTGACCTTTCGCAATTTCTATAACTTATATTCATTTTCAAGTTGCGTTGTGCAGTTATGTTTATAATATTTTTTTTACATTATTATTGGTTTTTTTGTGTTTTAAATATATATTTTATATATTGAAGTTCATTTTATATTGAATTGATAATTAAAAAATCAATAAATAAAATATCCACAAATTGAACTCAAAGTTTATAGCATTACGGTTCTTTTCAAATATGTTACCATTTGACATCTGCTACCAAAGTTTAAAACTTTGTCAAGAAAAGCAAAAAAATTTACAGGATAACCCACTGGGTATTATTGATAAGTCTATAAATTAATCAAAGAAAGAGAAACCTTGTTGAAAAATGTGAACTTTTAAGCAAGAGACCTGTAGAGCCAAAGGAAAAAAATTGATTTTGATTGTTGAGAAGAGAAAATGAATTATTTTTATTATTATTATTTTAGAAATAAAAAAAAATAAGAATGTTGAGAAGAGAACTCACATAGAAAGCAACAACAACTCTAACAGTATAATCTGAAAGCAACTTTATTGAAGCATAGAAGAAGCCATGAAGATAAAGGTCCTGTGACACAAATCCATTTGTTGCAATTAGAATTGACCACCATCTATAGAAAAAAAAGGCATTTGATGATAGCATCCTAAAGAAAGACAATAATTGTAAAACTCATAAATCAAACAACAAAATCAATCCAAAAATCAACAAAAGAGATAGAACAAATATAATTAAAACTACATATCAATATTTGTTTTCCTTTGTCATCACTAAAATTAAATTTGTTTTATGTGTATAATGATAAAATGAATGGTTTGGCAGTAAGTCTATAGTTATCCTAGTTCATCATATAATATCAAATTAAAGCCCTATCTTTCTAGTTTCCAAAGATTCAAACTGCTCATCAATTGGATTTTTATTGAGCAAATTATGGCTAATTTACTACTGACTGTTCAGTGAAAATCGAGAAACAGGGGAAACTAAAATGTGTGTGATGATAAAATGAATGGTTCGACGGTAGGGCTATAGTTATCCAAATTAAGTGTATAATTTATCAAATTAAATCTCTATCTGTCTAGTTTCTAAAGGTTCAAACCTCTCATCAATTGTATTTTTATTGAGCAAGTTATGGTCAATTTACTATTGACTGTTCAGTGGAAACCGAAATGTAAGTGATGATAAAATGAATGGTTCGGCAGCGGAGCTAAAGTTATCCAAATTAAGCATATATTATATCAAATTAAAGCCCTATCTATCTAGTTTCTAAATATTCAAACCTCTCATCAATTAGATTTTTATTGAAAAAGTTATGGTCAATTTACTACTGACTATTCAGTGGAAACCGAAATGTGTGTGATGATAAAATGAATTGTTTGACAGTGGGGCTACAATTGTCTAAATTAAGCATATAATATATCAAATTAAATCTCTGTTTGTCTAGTTTCTAAATATTCAAATCTCTCATCAATTGGAGTTTTATTGTGCAAGTTATGGTTAATTGTTTAGTGGAAACCTAAATGTGTGTGATGATAAAATGAATGGTTTACTAAAGCTATATGGTTTAGCATCAAACATCAATTGATATTTGTTAAATAAATGAAATTAGTTATATTCAACAATAAACTCTTTTCATGATATATGTATGTAACATAAAAGATATCGTAAAAAAGAGATAGAACAATTACAATTAAAACTACATATCATTTTTTTTTTCCTTTAAGAATAATAATAATGGTTCGGCATATTATAAATGGCTTACTAAAGCTACATGGTTTGGCTACAAACATCAGATGATATTTGTGATACAAATAAAATTTGTTATATTCAGTAATAACCTGTTTTCGATATATGTATGTAACATAAAAAAATATCAACGAAAAGAGATAGAACAAATACAATTAAAACTACATATCAATATTTGTTTTCCTTTGTTATCACTAAAATTCAATTGGTTCTATGTGTGTGATTATAAAATGAATGATTCGGCCGCAGGTCTATAGTTATCCAAATTCTTCGTATAATAAAAAATTAAAACTCTATCTTTCTAGTTTCCAAAGATTCAAACCGCTTATCAATTGGATTTTTATTGAGTAAGTTATGGTCAAATTACTATTAATTGTTCAGTGGAAATCGAGAAACAAGGGAAACTAAAATGTGTGTGATGATAAAAGGAATAGTTTGAAAGTGGGGCTATATTTATGCAAATTAAGTGTAATTAAAGCCCTATCTGTCTAGTTTCTAAATATTCAAACCTCTCATCAATTGGAGTTTTATTGAGCAAGTTCTGGTCAACTTACTACTGACTGTTCGGTGGAAATTGAAATGTGTGATAATAAAAGGAATGGTTTGGCAGTGAGTGGGGCTACAGTTATCCAAATTAAGTGTGTAATATACCGAATTAAAAGCCTGTGTGTCCAGTTTCTAAAAATTTAAACCTCTTATAGATTAGAGTTTTATTGAGCAAGTTATGGTCAATTTATTACTAACTGTTTAGTAGAAACCGAAATGTGTGTGATGATAAAAGAATGGTTCAGAAGTAGGGCTACAGTTATCCAAATTAAGCATATAATATATACTATTAAAGCCCTATCTGTCTCGTTTTCAAATATTCAAACTGCTCATCAATTGGATTTTTATTGAGCAAGTTATGGCGAATTTACTATTGACTGTTCAATAGAAATCGAGAAACAAGAGAAACCAAAATGTGTGTAATGATAAAAGGAATAGTTCTACAGTGGGTCTACAGTTATCCAAATTAAGCGTATAATATATCAAATTAAAGCCTTGTTTATCTAGTTTCTAAAGATTCAAACCTCTCATCAATTATATTTTTATTGAGCAAGTTATGGTCAATTTACTACTGATTGTTTAGTGGAAGCCGAAATGTGTATGATGATGAAATGAATGGTTCAACATGGGGCTACAATTATTCAAATTAACCATATAATATATCAAATTAAAGCCATGTTTATCTAGTTTCTAAATATTCAAACCTCTCATCAATTAGTTTTTTATTGAGAATGTTATGGTCAATTTACTACTGACTGTTCAGTAATAACCTGTTTTCGATATATGTATGTAACATAAAAAATATCAACAAAAAGAGATAGAAAAAAATACAATTAAAACTACATATCAATATTTTTTTTTTTTTTGTCATCACTAAAATTCAATTGGCTTTATATGTGTGATGATAAAAAGAATGGTTCGGCCGCAAGTCTATAGTTATCCAAATTCAATATGTAATATATCAAATTAAAGCTCTATCTTTCTAGTTTCTAAAGATTTAAACCTCTCATCAATTGGATTTTTACTGAGTAAGTTATGGTCAATTTTACTACTGATTATTCAGTGGAAATCGAGAAACAGGGGAAATCAAAATGTGTGTAATGATAAAAGGAATGGTCCTGAAGTGGGGCTACATTTATCCAAATTAGGAGTGTAATATACCTAATTAAATCCCTGTATGTTTAGTTTCTAAGGATTCAAACCTCTCATCAATTGGAGTTTTATTGAGAAAGTTATGGTCAATTTACTATTGACTATTCAGTAGAAGCTGAAATGTGTGTGATGATAAAAGAAATAGTTCAGAAGTGGGGCTACAGTTATCCAAATTAAGCACATAATATATCAAATTAAAGCCCTATTTGTCTATTTTTCAAAGATTCAAACCACTCATCAATTGGATATTTATTGAGCAAGTTATGACTAATTTACTACTTACTGTTCAATAGAATCGAGAAATAAGAGAAACTAAAATGTCTGTGATGATAAAAGGAATGGTTCTAAAGTGGGGCTACAATTATCAAAATTAAACATATAATATATCAAATTGAAGCCCTGTTTATCTAGTCTCTAAATATTCAAATCTCTCATCAATTGGATTTTTATTGAGCAAGTTATGGTCAATTTACTACTAACTGTTTAGTAGAAGCCGAAATGTATATGATGATGAAAGGAATGGTTCGTTAGTGGTGGCTATAGCTATCCAAATTAAGCGTATAATATATCAAATTAAATCCATGTCTATCTAGTTTCTAAAGATTTAATCCTCTTATCAATTAGATTTTTATTGAGCAAGTTATGGTCAATTTACTATTGATTGTTCAGTGGAAACTGAAATACGTGTGATGATAAAATGAATGGTTTACTTAACCCAAATTTAAGGGATTATCATATTATGACTGATAAGAAATATTTCAAATAACACTTATTAATTGGAAAATAGAATCAGCCAAAATTAATTCATTTAACATATATACTCGCACATCAACGTAATATAAACAATAAATCATTCATATAACAAATTAAAATTCACGAATGTTTTTACAAAAAAACATATTCAACACAATTGAATTGTTTATACTAATATAGATATGACACATACTCACAGTTCGGTTGACAATAGGATCATCCTCGATTTGATCTTTGTAAAGTACATGAACATTTCCTTGAAAACAAACATAAAAAAATTTAATCAATCTTCATGTTAAGGAACAATTAATCATTCGTATAACAACTGTTACTTAAAAACGAAATCAACAAAAGTTAATTAATCTTCATATTAAAATTGTTAAGGAATATACTTACCGTTCGACAGGACTAACACAATTAATCATTCAAATAGATTGACCGAACAAAAATAATCATTCAATCAAATAATAACTGTTAAAATAGTTATGAGATATATTTACAATTTCGTATTAAAATAGTGAGAAGATATGCTTACAGTTCACAAGATTGAATCAAAATAACAACTCATTTGACAACGTCAATTGGACATCTTACCTTTATTCCATGTCAATTCATGAATCTATGACATGTAAACGACAACAAAAACATAAAAAAATCAAAAAAATCATCGATTAATAAAATCACGAAGAACAGACATATTATTGACACAAACTAACATGAACTATAAACAATTAACAAAAGACCAGACGTATTGTTGACACCAACTAACATATTGCGATAATATACAACTGAACATACGCCCCTTTTATAACCCCTTATTTAGACCTTTCGAATGCCAGTACAATTAAATACGAAGAAAGGTTTACAATGTCAATACAATGCACCTATATAATTATTAATAAACATATATGATTTTACTATCAATGCAATGCACCTATGTAATCCAATCTTTATGTCTATTTATTTAGACTTTGGAATACCATGCAGCAATTAATATTGTTTATATCATCACCAATCAAATTCAACCACATGACAATCATAAATCCAAGGTGTCCTTATGATTAGACCTTTAGAATGCCAATGCAATTCTAGAGCTTCAAAATAAAACAATTTTAGAGCTAAAAAAAAAAAAAGTGTCCTACGTGTCACTCAAATAGTGTAATACCCAAGATGTCAAAGGTATGTTCCCAACTCAAAATAGTCATTTAGATGTTAATTTTATGTTAAAAAGCATAAAATCTAACTAAGGGCAAAATAGTCAATTCATTTAGAACAGTATGAATCAATTATCCATAGAAAGGTATTAGGGGCAAAATAGTCATTTTGCCTATGGATAAACATTGAAAAAGTCAAGGATGAGCAGACTTAATTGCATTTAATGGCATTAATTAGGTAATAATTATGTTTAGTACGAAATGACCAAAATGACCTTATATGAAGAATAAAGGACTTATGAGTTATATAATTAAAATAATTGGGCTAATAGCATAATTTTGAAAAATTAATGAAATATTTTCCTATAAATGAGAGGAAATTCGTTCAAGCCAAGGAAGAGAGCATTTCTTCCATTTTCTCTCAAATCTTCCATGAAACAAGCTTTCTTTCTCTAAGTTTTAAAGGAGTTTTGCATAATTTTTCAAGGAGAACAAGATAGGAGCCTTGGATCTTCAAGTTGAAGGGTTTAAGGTAAGGATTAAAAACCCTAGTTTTGATGTGATTTGAAGATTTGAAGTAGATGTTGAGGTATAATGTTATATATGTAGGATTAAGGTGCAAAAGAAGACAAAGGCAAAGGATTTGTTGGAGGAATTCTTTAAAAAGGTAAGGAAGAACCTCCCATGACTTTAGGGATTATGCTAGGTTTTGTAGATTTTAATGAAACCTTAAATAAAGGCTTTAAGGCATAGAAGTAGTTGATGGCAAGCGTATTGAACTCATTTATTCTATTTATTGGCTTGAATTCATTATACATGAAATTATTGCTATTTATGTTTTATGAGTTGTTATGTTTGATTAAAGAAAATGAAGTGTGGATGTTGGTTGTGGCAAAAACTTGTAGTATTGGACCTAGTTAGTAAATACGCGTATAAAACGCGTTTTGACGTATGTTATAAAAACTACCGAATTATACCCGTATAATATGAATACTCGTATAATTAACGAATTATTCGTGTATAATTCACGAATTATTCGCGTATAATTCATGAATTATTCGAGTATTATTGCAAAAAAAAAAAAAAAAAAAAAAAAAAAAAAAACTCATTGCTCACCCCAAAACGACGTCGTTTTAGTGGGGTTTAATTCAAAATTAAACAAAACCTCTTCTCTTCTTCGGTTCTTCTTCTTCCTCAGTTCCTCGACGGACGACATTTGCAGCTTTTCTTCCTCAGTTCTTCCACGTTTTCAGCTTTTCTTCTTCAGTTCTTCCACGTTTTCAGCTTTTCTTCATCTCTTGGGTCTTCATCTCAGGAACCAACAGAGTCATTAGAGGAAGCTCGGACGGCGAACTGGTTGAGACTTTTAACGGGTTTGTGTTTGTGTTTGGGGGAGAAGAATAAGTTTGAGGAAGGGAAAGTATGGAAGAAAGAATAGCGCAGATGTATTTTGGAGCTCTGAAAGAAACAGTGGCCTTGTGGGTGAGACACTGAGAGATGATTTGATTGAAGAAGGAGAGGGAGAGGGTTTTAAGATGGGTCATGGGTGTTTGTGTTTGTGGTGATTTCAGTTTACGTGTCATCTCAACACTCATGACTCAACACTGCATTATGTTTCTATTGCACAAACCAATAATAAATAAATATCTTTTCAAGAACTTAGAACAAGACATGGGCTGGGAATTTGTTAACGCAAAGAAAGAAAAGATTAATGTTAGTAATTGAATACTCCCCATTTGAAATGTTATTTAATTTTAATTAGATACTCCATAAAAGTGTTAATTAATCTTAATCAGGTAGTCCATAAAAATGTTAAAAACTATAATGATATTGGTATTTTTCAAAACGTATTATTGATAATATATCGTATTAAACCGTATATACCAGTACTGTATTTTTTCTGTATCGAATTTATATAGCCGAATTTTATAAACGTATTTTTCAACGTTTGCCGTATTATGCCCGTAAAATTTTCGTACCTTTTTTTGCATACCGTATTTACTAACTAGGGTTAGAGGCCACATGGTGTTGAATGGTTGCTATTAGAAGTGTTAATGTGTTGTTTGCATTAGCTTACAATGTTATAAAAATAAGGATGATTATGGGAATGAGATTTTACACTCTTTTAAGATGTTAAAGACTATTAAGGGGAGGTCATAAGTTGACCTATTGGTTAATTGCAATAGGAATTGATGTGGCATAGTTTATAATGAAAATTCGGATTTGGTAAGCTTAGGGGTTATGTTAAACATACTTCAGTATTCGACTATCACTTGAGTTATAAAAATCGAAATGAGATGATTCTTGAAGCACTAGAAATTTAAAACATAGCCCTACAACTTTTATGTTTAGGCCAAGAGCCAATTCGTTTATCAAATGGATGGAAAATGGCTTGAAGTATAAGCTTCTAGTTATTAAAGTTTAAGATTTAACATAATTAATTTTATGATTATGAATTGATTATATATTGATGGGATTAAGCTATGTACTAATGTTTACCCATTAGTTAGATGATCTTAAGATATACATGCTCATGATTTCAATGCATGATTATATTATGAAATGGCATGAAGAGCAATGTATACCTGTTTTAAGATGTAGAATGTGAGCAGAGGTAATGAAATGGATTGATAATCCATAGATGAATTAAAAGTATTAAGCTCACTAAAATATGTATTTACATACCATAAGATGTTAGAGCTGCATATAGACATGATGGGAACGCGTAAGCATATCCTCGTATATTAGTTGAGGAAAGATGAATATATGTTTTATATGCTAAATAACGTGTAAGCACGCCTCGATGATATGGCTCTAGATGAATTTGAGGCTAGATGATATAAAAGTGCTTAAGACACTAAGAAAAATCCGATTGGCTACACGTAAAAGCTTCATATGCATTTAATTGCGTTACATGAGTTATGAGTTATTTACATCATGAGATGATTTATACTCATGTTAGATGATATTAGATGTTATATCATGACATGTAATGTGTGTGTACTATGTTTACATACTTATTTGTATGTGTATGCATTGATGTTTATATAACCATGGGATAAAATGATGAAAAACTATGAATTAGAAAAAAAAAAAAAAAAAAAAAAGAGGGGGGGGGGGGGGGGAGGAGGGAAGTATACCTAGATGTAAAAGATGAGTGATGTGTTAACAAATATGTTTAAATGAAGGTCAAATAACACATTTAGAATGAAATTGACATTCTTTATTGAGCGATTACCGTCACCCTTTCATTGTTGATTGATTTACAGGTAGACCAAAAGCAAAGGATGCAGAGACAGCGGGGCTACACGTGAAGGGAGATGATTTATTGTCATCTTGATGTTTTTATCTTGATGTAAATAATGTAAATGATAAATGTTTGTGAAACACCTTTAGAAGCTTCCACCCTATAATATGTTTTGATTGTGTAATTTCCCGATAAATTCTTAAAGATTTTGAGAATTATAAGTTTGGATCCTGCGTGATATCTTATATGCATTTTTGGATATTATTATTATTATCTTACACATGTTTTTTTTCTAAATACAACTCGTTCTCCAGACATGTAACCCTGTGATTCTTATTGAGGGAGATTCATGAGGATACTAACTGGAGGGGGGTTTACAAATAGGTATGCTTTACTTTTGGATTTGGAATACCAATCACAATTATAATATCCTCTATAACATACATAATAAAATTCAACCATATAGCAACACAAATCCTATTTGTCAAAATAAAGAATTGTATGAGTTCCAAAGTGCCACATGACGAACAACCGTATAGGTATTCAGCTTTAACATATATCATTTTACCCTAGATATCAATCTATAAGTAAACAATGGAATCATAATTATCCACCTTATTTACTATTTGAATATCTATCATTTTCCCTTTTCCTTTCCTTTCAATACAATTCGCAAGTAAACACAACTTCAATAAGATTGGGATGACAACATTTATTGAATTGGATTATGTATGATTACAAAAACAAAAACAAGAAAACCAATACTTATTCTTAAAGTTTTATCAAACTAATAAATTTGAGTTGTGTGATTTAAAATTCAAGTTAAATTCTTAATTTTTAAATAACCAGGACAAAAAGTTCTACTAAAAATTGTTTGATTGAAGTATAATTATTAAATATTCTATTACTATTGTTGATGTTGAAAACCGCCTTATAGCACCAATAGTAGAGGTCAAGTAGTAACCTTGAGTTTGGATCTAACATAGAAGATCATCTTTTCATTCCTTCTTCTCCAAAGTTCTGAATAAATTTTTTAGGCGTTGCAACTTCAAGGAAGCTCCAACAATGGTTAATGGTGGAAAAGGGGAAACAAGAGGTTGGTAGCCCAAGCCAGCAGGGGTTTTGTCAACGTAGGCTCTCCAACACTCAAGTTAGCATGAGTCACAATGGAGAGCTCGTAAAATGGGAGAACAGTGGCATCTAAAATTTAGTAGGTCAAAAATGGAGGTGTAATAGATTCACTAAAATTCTAGAGAATTTTTAATAATGAAGAAAATGATGGACAACCCTCAAGTTTGGAAATAAATATTACTTTACTTGCAAGACAAACTATTTTCTTATATATGACTAGGGTTTTGGTGGTTGGTTGCCAAGTGGCCCATTAGATCGCAACATGCGGCACCGTTAGGGCAAGACCACCAAATATTCTCTAATAATCACGAGCTAGACCGATGCTGAGGTGGCAAAACCTACTTTACATCTATTGGTTGCGTACATGTGTATAATGTAAGATGGGAGGATGGAGACTTGTGCTTTAAGCAATGTGTAAGCAAAAGCCCATTGAGAATTGATAAGCGTCAAACATCCCCGTGGTGTGATAAGGGATAGTAGAGAAGGGCAACCGACGAATTGATCACTTTTCTAGCTCCCTTTGTACAACATAAGTTCTGGTGTCGTTATGGCAATAAGTGTAGTGGCGCGAGACACACTTGACTTAATAACACTTTAATTTGGAGATGTCTTCTTGCCATTGCAAGTAATGAGTGTAAATGACAATTAACACACCTTTCTGGTGGTGCTAATAGGGCGATTAACAATATTGATGGGATGATCAATAGAGTATCGTTGATAGGACGATCAACAAAATACTACTAATAGGATGATCAGTAGAGTATCGTTAACATGGTGATCAATAAGAATCTTTGACATTGCTTGTTAGGAGATAAGCAACATGTCACACCCTTCGGAGCTGAAATATTTTACCCACAACAACCTCAATGGGTTGGCCTGGCGGTCAAGAAGGTTTGTTCCCTTCCTTGAGTGTTTAGGTTCAAACCTTGAGGCTACTTACCACAATAACTAAAGCTGCGTTTGGATGAATACTTTCATCCATATTTTGACCCAGATTTTGAGGATGGTGTTTGGTTGAATATTTAGACAATAGGATCTTCAAAAATCTATTCCAACACTTTTCTGACGGCTTGACCATTTCAATTGTTTTTTTGCAGCCTTCCTCTTTTTCACACGTTCTCTTTTTTTGAATTGTTTTTTTGCAGCCTTCCTCTTTTTTACGCGTTCTCTTTTGACAGCTTATGAGCTTATGACACGTTTTAATTTTGTTTGCGGCCTTCCTTTTTCATGCGTATAGGATAACATAACGAATGCATCGTGGGTAGTACACTAGACTATATCGTAGTTGTTAATGAAGTATACGTGTAAAAATGATTGTAAGGATTAATAATTAGTACTTTTATCATATATGTATTAATATGATATTTTTAAACAGTTGGATTAGTACTTGAAATTAATGAGTTTTTATTTCTTAATATCTACGGGTGACAAAATTACCAATAAAATATTTAGTATTATTAAAATGTAACTTGATAAGTTATATATATAATAATACATTATTTTAACAAAATTCAACAAAATATTATATTAATAAATCATTTATAAAAAATATATTAATCAAATATTCAACACAAATATCAAGGTCAAAATACTCAACCAAACACATATTCTACAAATTCTATTCTCGTAATCATAACCCTATCTAACTATCCAATCTTTTCCCTAAAATCCTATCCAAAATACTGAACCAAACGTACCCATTGTGATTTACCCAGTCTTTTGGACTTGTAGGATGTTCAATGGACCCCGAGACTTAGTTGAGGTATACGCAAGCTGGTCCGGACACCTTAGCTACCAAAAAAAATATTTTACCCACAACAATTATTACTATTATTTTCTATTAATATTAGAACCATCCCATTCACATGGTTTTAATAATTTTTCTGAGATATATAATAATTAATTTGTATGTTAGATATGCATCTCAAATTATTAACAATTTTTAAAAAATTATTTTGAAATCGTTATTCAAACCGAAATGTTAACAACTCACATGTCATAAATTAAAAACATAGTCAGCCCAATTATCACATGTTAATTTTTATATGATATTTAGCCTCGTATTGGAATATTCATATTTATAATGACATCTGCCTTTTTGGACCCACATGTGTAAAACATACCCATTGGTCCATTGTTCTAGACTTAGTCTACCTATCAACCAGTAGTAGTAGTAAAAGCAATATTCACCGTCGGATGAGCCCAGCCCCACACACGTGTTGCGTCTTGATGGACGGCCCATACTGATTGGACGTATCATATAATTTATAAACACTCACTTCCATCACATGTATTCACGGCTGTAAACATCACAAAATTCTAAAGAATAACGTGCACCGCTCGATTATTAAACTACAGACTACGGGTCAGAGATGAAATCAATGATAAAAGACACCATTTACCAAACCCCCAAATTAATCAATTATTTCCCAAAATAATACTGTGTATGGACTCAAATGACAAAATACTACCATTTAGGGGGTTCTTTGTAAAACTATATTAATTATTTTTATAAAATTTTGTACAAAATCTGACAATAAATTCATTTCATTGACTTCGCCTCCCTTATAAATAAACTCCATTCACATCTACTTAACTACCCGGCCTCGCTTCTGGTTCTTGTAGTTGTCCCGCTTGTTAATTTCTTAGCAAAACTTGCCCATATCTCCGCCTGTAAACCACCGTCCTCCGCCGCTGAATGACTGTCAAATATCCCGTTCTTCACGTTAACTCGGCAATGTCTCATTAGTAGTCGTAGAGTATACGGAGATCGCTGTTACATACACAAGAAAATGGGTTGTTGTGTCAGCAGTGAAGCTTCTTCAATTTCGAAGAAAGACGAGCTCGTGAAAGTGGGATCTAATGAGTCGTCAAAGTTGAAAGCTTTCAGTCACGAGAGTAGAGCGCCTCCACCGTCAGTGGAAGAAGAAACCGTGAAAGAAGTTCTCTCCGAAATCCCTAAAACCACTGTCAAACCGAAACCCGACCCCAATTTCACCACCAACATTAAACAAGAAGTACAAGAAAACAACTTTCTCAATCAGATTCAGAAGCCAGCGGTCTTCACCAAGATCCAAGAAAATCACCAGCTCCAGCAACAGCTGAACAAGAACGTGGCCAAGAAAGAAGAGTTGAAGAATGTGAACGAGGAGAATATGTCTGAAGTGTCTGAAGTTTGTAGCCTGAGCTTCAGCGAGACTGTGTCGACGACAACGAATATCACTGATAGAAGAGACAATGAAGAAGACCAAGAAGTGATGCAACAACACAGAATGAGGAACAGTAGATCTCCAGCTAAGTTGCCACCGCAAAGGAAGCGAGATTTCGGGGTCAGGAAAGACCGGGTTGTGGCTCAGTCACCCACCCGAAGATTCGAGCATTCACCGGGTAAAAGAAAGCCGCCCGGGTCAGTGAGGCTGGTCCAGAGTAGCAGAGAAGAACCGGGTCGGGTTCTGAATCAATCACTAGGAAGAGGAAGGAGAGACCCGGGTGAAAGCTCCGGAAGGAGGTCCAGATCACCGGCTTCAACTAGATCTGCAGCAATGGGTCGGAGCCCATCTGCAAGAAGAACAAACCAGTCTCCGGGTCGGTCGAAGAATGAATCGGGTCAAAATGGTAGCAATAATAATAGTAGACAAACTGAAAGCCCTAGTAAAATGGAGAACAGGTGGCCGAGTAATAATAATAATAATAATAATTCAAGTACGAATGAGTCACTTGAAAACCCACTTGTCTCCCTAGAATGCTTCATTTTTCTGTAAAGATATGATGAATTTAATAAATTCTACCTACTTCAGTTTTTTTATTTTATTTTATTTTGTTAGGTTTTGTATTTTATGTGAATTTATGAAGTCAGAGGACAATTTTTTAGCTACTTGGACACGTTATGACATAAGCAATCTTCTCTGCAAAATCGAGGTGAAAGATTGCGTTTATAATTTGAAAGAATGAAATCAAATCAAATTAAACAAAGGATCCACTGGTGTGTACTGGAATTGAAGCAATGAGCTTAAAGTGACATAATTTGCAGAGGCTTTGGGGATTCAGCTTTTTTGTTAAGCTGAATAGAAAAAAGTTTACTTTCATGTCAAGTTCACCAAATATTTAATGGGTAACCGAAAAGAGGTGATGATTTTTATTGCCGCCAGTCTTTTATGTCTCGTGACTTTTTGTTTATAGCTGGCTGCCTTACGTTTTGATATGAAAATGTTTTTTGGTACTTCTGAAAACACTTTTTCTGAATAAAATTAAAATTTGATATTGGATGAGGAATTGAAATTTTGAGTGTGATGGAGGGAAACAGATGTTGAAGACGTTGATTGGGTATCGAGTGGTCCTAATTTTTTAGTAATTAGCCGTTATTGATTAATTTTGGACTGTTTCCTTTTCATTTATATATAAACAAAGGATAAATTTGTAAGCTTGTTCAGATGCGATCAAGTGAAGAATCAAGAAGGTTCCAAAATTCAAAGTTCAAAATTTGAGGTGGAGTCATGGTGTTGATAAGACTCTTTCCAATTTTTCACCATCTGGGTGATGGGTTTGATCGTGGTGAGACAACAAATGGACCTGACGTGAGGCACTATTGGGCCAAGTAATTCATTTATAATTATTATTTTATAAAAATAATTTTATTTTGTGAACTTAATTTCTAACAATTTGAAGATATTCAACAAATCAAATGAGGCTTTATATAGTTTTTTCTAGTGTTTTGATACCCGGCCTGGTTGGCTAAATCCAGACCCAGGGCCTTTGCTAAGCGAGTTATCATTTTTAACTATTCACCCTAAACCCTAGAATTAGAGACGGTGATCGGCGAGCATATAACGGCAATTATGTTGGGACTTTTGGAGAGGGAGTTCTGATGAGTCCAAAGGTGGTGAAGGGAGTGATTTGCAATGAGTGAATAGATTGGAAAAGGCAAAAATCAATCGACCAACATAGCGACCTGTTGCCGACGATTAGAAGATTGAATAGGAGAGGGGTGAGATGGGTTTTGGTCAGAAGGCTGAAGGGAATGTTTTCGTAGTGATGGAGAGTATTGTCGTCGTTGAAAATATGCCCTATTTGGCTTGGGTTGTCGACACTGGCAATGGTATTTGGGGTGTTGCAAGATATCAGTTTGTCCCGTTGAATTTTTTAAGGGTATTTTTGTTGAATTTCAAACCTTTGAATAGCAGTTTGTCCCGTTGGTCAACCTAGGACCCGACCACTTTGCTGGGTTTCACTGTGGGTTGGTTATTAAAGCATTGACTTTTTCATAAATGAATATTCATTTTAATTCACATAAACCCAAACGTATCATATTATTTTATAAATATACATTAATTATCAATGTTTTTATGGACCAAAATTCATGAATGACTATTTATGAATAGATAAAATAAAATGATTAATTTTGATTTATATTTTATCCAACAACTAACTTGTTGACAGACTGTCCCAAGTCACTACTGAGTGAATATGAATTGAATGAAGTAAAATAGTTTAGTGACTATTGAACAAACAAGGAGCAATGTTTATTGTATTGTCATGTTCGGCATGTTTGTTAAAAGTTGTTCCATTCCATCAGCTTGATCTTGCTTCTGCCAAAGCCATTTTAGCTGCGTAGGCCCAAGTTATGGAAAAAGGGGTGCCTGAAAACTGAAACTTGATTTGTTGATTATCATCGTCAAATCACATGTTTAAGCCTTTTCAATTTAATTTATCTTTACATTTATATTCATATTGAATCATTGCTAGCCTGCATTTATTTACTGTTTCTTCTAACATATCTAAACAAATTGTCTTAATTAGAGGAGTAGCCATGCCTTTAGTGGGTTATCATCCATTATTACTTAGATGTTGGCAGATATTTTCCCAAGTGAATAAACATAATGCTCCTCAAAAGTTATCCTGTTAAGTTAAGCACCCCAATTAAGCTTCATAATGAGAGTTTTGAGTTCAATTCTTCTGCATCAATTTTCTTTCACCAAGCAACTGAGAAGATGTGAACTCAATCAGAATTATACTCCACAATTTCATTTTTTTTACATGTAGAGTGATCCATTTGATGGCTCCAGAAGACCATAATTATGCAACCGCATACTGGAAAATTTTTGAACATATAGCTGACTCTAGGTGGAAGCCTGGTTCTGTTTCAGACATGCCACCCATCAATAACTAATGCTATGTACAAAACATAAATAGCACAAGGGTGAAAAAGTTGAAAAAAGGCAACACCTAGTGCATATCCAACATCCTTGCTTGTCTTCACAAATAGTTTTCCTTTAGTCATCAGGAATATGACTTGAAATGTAGCATGCAGCCGTTTCTCGGGTATTAGTCTTCTTGTATAGAGCTTGAGTTTGAATTTGAGTTAATGGTGGAATTGGACAAAGGGTGATGTTGATGGTGTGGCCAAGAAATGCGTTCTGGAGGGCAAGGGACTGGAGCGGGGTGCGCAATGAAAGTAGGGATGTCATCTCCAGGCATCAACACAGAAACACCATTGGCATATACAGTCATCTGCAAACACAACATTTAGACAAGCTTAAAATCAGAATGGCAGAATGTGGTTTTGCAAACCTGCATCAGAAATGACAATCATAAAACCAAAAGCTACTATCATCAGTTTTACGAAAATTATCATATTGATAAAACCAAAGATGTATCTGAAACTTTTAAAATCAAAAACAGGATATGACAAGCACTTGTAACTGATATTCTGCATCTATGTTTATAGCTATATGAGGAATGCAGTTTAGGTGAAATGAGGTGATTTGCAATTTAGAAAACTAAATGCCGAGGCACTAGCCGAGGCAGAATCTCTATAGCTTTTCTTTAAATCAAACAAACTGTAATATCAAGAACATGCAAGTGGCCAGTCATTTTTTGGTCACCACAGATGACTGATAGTTGGAAAAGTTTGGAGCACAGAACAAATCCATTTTGAGCTCCTCCTGCAGCTCAAATGCAGAATAATTTTAAGAGGTACAATAGCCAAATTTGCTTGTTTTGTGAGGTTAAGGCCATTTAAAACAAAAAACTCTGTCATATAGATCAAATATGGCTAGAACGAGTTTGGTACTAAATTATTTAAAACTGTTCCTCATAGGAAGCTGACATATTAAGGCACTGAATTGGAGGTTCACCAACTATAAGGCAAAGATTAAATGGATAAATTTTGTCTTTATGATGCAGAACTAAGCATAATTAAATGTCCTAGGATCCTCTGAGAAGATAAGCTTACCATGTGATCACATAAAATAAACAACACAAGGAAATAACAACAAATAAACAAGGAAAAAATGAAGGTAAATTGAAGCACATGGTAGTGTTTCCATACTGCCTTATTTTTATTGTTTCTTTTAATGTTTGACTTGGTAGACAAGGTAACAACATTATCCCTCACAAGGTATATAAATTCTATTTTTATAGTGGACAGAATATAAGCAGCCCAGAGAATCAAACAATACTTATGGGGACAACGCAGTATAGAAATACAACTAAACTAAGCATAATTTACGACTTGCATAAGAACAGGAATGTTGATCTAAGTTAATTGAAACCTACACACAAGGTTGGACAGCAGTAAAAAACTATACATTAACCTACTCAAACTCAAGACTCTCAGTTCAGTTGTTGGCCTGGGGCATGTTAGTATATCACAGGTTCCACCTAAATTTCTATGCTTTTTGCTGAAATTCCTAAGATTGCCACTGGACCAATAAGTTTCTGCATATCACATCAACCGATTTTGCTTTGTTTATGGACATAGTGGAGCCAATCTCTTTGAAGAGAATTGGTCCACAGATGAAACTAATGAAAAACTTCAAACACCAAACTGAAAAAATGCAGTGTTCCTGAACTGGTAATCCACCAACGCTTTTAGGGAACATCCGGTCCGAGTTGAGAGTCCATTAGACATGGGTCACAAATTCGCACAGCAAGTGCAGTGCGTCAAGTGATTTAGACCTATCAGCAGACGGCTCACAGTGGCATCCTTAAAAGCTGACAATCAGTTTGATGATATGATTTAATAACATCTGAACTGAAAAATTTCCCTCAAGCTTTCAGTTCTAAATAAGCATTTGATGAACTCATAAAAGTCGAGAAGGTTTCCTTATTGGCTTAATACCCCACAGTAAAGTTAGCCCTCGTATTTAACAGTAATGTTGGATTAGTAGGTGGGGGCTGTGGGGTTTCTTGTTTCTCAAAAGTTAAGGCACATGGTAGACAACAGATGTGTTGAATTATGCAGGACCCTCATAGGATCCTCCAAAACAAATTAGCCTATAATCAACTAGTTTATCTTTCATCATAATGTAGCATAACCACATAAATCACATTACAAAAATATCTATACTCCATGGATTTGTATGCTTAAAATGAATCTGGTTAGAAGCATAACTGATTAAGAAAATAAGAAGACAAGGACTTCCCCACAAAGAGAACCTGTCTCGGACCCCTGGCACTGGGCATGCGATTGCAACATAGTCGTTGGTGATGAGACAGATAGCCACCATGTAAAGTGGTGGGTCTAAACAACAAGAAGTACAACTAGTCCTAAGACTCATTGGTTTGGCACCAAACATTCAACAGACAACTTCACAGATATGGCAATGCCTAATAATTAATTATAACTACAAATTACACTGCTCTGGAATGATGAAAACAACTTAAGAACGAAAATTCTACTAAGTTATTCTGGAAATTCAGTTATTTGGTCATGGGAAAAAGAAAGAGAAGAAAATACAACGGATAAGATGTGTACTGCCACAGGACTTATCTTTTTTACCTGTCTGCATTGACAAAGTCTCTGTTGTAAATAGCAATTTTGTGAAGAAATGAAACAATGAAAGCTCAAAATACTCAAAACAACAAGGAAAATCTTTGAACTATGACAAAAGAAAATTTCCAGATGACAACCAAAATGGAGGAAAATCAATGAGAATCCAATCATAAAAGACTTTACTTGATAGATGAACAGGAGCCTTTGTTACAGTGGGAACCAACACCACTCTGAAAAATCCTGAAGCCAATCAATTCAACACTAAAATGCATTCATTACCGTAAAATAACCCAACAAAAAGAAACACCTTTAGTATTATTAAGGAAGAAACAAGGACATTTATAAGCTGAAGAACTCAACATGCAAAACTTAAAATTGAAAGCGAAGGGAGAAATGAGTAGATTTACTTTGGGTGATGGGTAGCCAAGCTTGGGATTGAAGGGCAACTGGGATTCAAGATCACCATGCGTGTGGTTACCAGTAGGTGAAGTGGGTCGAAGGAATCTTTCAAAAATGGCCATGACCAAGAACATAGAGATGAGAATAGCAGTAGCTACAAAACCAAACGACACCGCATTAACGGAGTTGTCGAAGTGTCTCCAGTGATCCTCTCTCTGCACGTTGTTCAATGGCGCTCCTATTGGCGCCCATGCACTGAAACTGTAGTTGTAGATATGGTAGCTATTCTCTCCACCTCCCATTTTTAATTAGGCCAAGTTTACGTGTGCTTTCTTTTCTTGTTCATGGCAGTGCCACTGCGAAAAAGAGTAAGAGAGAGAGATGAATGTTCCAAGTTTTAAGGTTATGGCGGTACTTAAGGCTTTTCTACACTTAAAACTCTAAAAAGAGAGAGAAGGGGTGTGCACTTTGGATATTTTTACAGGACGGTGACCTGATGGAGGAACAAAAATAATGAGCTTTGGAATTTGGAGAATTTTTTTTTTTTTTTTCAAGTGTTTTTCTCTTTTGTCTTGTTTACTGAAGAAAATTGGAAAACGGGTTTATGGGTTTTGGCAATTGAAAACCTTGAAATTGACTTCTCAGGTTTTTTATTTTTTATTTTCTAGTTAATCCAGACATGAAATGCAGAGCTTGGGACTTCAATCTAAGCTTATAGGTATTAGGTGAAGGCATTTAAGATTCCCTATTATTGTCCAAACATTTTACGTTAAATAAATTATATTAACCTTTTTTGGGGGTCTGAATAAGATGGTCCATCTGTAAAAGTTTTTTATGAAAATAGTTTTATTCTAAAATTTCGACTCTCTTTAGACGAAATTACCACTTTTTTTTTTAACTAAAACCCCAATTGATAGAAACTCTATCGGTTTTCTATTAGATAGTTTGAAGGTTGTGTTTGTTTTATTATTTTGGATATGATTTTTGAAAAAGTAAGAGTTTGGTGGTTATTACAAATTTACAATGTGAGATTTAAAAATTAATAAAAACATCCCCTTAGGTTTGTTAATTTACTAAACACCCTTATAATAAAACATTAAAAATTAACAAAATTATTCTCACCCACCCATTAAATACCGGTAGCTCATCGGAGTGTGGCCGGAGTCACCGTATTGGCACACGACCGGCTGGATTTGGCCGATCGTGCGCCAATATGACTTTTTCCGGTCAGATCTGGCTATGTTTGGTCGTCAACAATAACCAAAGATATGGCCGTCGTTGATGGTCAACGACTAGCTACGGCCAAAGATCTAGCCAACAACGGCTAGATCTTTGCTCGTAGATCTGGTTGGAAAATGTTAGATTGGTACACTATTGGCCAGATCCAGCTAATAGTGTCCCATTATACCAAATTTCAGCCACCTTCCGGTAGTGGTGGCCGGAATCTGGCAAATGTGGGTGGGTAGGGGTGTTTTATCAATTTCTAAACTTTTTTGGAGGCTATTTAGTTAAATTAAAAAACTAGGGGGTTTAAAAATAATTGAATAAAATAGAATAGAATTTTGATAATAGGGAAACAAATATGTATTTTAGGTAGGATAGGGATAGGATAATACAAAAATACTGAAATAAACACACCCCAATGAATTTTTAGTTAAAAAAGAGTAATTTGGTATAATGGGCAGTGTTTAAAACCTAATCCGGGGTGAAATCTAACAAAGTGGTTGGGTCTCGGAATGACCGGTTGAATCGGTTTGAACAATGGGTCAAACCCGTGATGTCAGTATGTTCAATGATTTGAAATCTAGCAAAAACATCCCTAAAAATTACCATAAGTCCATAAATGTTTGAAATCTTACAAAAACACCCCAAATTACACCGTTGACATTGAAAACCCAAGCCAAATAGGGTATGTTTCCGTTGTTGACAACACACCCCATCACCACGAAAACTCTTCCCTCAGCCTTCTGACCAAAACCCATCTCATCCCATTCCCGTTTGCCTCGCCAATCGGCGGCAACAGCAGGATGTTGCCGCCGGTCAATTTTTGCGATTTTCAGTTGTTTCACTCACCGAAAAAACATCTTCATCGCCACCTTTTGACTCAGCGCGGCCCTTTCTCTTCAAAAGCTCTAACATCCCAGCCACCAATTGTTTGTCGATTGTTGTTCTAATCTTTAGGGTTTACTATGAACGGTCAAAACTAGTAACCGACCCGGTGAAGGTCCCGATTCCTAGTTGAACCAGTTCAACTGGCTAGCTCGAGCCAAGTTTTAAAACACAGATAATGGGTGTTAAAATTTTAGAATAGAACTATTTTATGAGAGACATATAGAAACAAACTATTTATCAATTGAGACCCTCAAAATGGGTTATTTAATATAATTTCCTTTTTTTAAGGGATAAATTTTGTCTACATCAGGTTTCTACTTTAATAAACATGTGAATTTATTAGATTATTATATAATATTTGATAATGTTATTTATTTAATTTGTTAAAGAAGATGATTTGATGAAAATGTGGCTCAATTATTCAAGCTTTATATCCAAATAATATGAAAAAACTTGATACCACTTTAGTAGGACAATTTCACAATCATGGATAACATTTTTATAACTTTATGAACCCCTTTACATATACAACGTTTTACATTAAAGATGTGAGCTCCCTATCCAGTAATGCAACCATTCAACAATCAGGCCCAAACAATAATATTTTTCTTTTTTGATGAATTTTATTCTTAAATCATATAATTAAGCAAGGTTTTTTTAATAAAAATTAATTGCCATGCCAGCTACAAAATTTTGCTTTTATGTTAGTTGTTGCACTTAAAGGACCAGCCCAATAAGATGCGTACCTAATTTGGTCTGTGTTTTTATCTTTAATATTTTATCAAACAAAATTAAAGAAAAATCTAATTGATTTGATCACTTAAATGAACTAATTTTGTTAATTATATCTATATACTATTGATAATAGATTTACAAATAAAATCTTAAATCTAATTCATGATTACGTGTTGTCCAGCTAAGCAGTAAGTGGTCCTACTTGGCGTCCACATAATTGAATTACGGATGCTTCTTATTCAATCTTGTTAGTATAATTGAGTGCAATTGTGCAAAGATTAGCCAGCTAGACAACTCTGAGCTCACCTTTTTTTAAATTTATTACATCCACACGATCATTTAAGAAATTAAATTTTGATTTTAGTTATAGGTTTTGATATCCTCCAATAATAAAAATCTTTTTAAGATTTCAAAAATAACAAAAATCCCCCAATTAGTAGTTATAATATAATGAGTTAATAAATATTTACAAAATTACTTCTTTATTATTTATTGTAATGACATTTATAAATTTTTTTTATATGATTATACTTAAGGGGGATTTTATTTATAAACCCTTTTACTTAATTAAAGGTAGATACAAAATATTTGAAACCATCCAGTAAAAATATGTTGCAATAATATAGGTGTATATATGCACTTTATATTAAATTCATTTTACATACTATTAATGATATTATTTTAAATTTTTTTAAGGGAGGGTTTTTATAAAAAATTAACGCATTTCTTATCAAAAGAAAAATATTTTATTATTTGAAAAAATTCACATATAATTAGATCAATCATCCGTAAATGAAAAAAGAAATTGATTTAAAATTTGAAAATTTTAGTTACTAAAAAATATATTTATTTATAGACAAATGACAACACCCTTTACGTTACAAAAGATGGACGGTGAGATTATATTCATCAAACCCCACATGCAGTATGTCGGGATATGTGCCCGTGTTTCCCCAACCACTCGAACCCTCATGGTCACTACCTATACCCTGTTTCCACGTGTCACTTCCACTTCTCTTTCTTACCCTCCAGCCACGTGGCTCGATCTGAGATGGTCGGTATTTCCCAAAAACAAAAAAAAAAAAAAAAGAAACAAAACACTAAAGCAAAAGCTTCACTCTCTCTTACCCAACATATCAACTTCCTTTGTCGGCTTTTTCAGCTTCGTACCAACACTCAGACATGTAAATCTCGAGATTGTTCCCAAAATCATAGCAGCCATGATGCTTTCTGAATTCCGGTTAAACCAGAGCCGTTTGATTTGGAGTTGTTGATTAGTCAAAGTCAAAATGTGTTTAAGTCGGGTAGATTAAGCGTGCGTGTGTATAGTGTCACACGTGCGATTGGGCTTGCTTGTGGAGGTGGAGAAATTGACTAGGATTTGAAGTTGAAGAGAAAAGGTGTCATGACATGAATGTCAGGGGGCCCGTGGTGCCTCAGGCTCAGGGTCACGTGAAGGGATCTGTTTTCTAGGGTTCTTGTGTTTTTGGTGTCAAACTTTCTCTTCTTTTGATGGCGGAGGCGGTGAAAGGTTGTTCTTACGGTTGACCACTTGATGGGTTGGAACTTGGACGACATGAAATTGGGCTCTCTTTTGGCCTCTTTTCGGCCTATGCTTATTATATTCCAGTGGACCATGTTGGGCTCATCTGTCATTTTTATAGGGCCCAATAAGGAAGCAACATCATTTGTCGACGGGGAATGATTTTTAGCCCCACCATTTCATTTTTTAGCCTCCATCTTCTTCTTCTTCTTCTATACTTTTATATTTGTAATTAGCAATAAATTAAAAGAAATTTATATCAATCAGAATTCAACTTCACAAATAAATTAAAGCTCACGGTAACACAACAATCATTTGATCTTTTTGAGAGTTTGATTTGTTACGAATTGCATCGTTAAAATGGAAAATCAATTATATAAGCAAGGCTAAAACTTGAATCAAATAAGGTGTTTATGTTAGGTTTTGGAGCATTTTTAGAGTTTATAAAAACATGGTTTGCTCCCTGCATTGAAAGAAAATAATGAATATTGGAAGAGATAAAATATGGAGACTTGTGTTTGTTGATTAACTATGAGCAAATTTAGAAGGTGATAAAGAGATGGAGTAGCTGCAGTTGATGGATAAACAATTAAACATAATATAGAAATTAATCACATTGATTGAAAGTAGGGAAGCAGGACATAATTAAGGATGCTCACTGCCTTCTTTCCACATTTGGGCAAACATTATTAATACTACTTTGCTTCTTTTTTTCATTTTGATTTCGTGTGGCAATGGCAACCCCATATCCTTCTCTTTAGGTCACAACTTTTTTATTCTATCTTTATTTTTAAGTAAAGTCACAACTTTCAGTTTCAACCCAAATGGGCATTTTGTGGTAAACATTAAAACACACAGCAAGATTGCCATGTTTAATATATAATGGAAGTTCAAAGTTTTTTTTACAAGATTTTATTTGGCCTCCAAAATTACCAGGGATTGTTAGATTATGCAATCTATTCGAGCATCCAACCAAAACATCTGTGATTGATACTTGTAAAAATCAAGAACACATGTTAAGACTTAAGACAACACTATATTTTGGTGGTTTATAAGAGTTGAACAACACAACAATGGCTGCAAAGTTCTTTCTCTCCATCTTCCACCATAGGCTCAAAGCTTCTCCATGCATCGCTTGTGGCTGTAGTGTCAAAAATATGCACCATTGAAACTGTTTGTGAATACTCCCCAGCGATCCGATAGCCTGCAAGGAAGTATAAATGAGTCCCAATTGGTGCTATGGTTAAGTAGTGCCGTTGGATTGGTCCCCAATCTTCCCTATGGGTTGTGAAAATTGGTGAATTGAGTGTTTGAAGGCAAGATCCATCAACTTCATTCCACATATTAAGATTTCCATCATAAGCCTCAATGTGACCTTTCCATACTTTCAAGCAATCCCCGGAGCTAAATAGCCTATTATCCACCTCAACAATTTGATTAGGTGGTACATCCAATTGCCACATCCCCGCCACAAAGTCCCATTTTCCTGCTTGCGTGTCAAACACCTCAGCTGAGCTACGTTCTGTAAACCAAACCAGACCATCCGAGTCAGCTCTCTCGGCAAATCCCCCGACCACGTAGATTTTACCCTGCCATGTCACCCCAACACATTTGTACCTCAATGTTTTCATGTTAGGCAAAGAAGTCCATTCATCAAGTGTAGGATCATAAACTTCTGCAGATGAAATTCCCCGAGCACTAAACAAATTGGACTTCCCTCCTGCTACATAAATTTTGTTGTCACATACAACACAAGCAAAATCATAACGTGGTACAACTAATGTTGCACATTTAGACCATTCATTTGATTGAACATTGTAACGAAGTACTAATGATAAAACCTCATCATCAACATCTACAAATTCATTGCATTTACCCGAAGCTCTCTCCTTGTGGCACAAACGACCACCAATTACATAAATCGAGTCACCTAGTGAAACCATCGAAAAGCCCTTCAAAATATGATTCTCAGTAATGTAAGGTATGTAGCTAATGTGAGTCCATGTGTTGTTAGACGGAGTATAGCACTCTATCCAATTAGAAATGTTTGATCTTGGCCATGACTCCTTTAGGCAAAATGAGGCATAGACTTGATGGCCGGAATAGTTTTGTTCTGGTGAAGGCGGTGGTGTTGTCGGGCGTGATGGGGAGGGGAGAGAACCCATTGAAGTCGTAGGGAGGATGGTAGTTGTTATTGTATGGTTTGAATTGATGTCAAATGGGAAATTTAATGTAGTTCACTAGGGATGGTTTAAGGAAGGGTAGCGGATAATACAACAAAAGGAGAATTGTGAGCATCGACAAGGAATTGGGCATGTTGTCGATCAAAACTAGAGTAGTTTTCTTGTTCATGTTGTTGATATAATAGACTAATTAATTAAGGTATGTTTCAATTTGTCTATTGCCTTGTCCAATTTATTCCTGCTATAATGAAGATTTGCGATTATTTCCAGACCAATTTGAAGGGAATCGGATGAGAGAAGTTGGAGACATCTTAACTAGAGTAAAAAATTTGTCATTGTTTGTTTTTATGTTTAATTTATAATAGTATATAGAAGGATCTTGACCATATAATAAACAATGTTTTCTTGCTTTAATGACCGTTCATGCATATATCTTATCATTGGAAAAGTCGCATTTTTATATTCTATTGAATCATTAGCCACAGACTCGTCAATAGTTATCTTTGTGACAAAACCTTTTAGTATATAATAAAGATGACTTACAATCCAATCTTACAAACTTTCTTTCACAACTCTGACATGGCAACTCGCAATCGGATAGATGTGACCCATTATGAGCTAACAAATTGTGAATTGTGTCATCGTCAGAGTTGAGAGAGAAAGTTTATAAGAGTAGACCTATCTATGTAATTCAATAGTGAATATTGCTAACCGCCTCTTATTTTTTTTTTTTTTTTTGGAAGAACATATACTTTTGTGTATTAAAAGAAAACTTTGAATGTTGTTACCGATTGAATGGTCCAATAAAATATTCGGATTGTGACGATGCAAACAGTTTGTTGCTTGCAATGTTTCAAGAGGTCTACTAAATCTTATCATTTGTAATTTTTTAATATCATAATATACAGTATAATATAATAGAACATTATTAAACAATTGTGGGGATACGGGTATCCATTTCAACCAAACCTCCAACGCTAAAAGCTTATTACTCATTATATCAAATAAATTATTCTGAAAAAGAGAGAAAGAAAGGGTATGCAAGCATGCACATTCAATAGAACTAGTCTGAAAAGGAACCCATAAAAGACTTGAGGACCAAATCCATATAAGATACTTGCACATGATTCATGATATTCTACCACCTTGATCATCACATTTCGGCTCCGGACATTAAGGTTAGTTTATCAAGAAAAGATTACCCCCATAAACTACATTTTTAATACTCAAGTATGCTAATGGGATCTATTAGCTTTATCTTCCTTTGATTTTGTACATAAATTTGAGACATGCCATGTGACAAGAAAACCAATGAATCGACTGCCCACTCTTATTGCAACATGTGGTTATTTTGTGTTATGGAACTCCCAATGGTTATGTTGGGCTTTGAGAAAGGCCACAAAAGGTAAGCCCAAGTGCTCGACAACTCTGATTCTAACACTAAAAAGAGAAATTTTGCAAGCCCATTTTCCTAGAAAAATTATGTCAAATATACTAATTTCTGACTTCCACAGGTCAAGGGTTTAGTACCATTTCCATTTACCCAACTTCCAACCAAGAGAAAATGTTCATATTTCATTTCATTATGTGACATCCAAGCTTATGATAATTGATAAATTTCAATGAACATGTGCACTTTTGCAGCAATACTACTATGAAAGAGGTGTGAATGATTAAGCTAAAAAGTGGATATGTTTTTGTTTTGGATATTGGTTCTAATATGGTTCGAGTCTAAAAATACATCACTAACCAAAACAAGTCGCTGCAATGATGGAGTTCTTCATTATCCAAGCTACAGCCTGCCAGGACCATTATATTTTGAAACCTGCATGATAAAAGGAACTCAATTAAAGGCTAACAAAAAGATAAAAATCCCTTCTGGGGTCGGGCTCTGAGTAGTGCAGTGGAGGGGGATGCCAAAGGTAGAGACAACAATTGCTCTGTTGGCTTGGAATGACAGCTCACCTGACATGCATCTTCTACAATTAATAACCAGAATTTATGGTGCTAATTAGTAGATATTGAGCATTAACCATTTTTTGCAAAAGTGAGCTGCATAATGAGACAAGAGAGTATTAGTCAATTAGATGAGAATATTTTAAAGCATAATGGCTTTGAAGATGATGACAAAAAGAGAAGCAGCCAGCCATGTAAGAGTCCACTATGCAATCAAAGTACCCACATAAGTCTCTACATTACCTTCTGCTGCAGACAATTCAGTTAGTAGCAAAAAGGAAACTTTGATTTGATTGATCACTGTGGAGTTTCATTGCCTTGTTTTTCACTCATTGCTTTTGCATTTTATGTAGCACTTAATAAGTTTATTACCAAACATTTTTGAGAAAAAAATTATGAAACATTCATTAATGCTTAGATTTAAAGAAAATTTATAGTGTGTGGTACATTACAATTAATGCAGATATAGCTATTCTAGAGAGAAACACAAGATGGGAGGAGGAATTTATGATGAAATGGGGAGGAATAAATACTTATCCTAAACAAAATTACAATGTATGATTGCGATATGACCATGAGAGGGGCTCTCTGCCCACAGCATCCATGTATTTTTTTTTTTTTTACTTCTTTTTGTCTGGTCTCTTGAAAAGATGATGGAATTTTAGCATCCCAATGTGATTCCAAAGAAAAGTAACACCACTGCCAAATGAAGCTGCCACAGCTTCTTTGAAAGACCAAAAACATTTGCATTTGCACTATCTATCTGCCTTTGTTTTCTGATCATACTTATTCTCTCCATTCTAAAAGGTGAGAGCTTTATTTCTTGTTTTTATTCCCACCTTTTGCTCCCCATAACATTTTGCGACTTCTTCTGTTTCTATTTATGCCCTATATCTAACAAACTACTTCTGGGGTTCTTTATTTTGTCTGTAAAACTTCTTTTTCCTTTCCAAAGTTTGGTTTCTGGGTTCTGCTTCAAGTGAAGCTACATGGGGATAAAATTGGGCTTGGTGGGAAGCTTGGAGTGGGTGAATAGTTATGGTAAAAGGCAATGCAGGAGTCTGTTTTGGAGAGTTAGAGCAGCAGTGAAGAAGGCTGTGAAGAATGGAACCAAACAGCAGTCCAAGTTCCAGTATGACCCCTCCAGTTATGCACTGAATTTTGATGATGGTAGTTGCCATTGGGGTTTAGGAGCAAATGCTACCAAACAACAGAAGTTTCGAGATTATTCAGAAAGCAAGAAAATCATGTGGGTTTGTGTTCTTTGGGTGGAATCTCAGTGATGTGTTTTGATGTAGGTGAAAGTACAGTAAGTTCTGTTTTGTAGACTGTATTGGTCAGTTGCACCGATTTATGCATTTCTTCTTGGTATCATTTTCACTTCCATTGAGTGAAGTTTATTGAAATTGTTCTAGCTGATGGACTTAATTACTTTGATTCAAGGTCATCTTTGCTTCTATCTCTTTCATTTCTAGTGTACCAGTTTCTTCAATCTACTTTGGTTAAGTGTGTTCAATTTAAAAAAATACAGCTACATTATAACCATTTATCAGTTATGAGATTATTTGCACCATATATTACTCGAGTTGCCATCGCCATAGCATTTTTAACTTTAATGGGAAAACGAGAAAATCTTGCCTTCACCGGTAAGAGTCAAACCATTCCTGTTATGCATTTCAAAGACAAATCGCAACAGGTAAAGAAACAGAAAGAAGCGGCAATAATACTCAACACAAACAGCTGTCATGCAACTAGAAGCAATAATAAGGACATAGGTATGGCATAAACAGTACCAATAGCTCCAAGTTGAGCTAATTTTGCTTCAAATTGAGGACCAAATCCCACAATCTTTACGGAAAAAGGTGTTGACAATCAATTGTACAAGAGCTTCAGCCACTGAATATCATCTAAGAAGATAATAAACATCATCCAACAAATTTCTAGCTACATTCACTTTGCAATATTGGTACAAGCATGATCAATCATTCCATTTAGCTCTATTTGTTCAATCTAGACAGCTGCAATCCTCCACACGAACTTTATATCATTGTTAAACAGCAGGATCTTCTAGCGTTGCCGTAGATAAATTGTTTATGCGAGGATAAGCAGCTTTCTCATCAAGTTGATTTTGAGCCCATACTAGCATCTTTAACAAGCTTGGAAGCTTAGGATCTGTATGGTTAAAAGATACAAAGCCAATTTAACTCTTGAAGAGAAAAAAGAACTATCAAGATAAATCAGCAACCTCATAAAAATTACACAAATCATGCAGGCAAGAGAGACCACTGAACGCAAAACCCAGTTGAACAACGTCCAATACTGGTAGATCAAAACATTGATTCAATATCCTTTTAGATTCTCACATTTTTTGATTTTATCCTTTCAGTTTAACATAAATATTATCATATCTAATGTCAGAAACTAATCAGTGGAATCTCTCAGAAATGGTTAATCTGTGTTAGCATGTTCTTGGAAACTTTACCCTCTTCCCACATAAATATCCTCACGCAAATATCTTATTTTATGTGGTAGATACAACCTATTTTATATGGTCCGAAGTTCATATCCAATGTAGTACTTCTCCATAAAATAATCCACTAAGATACCAGATGATAGAAGTTTCAGACTAAAATACATCTGACCATAACTCGATGGCTGCAAGCTGCAACCAGAATTTTCAAAGAAAATCTTTTGTAACGCTTTTCTAGCATCACTAAATGAGTGAAGACTACTAGCACACTAACAAGTAATATACATGTCCAAATGAATGCACAGTTAAAAAAACAAAAAGGGTCAGATTGACAAGTCATACCATCCTCCCATCTAAAGCTGTAGAAAATTTCTTAAGAAAATAATTTGCTGGGGATATTCATTTTATCACATGAACTTAGAACACAAATTTCATATAGACAATAAAAAAATGTCCTAGATAATGACGGCAGCAAACTCACTAACCTTTTTCATGACTCTGGCTTGTGAGGATGGCTGCATTAACCTCGCTAGCTGTCTTCAGGCGCTGTGATATATCCAGAAGGTCTCCAACAGGGCAGTTGGAGACATCTTCAAAAGCCAGTAATGCAACAGTCCTCTCCAACTCTTCTAAAAAGCTTTGCTGCAGAAAACTCTTTACATTCTTAGAACCAAATATCAGCACCAATAATAGAAAAAGATACAACCGAGAAGTGTAAGATTATGGCAATCAAGAAAAATCATTCATGAAGAGAGAAAAATAAAAACTAAAATACTTTCAATGACAACTAGTAGGCAAAACAAAGTTATAGTGAACTAAAGATTACATTTTCTTCTCCCCTTGGTGCGAGCTCCTCCTGAGCAAATTCGAGCGCCTCTTCCACCTTTCCATTCCGTATTAATTCTATTAACCTCTGCTGTTGAAGATGGAAAAACAGTTGTGGATTTGTATCCAATATCTGCATAGAGAGTTTTGAAACAAATGAAAAAGAATATAATAAACAATATTCTGACAAAATGATAACCAAGACAAAAGACAATCATACACATGAATATAGTTCATATAAGGATTGACCACTAATGCAAAGTTTCAGCCTTAAATAATGTCCACCTATACAGTTTCCCTCCCCTGTTCGAGAAGTGCCCCCTAATTTCATAAATGACAGAACATACGCCAAGGGTGTGTTTGGTTGGGGGTAATAGGACATTATTGAGGTAACGTCATCTTATATTACTTGATTATCCCGTTTGATTGTCAAGTAATAAAATATGCCGATAATCTTCCAAAACCAATAATAGTTACTATTGATAATATCTGATTACCTCCATTTTTTTTAAGTATTTTAAGATTATTTAGTAATCTTATTTTTATTACAATTTTACCCCATATGAATAAAATTTTAGAACAATAATGCCATTGTTTTAAAAACAATTTACAAAAATACCAATTGACTATTTTATCCTTATATACAAAGTTTTTAGGACCTAAATACTCTTGGAATTTTAAAAAATTACCCAAGGGTGGTGGCTGGATCTGGCCATCACTGCTAGCCACCATTGTTGGCGGTAGCGGCGGAATAGCGTACAATCAGCCATATCTGACCGGCCATGCGCCGCTAACACCATTTTCGGCCATGGATCACAGAATAGCGTACGACCAACCATATCTGACCAGCCATGCGCCGCTAATGCCATTTTCGGCCATGGATCTGTGATCCATGGCCAGAAACAACCAAATCTGGCCTTTCACGACCAAATCTCCATTGTCGTTGCCGTCGGTGGTGGTGGCAAGCCAGCGGCAATGGCTTGGGGTGGGTAGGGGTGTTTTCGTTGAGTTTTAAACTTTTTTTGTTGTTGAGGTGTTTTAGTTAAATCTGAAATGTAGGTGGGTTAAAAGAAATTATTAAAAAAATAATAATAAAAATAATATAATATTAATATTTAAAAAGGTGAGAAATTTAGTAATTTATATAACATACCCACCAATTTATTCTTCTCAACCAAACATATTAATATAACATACTGATACGACCCCTACTACTCACGTTTACAAAAGGAACAAAAAACTGAGGTACAGAAATAGTGTCAACCTCAGATATCCTCGACATGTTTGTATTCAGTTACTAGACCAATGACAGGAATATTAAATTGGATTGAGCATCAACTCAATCCCATTATGGCCACAGATTTAGTGTCATTGCCATTTACTGAATTACCCAGTGAGATAACTTCTCTCGTACCCAAAAGTGATGAATACTTTGTCGATCCACCATAGTCTCGATACACTTCTCAATGTAGCCAATCACTATCGTATTGATAGCTCTGAATAGAACTACGTTGGGCTAGTGTCAAACTACATCAATTGGTGCACAAGACACTCTGGTGATCTCAAGTCTAAGGATCACATGTACCACCATCTGTTAGAGAATTTATTTCATAGACACTGGAGTTACCATCCCTATGGAATCCTCTGGTGGGTCTATCCACTAAACTTGCCTCTAGCAAACACCCATGTGTTGCACCAGGTTATCGGCAAACAACCATGATAAGTGAGATTAGTCACTGCCTTTCGATAAGGTCGTTCAACACTATGATAGTCTTACCGTATTATATGTGTCCTTGGTCAAATAATACTGGGGCTACGAACGTTTCTAGAATGGCCACCATATGTGATCATATGGTTCTCACTATCAAGATTTGAAATACTTGATACTCTCGTCACGGTTCTATCATCCTAAGGACATATATCATTACATACACAATATAGAAGAATATGTCTTTTATTGATAAATAAACATTTATTGCAGAGTCAATTTTACAATAATTGATTGGCTCTAGGGCACCTACTCTAACAATAACCCCTATTTCATTCACACCATAGTGTCAGGTTTAGTTGTTCAATTTGGTCTGAAGATTCTCGGTCTTGTCCATTATTTTTTGGGCAACTCTATTGTTCATACATCCTATGGTTTGCAGCTTAATTAGGCTAAATAAGCTCAGGAAATTCTTCTCAAATTTGGAATGCAAGATTGCAATCCTTGTGCAACTCCTATGATTCTTGGTTCAAAGTTGCAATTTTGAAAATGGTTCACTATTCGAACAACCCTCTCGATACAAGAGTCTCATTGGTGCCTTGCAATACATTACTATGACCAGGTGGTGTGCTGTCGTAGGCAATCAAGATTAAAACCTGAAAACACATGTCGTAGTGTGAGTAAGGATCGTTCCCACAAAGAGTGTCTAGCCGAGTTTTATGTTACGTGAACCAGGCAGAGGGGTTTTGAGTAAAACAAAAACAATTTCAGGAACAAAACAATTCAAATTAAATTATCAATCAAAATAAAAAACCTTGGTCTAAGTCAACATCCACCATCGGAATTTTTCAACTGATCATCTATGCAAATATAAATCAATTCATACCTTGAATATTCACCGTTGGAACTATTTCCCTATCTCTCCTTAGTTGTAGTTAATTAGAAAACAAGCGATCTAATTAATCTTCCTACTAAACAACCCAAGACAAGCGCTAAAGGTTTAATCTAGTAGCAGCCTTAAGGGCTAGAGAAATTGATGCTGAACAACACAAACACAAGCGGTTGTATTTAATTTAGTTGAATGTTCTTCTTAAGATTTAATAATTCCTAATGCAGCAAATTCTTAAATCTTAATTACTCACAAGTTAGAGGGATCAAACAATTACGGATTTGAAATCTAACTTAGCAGTAGATTGCAACAAATAATCAACTCGTAGGCCTCCTAGTAATTAAATGAAACAATCATGAAAATAGGCATAGAAGAACATCCAATACTCAAAACATAAATTGAATGCTACCAAAAAAAAAAAAAAAAAGATTAGATCTCATAGTTTACTGATTCCGAGGCCTCCGTTTCCTTCGACCAAGTTATGAAAGTTTTAGCCGCTCATGGCCATAATCAAAACTCAAAAGAGAAAAATTCCAGAAAAGAGAAAAAGAGGCGTGCGTCTTCTCTCTCCCAATCTGATCTCTCCTTTTTATAAATATCCAATTGAAATTTGGAATATCTCCTAAATCTCCTAAAAATATTATAATATCCTAAAATAACATTTATCCTAATCTGATTAATTGAAAATAAAATAAAGTCCTAATGTAAAATAGGAAAGTGGTGTTTCCAGCTGTAACTTGCATGCACCAAGTCTTCAAAACTTCCAATAATAAACTGCCTAATTGATTTGCATGACAAAGTGAAATGTTCCAGAACGTCAGCAGGGCAGGTGCGTCAATTTCAAGCCCGATTACAACCTTGATGCAGCGAGTATCTCTCCAAACTCAAAACATGAAAGTTGTAGATCTATTTCTTTGGGTTCCATAGAATTTTTAATAATCTCAATCGGAGCTCAGATGAGAGAGTTATTCCTAGATTACGAAGCGATGTTGAAATTGTCCGAATTCACCTAATTAGTTTCGTTTTGAATTTAACGCCTCCGTTTGCATCCTAAATCAAAATAGAATAATAATGAGTACATTTAGGAAACAAATAAGTATAAAAGACTAGACATTAAGAGGGGTAAATATGACATTTTGCATTCTCATCACCAGGCCTGACCTCTCTTTTGTCGTGAACAAACTTAGCCATTTCCTTAAAGCTCCAACTATCACCCATTGGCAGGCTTGCAAGCATGTTCTCCGATATATCAAAGGTACAATAACTCATGGTCTGACCTTTCGTCGCAGTTCCGCTCTTCAACTTGAAGGTTATATAGACGCCGATTGGGCTAGCAACATGTCTGATTGCAAGTCTACAAGCGGGTATTGTCTTTTTCTTGGTTCTAATTTGATCTAGTGGGGCTCTAAGAAGCAACAAGTGGTTGCTTTATCTTCCACTGAGGCTGAATACCGAGCTTTAGCTCTGACATCTATTGAAGTGGCTTGACTTCAGAACCTTTTCTAGGAGCTTTGCATTTCTATTCCTGGTTTGCCTATCCTTTGGTGCGATAACACCAGTGCTGGTGCCCTTCCTCAAACCCCATATTTCATGCTCGTATAAAGCACATTGAAATTGATGTGCATTTTGTATGAGAAATTGTTCAATCCAAACGTCTTGTGGTTCAATATGTTGCTTCTCAATTTCAGGTTGCTGACATCTTTACCAAGCCTCTCTCTGGCTCTCGGTTTCAAGCTCTTCGTGATCATCTTCATGTGTTTAGCTTTTCCTCTAACTTTTAGCTTAAAGGACAATCTCAAGGACAAGCTTCATAGTCTGAGGAAACTCTAAACACAACTGAGAAAAGTAATCACAAGGAGTAAAGTTTAAGGGATGACATTCAAATTTAAGGGATGACTATTTTTGTTTGCTTAAGTTTTGCTTGAGGGATGATGTTAATCATGCAAGCAAGCTGCAACTCAAGCAAACTCATACAAGCTAAGGATGAATTGAAGACATGTTTTTAAGTCTTTTTACATCAGTCATAATAGTCAAAGCAAGTTGAGTTTTGGCGCCATTTCTTTTACAACACTTTTTGGGCTCTCTAACAAACTGCAAGTTGTAACACAAGTGGCAATGCAAGTTGCAGATCTGATGGCCACAAAATGATAGCCGAAGCTTATGTTCAATGGAGGAGATTGTATGAAACTCCAAGTATCTTTGTGTATAAATTGTAGCCCTAGCCAAGATTTCTTGTACACTGAAAATTCTTGTGAAAAGAATAGAGAAACACAACTTCTATACTCTTTTTTTTCTTTGCAATTTTTCTTTGCTACTTTTTTATTTTCATTTAATAATAAACAATGATTGAAAAAGGTAAAATCAATCCTTTGATATTTATGGATGCTAATTGGAATTTAGATTTATAAACAAAGAAGGGGGTTGGGGTGTTTCGCACCTTATAAATAACTATACGGAGCAAAGGGCATACAAAAACATACCCTAATTCACAATCTAAGGGGATACTTAACTTGTTTTTTTTTTTAATTATTTTAATATTATTGATAAGAACTTAAAATTAATTAACTCCAAAAAGACTATCTAAAGAGTTGAAAAAAAAATTGCACTTGACAATCCAAATACGCAATGCTCTTGTAAGCATCCTAGTAAGGATGAAATCGTGGGAAGATAATTCATAAGTGTAACACATCAATTAATTACAGCTGGTTTTTTAAGGCAAATTTTTCTAAATTTAGTGAGAGTATAACTTAACTTTGTTTTGTCAATTAGTCAGTGTGATTTGAAGTTTTGAACAATTCAAACAAATTTCTAACAATGAATATTGACCATTAAGCTTATTGAAAAAAGAATGGGAACGGATAGAACTTTTCTCTTTCTGTCTTATTGGGAATGTTCTATTTTTCAAAATACGAACCTCGTCAAATTGTGTTGATCAACAATTTATTCACATCATCTAAAAATAAAAAAGGTAAAAATTAATCTTCTAATGAGGGGGTGTTTGGATCATATAATGTTTGGGGGAAGGGGGAAGGCTCTTGCACCTTAGGGGGTGTTTGGATCATATAATATTCTATTATAGGAGTATATTATATTAACGGAAAGAAAGATCACCTTAAAAATTACTGTGAATGTTTAGAAAATGTGTTTGGTTGGTTCGAATAAAATGGTTAATAATATGTTTAGTTGAGAGGATAAATGGATGGGTATTATATAAATTACTAAATTGCCCTTCTTTTTAAATATTAATATAATAGTATTTTTTGAATGATTTCTTTTAACCCTTTACATTTGAAATTTTGCTAAAACACCCTAGCCATATAAAACTTTAATTTGTAGTAAAATCACCCCCACCCACCCCAAGCCACTGCCGGCAGCCAACCATCACCGCTGGTAGTCAACAGAATGGTGCACGACTGGCCGTATATGGCCCGCCGTGCATCGACAAAGCCGGGAATGGCCATGGATCTTGTGATCCATGGCCTTTTCACTGCCAGATCTATGGCCATTTCACGGTCAAAGATATGGCTGTGAAACGGCCATAGATCTGGCAGTGAAAAGGTCAGATCTTTGGCCGTGAAATGTCACAACCAAAGATCTGGCCTTTTCACGGCCATAGAAATGCCAGATCTGGTTTTTTTTTACGCATGACCGGCCAAATCACGCCGATCATGCAGGAGGGCTATGCAAAACTGAGTACCCGACCGAAAAATCGGGTATCCGAATATTCGGGTGCCCCTAAAAAGGTACTTGCAAACCGAACCGATTTTAGAATACCCGATTTGCGGGTACCCGAATTTGATTAACATTCAAATTTTTTACAAGAAACAATTCCATCAGGGGTATTTCATTCAATAATTTTACAACTGAAGAAGCAGCAACAAAGAAGTATGTGAAAGGAAATAGAAATACAGAATCAAATCTCTGGCTCTCTACTACTCTTTTCTTCTACTTTTTTTTCTCTTTTCTTATCCTTAATATTCTTTTTGCCTTTCAAATATCACTTAATTATAAAAGATTCACTCTTCTATGAAATTGTCGATTATTATGTTGCAGGGATATTTCACACAATAATTTGGCTGAAGCAGTAAGGAACAATGTGTAACTGCTGAACTGAAGACTAGAGAATTTGAGAGAGATGAGAATTTGAGAGAGATAAGAGCAAAGTGTCGGACCTGACGGGCTGAAATTTTAACTTTTAGGGCAATGTATTTGCCTATTTGGGGCTTTTGCCTTTGAAAATTGAAGTAAAAAAAAAAAAATTAAAAACTGGGTTTTTTTTTTTTTTTTAAATAAAAGTGGGTACCCGGTTATCTTAAATTAAATAACCAATACCCGAACCGAAAATTGGGGTACCTTATAAAAATTACCCGAAAATTCGAGTTCGGTTCGGTTCGGTTATCGGTTTTTTTTTGCACAGCCCTATCATGCACCATTACGATGACTGACGCAGGCGACCAACAGTGGTCTTGGGTGGCTGGGGGTATTTTGTTAACTTTTAAACTTTTTTGTAACTACGGTGTTTTAGCTAATTTCTCAATTGCCTATTCACCCCCATCCCCATACATTGTATATGTGAATTCTAATGTATTGTTTCCTCACATTTTTCACTTGATATGATGTTTGTGTATTCGCTTACACCATTGAGATGACTTTTCCCTAGTACAGGAGAATTGGTAAAGACAATGTACTAGTTATCGTGCCTACAGTAAACATTGGACAACCAAGTGCGAAGCTAATAGCTACTAAAAGCATCTAAGTAGTAAGCCTACCTTTAAGGTGAGTGTTCTTCTATTCTGACTTCCCTAGAACCTTTGCTAGCACTGTCGAGAAAGCGATGGATCTTCTTCCCATACGAGGATAAAGTCATAAAACGTGGAAGTTTAGAGGATTCAAGACAGATCACAGCGAAACAAGTTGTTTATCATTATAATAAGTGTCAAGTAAAAGTGTGTAAATGATGTATGCAATTGAGACATTTTAACTAATTTTATAAAAGTTTAGATAACAAATTAATGAGAATAGTTACTCTCATACTAACTAATATATAATGTATTAACATACAAACTCTAAAGGGTTATTTGGACGGTAAAGAAGGTTTGTTCTTTTCATTAATTTTTGGGTTCAAACTTTTGGATCACAAATATTGTGGTTTACCATACTAACATCTACTTTGAGAAAGATGGAAGAATTTACAAAGTTGGGATACTTTAGTAATGTGAGGCAGAATATTGGGAGAGAGATCCGAAAGAAAGAGAGACCTTCACCCAATAACCAAAACACAACGTAGCAGCACAAAGACAAAGAACACCTGGAATCTCTAGGCACTTCCTTTGTCTCCTCCTAACTCTTATTCAAACCCTAAAAGAGCCAAAAATATTCAAATCACACCCACACGAACCCCACTCATTCTCTCTACAGTGTTATCTGTCGCCTTCAATTGTGACTTTTGCTCTTAACAATCCAAATACACAATGCTCTTGTAACCATCCTAATAAGGATGAAATCGTGGGAAGATAATTCATAAGTGTAACACATCAATTAATTATAGCTGGTTTTTTAAGACAAATTTTTCTAAATTTAGTCAAGGTATAACTTAACTTTGTTTTGTCAATTAGTCAGTGTGATTTGAAGTTTTGAACAATTCAAACAAATTTCTAACAATGAATATTGACTATTGAGCTTACTAGAAAAAGAATGGGAACTGATAGAACTTTTCTCTTTCTATCTTATTGGGAATGTTCATATTTTTCAAAATACGAACCTCGTCAAATTGTGTTGATGAACAGTTTACTCACATCATCTAACAATTAAAAACGAATAAAAAAAAGGTAAAAATTAATCTTTTAATGTTTATAGACAATAACTGGAATTCATATTTATTAAGAGGGGGGGGGTATGTTTTATTGTAGAGGTATATTATATTAACGGAAAGAAAGATCACCTTGAAGATTACTGGGAATGTTTAGAAAATTTGGTTGGTTCGAATAAATTGGTGAATAATATGTTTAGTGAGAGGATAAATGAATGGGTATGTTATATAAATTTCTAAATTGTCCTCCTTTTTATAATAGTATTTTTTATTATTTTTTTTTTAATGATTTCTTTTAACCCTTTACATTTGAAATTTTGCTAAAACACCCCAACCATATAAAACTTTAATTTGTAGCAAAATCACCCCCACCCACCTCAAGTCACTGCCGGCAGCCAACCACCACTGCTGGCAATCGATAGAATGGTGCACGACTGGCCGTATATGGCCGGTTGTGCGTTGACAAAGCTGGAAATGGCCATGGATCAGATCCATGGCCATTTCACCGCCAGATCTATGGCCATTTCATAGCCAAAGATGTGGCTATGAAACGGCCACAGATCTGGCAATGAAAAGGCCAGATCTTTGGCTGTGAAATGTCATAGCCAAAGATCTGGCCTTTTCACGGCCATAGAAACGCCAGATTTGGTTGTTTTTTACACATGATCGGCCAAATCCCGTCGATCGTACACCATTACAGCGACTGACACCGGCGGCCGACAGTGGTGAGTCACGACTGGTAGTGGTCTTGGGTGGCTGGGGGTATTTTGTTAACTTTTAAGCTTTTTTGTAGCTACGGTATTTTAGCTAATTTCTCAAATATATGAGGGCTGGGTAATTGTTATTTGGTAGACATTTGAGGGCAATTGTGTCGAAATGGTTTTTAATTAAGGGCAAAACGGGAAGAAAAATCATATTACCCTAGTAATGTTTTAATAACAGCCTCTAGTGAGGTAATAAGATTACACCTCACATTACCAATAATAACCACTATTTACAATAAAAGATTACCGTAATATTTTATTAGTTACAAACCAAATACAAGAATCTTGCAAAATAAACAAGTATTACCTCTGTTATCTTATTTACCCCCGATCCAAACAGCCCCTTATAAATAACTTTACAGAGACAAAAAGGGCATACAAAAACCTACCCTAATTCACAATCTAAGAGGATAATTAACTTGTATTTTTATTCTAATAAACTTATATTATTGATAAGAACTTAAAATTAATTAACTCCAAAAAATCACACTAGACAATCCAAAGACGCAATGCTCATGTAAGCATTCTAGTAAGGATGAAATCATGCGAACATGATTCATAAGTGTAACACATCAATTAATATTAGTCTAATTATATTTATAATTAATTAATCTCATTTTCTCATTCATTTCTTTGTCCAATTTATTATTAAAAACTTTAGACCAATAGCCCCAAGGAGAACATGAATCTCTTACTATACTTTTCAGAGAAAATAAAGAAAAATTTGAGTCTGTTTCATTGCAAATTAAGTCTCTTAATTTAGTGCAACTAACAATAAGGTGACAAATAATGTTGAATTATCAACATCAAACGAAGTTTCGAGAAATGGGTTGGATCCGAGGCTTGAGGAAAGTTGGTTTACCTAACGAGCTACAATTGGTCAAGTTGATTTTGTATATTGTGGGTACAAGTAAGATCAATTCTTTTTTAATTCCTAAGTCTACAAGAAATTAATCTTTTAGTATTGTTTGTTGCATATTAACTCCTTCAATCTAATGGTTAAAATCTAATGTCAAAATGTAACACGAGTTCAGTACGGTACACAACACGAGTTTGTTTCGGGGTTGAAATATTTATCACAAGGTTGGTTATTGAGGGCAAAGCAGATTTAGAACGACGTGTGTTGTATAAGTGGCTTGCTATGTCTAGGGGTGTTCAAAACTGGTTAACTGATTTGTGAACCGAACCAATTTTTCGAATCAAGAATTTTCCCGAACTAAAATCGAACCAGTTAAAGGGAAAATCGATTTTTCAGTTAACTGATTAGTGAAAACCAATTAACCAGTTTTGAACTGGTTTTAATTTTATATTTTATATTTTATATACTTTTTAAATTTAATATTTTTATAATAAACCACATTTTTTATTTTAATTTAATCTATATTCTTCTAAATTGGTAACCGAACCAAAAATTTGGTTTTTAATTTTCTTTAAACTGAAACGAAACCAGTTTTTGGATATCCGAAAATTCAATTCGATTTGGTTTTTGCATTTTTTTTTTAACACGCCTAGCTATATCATGTGCTGCATCATGATACAATGATTCCGATGCTTGTTCTAATTTTTGGAACACTTATATTGCATCGGTAAAACCTAGTTTTCTTGTTGTGTCGATAGAATTATGAATTATAAGAAAAATACATATACGTGTAATAACTCAACAACTCTGTCCAGCTTGATATTTAGGTAGTAGATTGATTAAAAAAGTTAAATTTAAGTTAAAATATCTTAATAAATTAAATATTAATTTTTTTTGTTGAGTAAGATTATGTTTTGTTTGTGAAAACCGGTTAACTAGTTTTGAACTGGTTTTAATTTAATATTTTATATTTTATATATTTTTTAAATTTAATATTTTTATAATAAACCACATTTTTTATTTTAATTTAATCCATATTCTTCTAAACTGGTAACCGAACCGAAAATTTGATTTTTGATTTTCTTTAAACCGAAACGAAACCAGTTTTTGGATATCCGAAAATTCAGTTCGGTTTAGTTTTTGCATTTTTTTTTTTTTTAACACGCCTAACTATGTTTTGTGCCGCATCATGATACAGTGATTTTGATGCTTGTTCTAATTTTTGGAACACTTATATTGCATCGGTAAAACCTAGTTTTCTTTTTGTGTCGGTAGAATTATGAATTATAAGAAAAATATCTAAACGTTTAATAACTGAACAATTCTGTCCAGCTTGATATTTAGGTAGTAGATTGATTGAGAAAGTTAAATTTAAGTTAAAATATCTTAATAAAGTAAATATTAATTTTTTTTGTTGAGTAAGATTATGTTTTGTTTGTGAAAACCGATTAACTAGTTTTGAACTAGTTTTAATTTAATATTTATATTTTATATACTTTTTAAATTTAATATTTTTATAATAAACCACATTTTTTATTTTAATTTAATCCATATTCTTCTAAACTGGTAACTGAACCGAAAATTAGATTTTTTATTTTCTTTAAACCGAAACAAGACCAGTTTTTGGATATCCGAAAATTTAATTCAATTTGGTTTTTGCATTTTTTTTTTTTAACACGTCTAGCTATGTTGTGTGCTGCATCATGATACAGTGATTCTGATGCTTGTTCTAATTTTTGGAACACTTATATTGCATCGGTAAAACCTAGTTTTCTTTTTGTGTCGATAGAATTATGAATTATAAGAAAAATATATATAC